>NC_081414.1:276432857-276761786 GCF_030272615.1 Cryptomeria japonica | reverse complement strand
GAGTATGCAAAATCAAAGGAAATAAGGGTGAACTGATGGCTACCGGTATGCAAACCAAAGGTAACCTATTTCAGCTAAATGCTAATGTCAGTACATGTATAATGGCTAAGTTTGAGGATAGCTAGATATGGCATAGGAGACTTTGCCATGTAAACTTTGATAATATTGTGAAGGCTAGTAAGATCAAGGCAGTTAGAGGATTGCCTATGCTGAGAAAATCGGAGAATCCTTTGTGTAGAGAATGTCAACTAGGGAAAATGTCTTCCTCAACCTTCAAAGGTAAACCTTTCACTACAGACAATTTACTTGATCTTGTGCATACTGATTTGTGTGGTCCTATGAAAACTAGGAGTGTGCAGGGATATAGGTATTTTATGATTCTTACTGATGATTGCTCAAGATTGATGTGGGTCACATTCTTGAAGGACAGATCTGAATCTTTTGGAAAGTTCAAAGCCTTCAGAGCACTTGTAGAAAAAGAAAGCGGTAAGAGGATTAAGTGCTTAAGAACTAATCAAGGAGGAGAATTCACTTCCGGTGAATTCAACAAATACTGCGAAGAGAATGGCATCAAGAGGAAACTGTCTACCCCCCCAGACTCCACAGCAGAATAGCCTAGCAGAGAGAAACAACTGGACTATGGTTGAAGCAGCTAGAACTATGTTGATCCAAGGAAAGGTTGCTCACACTTTTTGGAGAGAAGTGGTGAGCACTGCAGTCTACACAATGAACTAGGTACTCATCAAAAAGGGTAAGGACAAAACACCTTATTAGTATTGGACCGGTAAGACACTAGTGGTAAGCTACTTCAAAGTGTTTGGTAATAAATGTTATATCAAGTGGAGTGAACATCAGAGCAAGTTTGATGCTAAATGTGATGAGGGAATATTCCTAGGGTATTCCAGAAAGAGCAAAGCTCTCAAATGTTTCAACAGTAGGACTCAGAGAATTGTTGAAAGCATCACTGTTAGAGTTGATGAAACCTCTGAGAAATCTGAGGAAACGGGCAGTGAGCAAGTAGGAGATGAACCGGTAGTAACCTTCTGGGAACTGGTTGCAAAATAGACAAGCACTAGTAACAGTGCTCCTACACCGGTAGATGTTGATGTTGATGAAGATGAGGATGAAGAAGAAAAGCAAGAGGAAACAACTAAGATCATTCCTAGGTATGTAAAGCTGAATCATGATCCAAAGCAAATCATAGGAGACAAGAATGCAGGAATTCTTACAAGAAGAAAGATCAGAGAAAACTCTTGCATGATCTCTGAGTTTGAGCCTAAAACATTCAGAGAGGCACATAAAGATGAAGATTGGATCAAGGCAATGGAAGAGGAACTTGACTAGATAGAAAAGAATGGTACATGGTCTTTGGTACCCAGACCGAAGCATAAAAATGTCATTGGCACCAAATGGGTTTTCAGAAATAAGTTGAATGAAGATGGCTCAATGGTTAGAAACAAAGCCAGATTGGTGTGTAAAGGATATGCCCAAGAAGAAGGAGAAGACTATGGAGAAACATTTGCTCCAGTAGCCAGATTGGAAGGAGTTCGTATGCTTCTTGCATATGCAGCATTCAAGGGATTCAAAGTATATCAAATGGATGTAAAGTCTACATTCCTGAATGGAATACTAGAAGAGGAGGTGTATATAGAGCAACCAGATGGGTTTGCCCTATCAGAAGATAGTGAAATGGTGTGTAGGCTACACAAGGCCTTGTATGGACTAAAGCAGGCACCTAGATCATGGTATGAATGCTTGCACTCCCATCTTGTGAAGATTGGATTTGAGAGAACAAGTGAGGATAGTAATATCTACCTGAAGTTAGAAGGAGATCAAATTCTAATCTGTGAGGTATTTGTTGATGACATAATTTTTGGAGGAGATGACAAGATGAGCCATGATTTTGCAGATGAGATGAAAAAGGAGTTTGAGATGTCACTTATAGGGGAGATTAAGTTCTTCATTGGACTACAGATTCAACAAATGAAAGATGGAATCTTTATCACTCAGTCCAAATATGTCAAAGAGGTGTTGAAGACCTTTGGCATGGAAGATAGCAAACCGATTGGTACACCGATGGTGACCGGTTGTAAATTATCCAAAGAGAATGACTCAGGGTTGGTAAATGAGAAGGAATACTGATCAATGATTGGTAAATTGCACTATGTAGTACATAGCAGACTGGACATTGCACATGTAGTGGGCATTGCTGTACGGTTATAGAAAAGCCCAAGAGAATCCCACTTGGTAGCAGTCAAGCGGATTCTGAGATATCTGAAGGGAACTATTGACTATGGATTATGGTATGCATACAGTAATGATTTCAACTTGAAAGTGTTTAAAGATGTGGACTGGGCTGGTAATGTGGATGACTAAAAGAGCACAATTGGTGGTGCATTCTTTCTTGGTGGAAGACTACTCTCATGGATGAGTAAGAAATAGAGTTGTATCTCTCAGTCTATAGCAGAAGCGGAGTATGTTGCAGCATTTATAAACTGCACCCAGACAATTTGGATGAAGCATGTATTAAATGGCTTCAAAGTTCCTGTATCTGAACCAGTAAGTATATTTTATGACAACACAAGTGTGATTAACATCTCCAAGAATCCGGTTTTACATTCTAGAACCAAGCACTTTGAGCTTAAGTAACATTTCTTAAGGGAAAAGGTTTAGAACAAAGAAGTTGTACTGGAACATGTTTCCAGTAAGGAGCAGTTAGCAAACATATTCACCAAGCCTCTACCAAAGGCTACCTTTACCTATTTGAGAGGTGAATTAGGGGTGTTGCCCCTTCAAGAGGTGAACTAAAGGTGTGTGCCCCACATCAGTCAGGACTTACATTGATATATCTTTTTCAAGATTGGTGTGTTGAAGGATGCTACTCCTTAGGGGGAGCAGCATAGTAGAACATAGATGTTTATGCCTTCACTTTGGCATTGTTGTCAAAGGGGGAGAAGATGTGAAGCGGAGGAGATATCTGCAGTATTGGGGGAGAAGATGTGAAGCAGAGAGATATCTTTGTATATTGCCATCAATGTCAAAGGGGGAGATTGTTGGCATATGTGGAGAGTATGATGACATGATGATATTGTATGTTGTCATTGATGTCAATATGCTGAAGAGTGAACTGGTATATTAAAGTAAGCAACTTGCAAGAGAACCGATATGATGTTGTGAATTGGTATATGTGAAAAAGTGAAGCGGTATGTTTGTCCAAGTGAACCGGTATATGTGAAAAAAGTGAAGCGGTATGTTTGTCCAAGTGAACTAGTATATGGAATGTTTTGTATCAAGGTTTCATATGGTATGACTACCAGTTGGTAGTCTTAGCTTCAAGGTTTCGGTTGAAGTGTTTTATGCCTGTGTGATTCAACCGATGACATTGTGTGATGAGTTAGCATTGTAATGAAGAATAGATTGTGTTGCCACATTATCCTTGTGTGCGTGAGGGATCTTGCATGAAGGAGATTGATCCTATCTACCTCAGGAATGTGCGAAGTCTTTGTAAACGGTGGAGAATGCATGATGGGTTATCAGCCTCTAAGAAGCGGCGAAGAATGAACATTGGAAAACGTCTTGAGATCTGTTCAAGACTATTGTAATTAATGCAATATGATCAACGGTTAGGATTGAACTGACTGAATTGTTTAACCTAAATATTTAGGGTTTAGGGTTTATGCTACCGACCTATCTGTTTCCTATAAGGTCGATGTTTTTTTTCATGTTGAGGTTGTTGACAAATGTTGTATGTGTATCCAAGTGAATAGATACGTGATTCTTGTTAGACCAGATAAGAGAATAGATACCTGGAGAGTGTGATTGCAGAAGGAAGGAAGTAAAGCAGATATGCACTAGCATTGAAGTGTTGTTACCAGATCATTGTAATACCTATTGACCTCTAGCCACTTCAACAGTTGGAAAATCCCTTAACAAGGTAGCTTTAACCAGCTTGTTGTAAATCCTTTAACAGGGTGACTCAAAATCATTGAGCTCTTAAAATCCTCTAACAAGGTAACCTTTAACAAGGTTTAACCCTTAACCGGGTATTTTAGCCATCCCTTAACCGGGTGATCCCTAGCAGGATCGGTTCCTAACAAAATCTATTGTAAAGTCTTTAACCAAACTAGGCTCCTAACAGAGCAGAATTCAAAAGGGTTCAAAGAACAGCTTGTGGGTATTCATCCCCACTGTGGTTTTTCCTAGTTGGGTTTCCATGTGAAAAATGTGTGTGTTATGTGTGATGCTTTTCATGTGATGCTTTTTTATTCTTTGTTAAGTGGTAAAGCATGTTGAACCAGTAAGTCTTTACATTTATGTTGAAGTATTACTAGTGTATGCATATGGATGAAGTAGAAATAAGATGTTATATTGTGTGGAAAGTTGAGTTACCGGTTTATGTCTTTCATTGTGTTTAACCGGTAGTAATCTGGTTTAGACCGGTGTTATTGCTTGATAGTCAATTGTAGTGTTGTCATTCAAACCGCTTCAAGGAAAAGTGTTTTTCTCAATATTGATTCACCCCCCCCCTCTCCGTACCATTTTGGTACTAACTGTTCATCATTTATTCATCAGAACTCATCCAGCATAGTAGATGCAATCTCTGAGTTCAAAATTTTGTTTGTAACTCCATATTTGGTGTTTGTCATTAGTGAGGTTCCTTTTGTGATGAGCAGTGTGCTCTAGGCTATTGGCCTTCCTGCATGTCCAGTCCTCTATTGTAATATTTATTCATTTGGCCAATGGATAGATATTGTGGGTCACCAATCCCACCGTGGTTTTTCCTCTTTGAGGTTTTCCACATATAAATCTTTGTGTTATGGTGTATGTTCTTGTGGTCGCATCATTTCTACTTGTTGTTATATTTTTCATGGTTATCGATTACTTAAATACTTTGTTAATAAGGTTAAATTGATCTCACGGGTAGAACATTGATTCACCCCCTCCCCCCTCTCAGTGTTCTTGGATTCCAACAATATCATCAACAATTATGTCAATATGCCAACATTCTCCCCCTTTGGCATTGATGGCAACACTAAAAAACCTCATCATGTTGAACTGAACTGATCTATTATGTACTTTCTCTTCTACTCAACATCTCCTTTGTATTTCTTATGTTGGTTATCTAGTTCTTATTATTCTCAACTAGTTCTTCTCCCCCTTTGATAGCAATGCCAAAGGTGCAAATACCTCTGTTGTCTTCATCTTTATTGCTGCCATTTCTATTCATCTCATCATAGCTGCTCCACCTGAGGAGTAGCCCACTTCACATAAATCCAAAACTGAAAGATATTCAATGAATTCACCAGATTGATGCATCACCGGCATCTTACTTAATCTTGTGTAGGGGTATTTAAAGTTGAAAATTGGACCCTAGTGACTCCCCACCTAGTAGAGAGAAAGGAAATCACTAGGATGAACTTTACATTCAAAAGAAGGGCTTGAATACACTAGATCCAAATCCAAGGGAAACAAGGATGTTAATTCCAAGTGGATTGCAAGGGTTGAAGTGTGATTTGCCCTCTTTTGTAAATGTTAAATTTGACTTATTGACTATGCGGGAAAGAGAGATAAAATGAGTGAAATGAGGAGCTACCAGTTCTAGATTGCGTTGTAACTTCAGATCAGAGATATTCAGACTGATATGGATTTGCCCTGCAAATTTGGACAAAAGTCATCGGGACCGTGTTGAAAGTGCACACGATCCTCTGAAAAATTTGCGAAACGAAAAGGGTTTTTTTGCCTATATAAATGAAGTCCAAATCTGAAATATACAACCTCACACCTACAACCTACACACAGAAAAGAAGGGAGGAAGAGTTGTGGATAGGGGTTTGCCTCAGTCAAACCCCGATTGAGGAATCAACCTTCAAAGAAAGTAATTGCAAATGCTTGAATGTAAACAATGAAAATGTATACCTTGTGGATCTACAATTTGTTGATGATGATTGCTTTGCTTCTTGAATGAAATCACAAATATTGTATGAAATGGAATGTAACATGACAAAACCCTAACACACACATGCATGCTTGCAAATGAATGTTGTAATGTTGCTCCAAGGGATGAATGAAGAAGACTTGAATACTTGAATGCTTGATGAAGACCTTTTACTTGAATTCTTGTATTGCGCTCCAATATCCCCCTCTCTGCCATATGTCCCCCCCCGAATGAGAGAATTGAATATCCTTTTATACATTCCTAGAGGATTAATATTCATCCAATGAAGGCCGGCAAAGAAGAATGGAAACCCCAAAGAAAACATTATGCAAAGGGGACCAGGCAGACCCATCTTAGGGCCACCCTAAGAGGTGGGGACAGCGCTGCCACGCCCCTAGCTTGGCCTATCTTGGGGCCCGGATAGGGTCCTGAGACTATCTCATCGCTCAAATAGGAAGGGTTCATGGGGTGTTGGGAAGGAAGATGTCATCGCCAAGGTGAGGACCTCAAATGCCGTTAAAATTGCAGGGGTCACAATTTTATGACACTACAGGGTACAACCCCTAATTACCCCTGAGATATTGAAAGGTTGTCTTAGGCAAAGGTTTAGTGAATATATTTGTTAACTTCTCTTTGCTAGACACATACTCCATTCTTACTTTCTTCTCCTATACTATTTCCCTCTGAAAATGATACTTCAACTCAATGTGCTTTGTTCTTGCATGTAATACAGGATTTTTTGAAATATTAATACCACTAGTGTTATCACAATGAATAGTCACCGGTTCAGACATGTCTTCCTTAAAACCTTCCAAAATATGTCTCATCCATATAGCTTGAGTACAATGCATTGATGCTGCCACATATTCTACTTGAGCTATAGATTATGAAATACAAGATTGTTTCTTGCTTATCCAGGACACCAATCTTTCTCCTAAAAAGAAAGCTCCACCGGTTGTGCTTTTCCAGTCATCAACATTTCTAGCCCAGTCTGCATCTATGAAAACTTTTAAAGAAAAATTATCATTATAAGGATACCACAAACCATAATCAATTGTTCCTTTCAAATACCTGAATTTCCTTTTTACTGCTACCATGTGTGTCTCCTTAGGATCTTTCTAAAATCTTGCAACCAATCCAACAGCATGTGCAATGTTCGGTCTTCTATGAACAACATAATGCAACTTTCCAATCATAGACCTATATTACTTATCATCCATATTCGGTGAATCATCTTGTTGTGATAATTTACAACCTATCCCCATCGGAGTACCAACCGGTTTATAATCTTCCATGCCAAAAGTTTTCAAGACTTCTTTTACATGCTTAGTCTGACAAATAAATATTCCATTCTCCATTTCTTGAATCTATAAACCAATAAAGAATTTTATCTCATTGATAAGAGACATCTCAAATTCTTTCTTCATTGCATTTGTAAAAGACATACACATGTCATCATTTCCACCAAATATTATATCATATACAAACACTTCAGCAAGTAACATTTTGTCTCCCTCGGTCTTCAAATATATGTTACTATCTTCACTGGTTCTCCAAAATCCTATCTTGATTAGATGTGCATGCAGTCTTTGAAACCATGCTCTAGGAGCTTGCTTCAATCCATGTAGTGCCTTGTGTATTTTGCAATCCACACTTTCATCTTCACTCAATGCAAAACTATTTGGTTGTTCTATATATATTTCTTCTTCCAAGATACCATTAAAAAAAGTTGATTTAACATCCATCTGATATACCTTAAATCCTTTAAAATCAGCAAAGGCAAGCAACATTCGAACACATTCAAGTCTTGTCATCGGTGCAAAGGTTTCACCATAGTCTTCACCTTCTTCTTGTGCATACCCTTTGCAAACCAACCTCGCCTTGTTTATAACAACTTCACCATCCACATTAAGATTGCTTCTAAATACCCATTTTGTCCCAATAACATTTTTGTGTTCCAGTTTAGGAACAAGAGACCATGTATTGTTCTTCTCAATTTGGTCAAGTTCTTCATTCATCACATTCAACTAGTCTTCATCTTCAAATCTTCTCTAACAGTCTTTTGTTCAATTGTTGAAATCGGACAAGAATTCTCTCTGATTTTTCTTCTTGTCTGCACACCAACATTCTTGTCACCTATAATATAGTTTTCTAAATGATTTATCCTTACATATCTTGGTATTACCATTTTCGGTGCAATTCTTTCTGCTTCATGTTCAACATCTTCTTCATCGCTTACCGGTTGAGCTCTTATTTCTGCATTGTTCTGCTCATCTTCCTTATGCACTTCCAGTTCAATATACACAAGTTTTTCCTTATTATCAACAGGCTCATATCTATTGGACTCATCAGGTTTGTCAGAAAAATCATCAATTTTAACATTCACAGTCTCAACTAGACCCGGTGAACTTTCCTAGTTGGCATTCTTTGCACATAGCATTTTCAAGTTTCATAATATCAGGCATACCTCTGACAGACTTCATTTTACTGACTTTTGCTATGCTATCAAAGTTAACATGACACAGCCTTTTGTGCCACACCCAACTGTCTTCTACCTTTTCCATTAGACAACTACCTATGGTGGTGTCTAGGTGAAACAGATTACCTCTAGATTGTTTACCGATAGCAATCAAACTTTCTGATTTGTCATTTATTTTATAGATTCCTTCATTGAATTTTAACCGGTAACCCTTATTGTTAAGTTGTGCAACACTTAACAAACTATAGTTTAGCCCTTCTACCCAATAAACATCTTCACAATTTATTTTATCATTAAGGGCTATAGATCCCTTACCTTTTACTGCACAAGGAGCATCATTGTCAAATCTCACCATTCCTCCATTACAGTTCTCCATACTGAGGAATTTATTTCTGTCACCGGTCATGTGGTGAGTACAACCACTGTCAATTACCCAGTCTCCACACTAGTTTGAACTAGAGATCAATGCCATATCACTTTCCTCTATATTATCTTCCTTTACCAGTACAAATGCAATTCCATCTCCATCAGATCCTTCTGATTCTTCATCGGTAACTCCTTCTTTCTATTGTCTTTGTAGCTTCTAAAATTATGCTTCCTATCATTGTCAGGACATCTGGATGCAATATGACCTATTATATTGCAAGAGAAACACTTCAAAGGAAGTTTACCTTTATACTTTCCTTTTCCTCTTGGCAGCCTTCTTGCTAATAGAGCTTCAATCTCATCTTGTTCCTGTTCTTCATATAGCAGGTTGTCACATTCATAAGAATGTTCATTTCTTGTAGTAGAAATGTTTCTGGTTTCTTTTCTTCTCCTTGTTGGTGCAGATATCATGGAGGCTTTGAAGGCAACATCAATCTTTGGTACACTGTTATCATAGTTGCTCAGTTCAACGGCAGTCAATTTACCGATTAGTGAGTCAAGTGAAACACTAACTGTTCCCAGTGATCTAAGTTCCTGAATTGCAAAAACCCTTATGGCATATTGTCATAGCAAGGCTCTCAGGATTTTGCTAACCACATCATCTTCTTCAAGCTTTCCTTCAGCACTTCTGATGGAATTTACCATATCCTTTATTCTTTTGCTATACTATTCTATATTTTATCCTTCTTGCATCCACATCTCATCAAGTTTGCCTCTTAAGTTGTCCACCTTAGCCTTTTGAACATGAGGATCTCCTCCATAAATAGTCTTCAGCTTATTCCACATTTCATAGGTTGTTTTTCAGATCTTGAACCTCAACATACTCATTATCAGATAGAGTGCTAGCAATCATATCCATAGTTGTAATGTTGTCTTGCTTTTCTTTGATCTGATCTACAGTGAGAACCCATATAGGCTCATTGTACTTTATGATCACATGATTCCAGTATTGTTCTCTTAGGGTTCTTAGGTAGAGCTTCATTCTACCACACTATAAGGTGTAATTCTCCTTAGAGAACTTAGGGCCCTCCTTTTGCGTCATCTTGGATCTTTCCTTAAGTTGTTAAGATCTTCTGAATCTAAGGACCAATGCTCTGATACCAATTGTTAGTCCCAACCGGTGCTGAGAAGGGAGGGGTAAATCAATACTTTACCGGTTTTACAAAATTAAAATCTTTTAACCCAACACTACACTAACCTAATATTCATCAATACAAACAGTTATTGCAGAAGAACATGCATGCATGAAAAGATACATAGTAACACCATGATTTATCTCATGGAAACCCAAATGGGATAAAACCACGGTGTGAATAGAAACTCACAAAATTTTCACTCTTCTGGAGTACGCCCGGTGAGGAGCTATCCCTGTTAGGAGATTACAAAGACACTGTTAGGTGCCACTCATTTAAGGGATTTTGTTTAAGGCATGTTAGTGCCTTTACCATATTAGAGGCAGTCTTTTTAAAAGACTTAGGAACATCAATTAAGATGTCACCCGGTTAAGGGATTTTACAAAGGGACCTGTTAAAGTCCACCCGGTTAAGGGATTTTGAGTTGCAATGGTTAGAAAGCAACATGAAGTTGATCTACTGGAATAGCTACTAATAGCTTGATCAGATCACAATCAAAATCATACTTTGTCTTCACTAGTTGTGTCTACTCTGCACTACACTAGTCCTCTTCTCATACCCTTAGCTCTGCACTATGGCAGTCTACTTCACACACACTCTATTGTGCTAAATCATTTAGCACTTCCTCACTCTTCACTCTGCACTTTGGATCGCCTCTCACAGGATTTGCACTTTGCAAATGTTTTGGTCAAAAATGTTTTGTATGAGCTCAAAACACTTTAAATTCTTTTTGTCGTCACCTTCAGGTGTTTCCTTAATCAATGCAATCATAGATTTCATTAGATTTCAAATTCAAATCTTTCCGCTCTTTCTTTGCATGCCCTGCAACAATTCCACCAACTACTCATTCAAATCTGCCACTGCATCCCCCAAAAATAGCAACTTCTAGGTCGAGTTCAGTCTTTTAAATGCGAACCAGAAAATCCACAAGTAATCATGGCTTAACTGCATGATGACTGAAGTTGACTTCATCAACCTTTAGTTTGGCATAGACACAAGCTCACCAACTCACCTTTTGCCATCGCAACTGTGTAACCAATCACTGCTCTGAGATTTATGGTGACAACCTATCTTCCTTCTCCTTCACCAGTCTACTTGTATACCATTGCGCTCTTCATTACCGGATCATCCTTTTATGTCAGTTTTTAGTACTTCCATCAAGCCTCTTCTCATGTTTTCCAATGAGGTTCTAGTTTGCATACAACCTCAAGCCTTCTTGCCTAAGTCACCTTTTGTGACTTCATCATCTTCAGAATGACCAACCTGAAGATCTAACCTCAACACCAATCTTGTTGAATGACAGACTGGTTAGCTTAGTTTGTCTTCTCTTGAGCGGATTGAACCTTGATCATCTATCTCTAATGTTTCTTCCATGTTGTTTACAAGTCATTATCTTTGCTACTGAGATACACCACTACACGGTACCACTCCACTAGTCAATGTTAGTCAGCAATGAAAAATCTCAGCTAATATATTGGTTCATTGGATTAACCGCTTTTGTCGATGCCAACAATCTCCCCCTTTGGCATTGATGGCAACACTTCAGAATCTATCTTATCAGTTGCTCCATGTACTTTCTTCATTTCTTTCTTTATTTATTTCTGTACCGGTTTACTTTTGCTCTGAGTAATGAGTATCTCCCCCTAACAGTGGTAATACTCTTAATCACTTCTAGCAACACTCTGCTCAACACTACAACACCCAATCTACCCACTACTCAACAATACTCAACAATACTCAAACACTAATAATAGTCTTTCCCTTTGACAACAATGCCAAAGATGTATGTCAGTACACTTATGAGACTTCTCCCCCTAACTAGAGTAGTCCACACTTATCAATCTAGTCTTAGAAATTGTTCATAAAGAAATCATACCAGATTGATGTAGAGCCCTTTTTCACTTACTTTAATGCAGGTAGGGGTATCACCCCTAGCTTACCTCTAAGGTATTCAAAGGTGTCCTTTTTTAGTGACTTGGTGAAGATATCAACCACCTATTCTTTTGTTGGTATATACTCCAACCTCACTTCATTGTCTTGAAGTTGTTCCCTTTGGTAGTGGTATTTGATAGCTATATGCTTTGTCTTGGAATGCATCACCGGACTCTTTGATATGTTGATAGCACTGGTGTTGTCACAGTGAATCACCATAGGTTTAGTCACCTTTTCTTGGATATCTTCCAATAATTGCTTGATCCATACTACCTGTGTACAGTTTATTGCAGCAGCCACATACTCTGTCTCAGCTGTGGATTGAGAGATGCAATTTTGTTTCTTGCTTGTCCATGACACAATCCTATCCCCAAGAAAGAATGCACCTCCACTAGTGCTCTTTCTTTCATCAATGTTCCCTGTCCAATCTGCATCAGTGAAGACACTTAAGTTGAAATCTCCCTTATGTGGATACCAGAGACCATACTCATTACTCCCCTTAAGGCATCTAAATATTCTCTTTACCGCCACTGTATGAGTCTCTTTTGGATTTGCAGCAAATCTAGCAACCAAGCCAACTGCTTGTTCTATATCTGGTCTACTTTGTACTACATACTCCAACTTACCGATCATGGATCGGTAAAGTGTCTCATTCACTTCATTGGCCTCATCATTTTTGGAGATCTTGCAAGCTGTAACCATTGGAGTTCCAATAGGTTTGGGATCTTCCATTCCAAAAGTCTTCAATATTTGTCTTATATACTTGGTCTAGCTAATGAATTTACCATTCTTGAGCTGAGATACTTGCAGACCGATGAAGAATTTTATTTCACTGATCATGGACATTTCAAATTCTTGCTTCATTTCATCTGCAAAACCTTTGCTCATCTCATCATCTCCTCCAAAGATGATGTCATCTACAAAAATCTCTGCAATTAGATGTTTTTCCTTTTCTCCAATTTTCAAATAAAAAATTGTTGTTGTCACTGGTTCATATAAACCCTATACTTATCAGATATGAGTGCAGCCTCTCATACCAAGCTCTTGGTGCTTGTTTTAGCCCATATAGAGCCTTCTTCATCTTGTGAACCATACCTCTTCTATCTTCTGATACAAACCCTTCTGGTTGCTCTATGTACACTTCTTCCTCTAAAACACCATTCAAGAATGTCGATTTGACATCCATTTGGTAAACTTTGAACTTCTTGTAAGTAGCATAAGCAATCAGGATTTTGCCCCCAACCAATCTGGCTACCGGTGCAAAGGTCACTCCATAATCCAAACCTTCTTCTTGTGCATACCCTTTGCAGACTAACCTTGCTTTGTTTCTTACTACTTGATTGGTTTCATCCATTTTGTTTCTAAACACCCATTTGGTGCCTGTCACATTTTTGTTCTCTGGTCTGGGCACAAGAGTCCAAGTTTCATTTTTCTCAATCTACTCTAGTTCTTCCTCCATGGCTTTAATCCAGTCTTCATCTTTTAGAGCCTCCTTTTTGTTTTGGGCTCAATTTTAGAGAGTAGGTAGGTATTCTCTCTTGATCTTCTTCTAGTCAAACTCCAACACCTTTGTCACCAATGATATTGTCAGCAAAGTGATTGTTTCTAACATACCTTGCTAGTACCGGTTTGTTTCTTGGAGCTTCTTCTACCGGTTGTGCATATTCTACTTCACATGCTTCCTCATTTTTTGCCACAACAAGATTCTCTTCAACATGTTCAACTGGTACAGTGTACTCAAATCCTTGATAATCCTTTGGTTCACTCTTGTTGTCTTGTTCATTTTTCTCAGAGAACTCATCCACTCTAACATTGGCACTCTCCACAATCTTACCATTCTTTTTGTTTAAATATCGATATGATTTACTCTTTGAGGAGTAACCTAAGAAAGTTCCTTCATCACTCTTGGGATTGAACTTTCCAAAGTACTCATTCCTCTTGATATAGCACCTGCTTCCAAATACTTTGAAATAGCTCACATTGGGTGAGTATCCACACCATAATTCATAGGGAGTTTTATTTGCCCCTTTCTTCACCTATATCCGGTTCAAGGTATGCACCGCAGTGCTTACTGCTTCTCTCCAAAAGATATGTGGAATATCCTTTTATATCATCAAATTCCTTGCACAATCAATCAGAGTCATGTTCCTTTTTTAGCAACCCCATTCTCCTGAGGTGTTCTGGGTGCAAACATCTGTCTCATAATCCCCTGTTCTTCACAGTAATTCATGAACTCTTAAGAGGTGAACTCTCCTCTATCTAATCTTAAACATTTCTTTTCTTCTCCTTGTTGGTGCAGATATCATGGAGACTTTGAAGGAAGCATCAAACTTTGGTACACTATTATCATAGTTGCTCAGTTCAAAGGTAGTCAATTTACCAATCAGTGAGTCAAGCGAAACACTAACTATTCCCAGGGATCTGAGTTCCTGAATTGCAGAAACCCTTATGGCATATTCACCACATCCTTTATTCTTTCACTATATTGTTCTATATTTTCTCCTTCTTGCATCCTCATCTCATCAAATTTGCTTCTTAAGCTATCCACCTTAGCCTTTTGAATAGGAGGATCTCCTCCATAAACAGTCTTCAGCTTATTCCACATTTCATAAGTTGTTTTTAGATCTTGAACCTCAGCATACCGATTATCAGATAGAGTGGTAGCAATCATATCCATAGTTGTAATTTTGTCTTTCTTTTCTTTGATCTGATCTATAGTGAGAACCCCTATAGGTTCATTGTACTCTATGATCACATGATACCAGTATTGTTCTCCTAGGGTTCTTAGGTAGAGCTTCATTCTACCACACCATAAGGTGTAATTATCCTTAGAAAACTTAGGGCCCTCCTTTTTCATCATCTTGGATATGTCCTTAAGTTGTTAAGCTCTTCTGAATCTAAGGACCAATGCTCTAATACCAATTCTTAGTCCCAACCGATGCTGACAGGGGAGGGGTGAATCAACACTTTACCAATTTTACAAAATTAAAACCTTTTAACCCAAGACTGCACTAACCTAATATTCATCAATACAAATAGTTATTGCAGAAGAACATGCATGCATGAAAAGATACATAGTAACACCATGATTTATCTCATGGAAACCCAAATGGGATAAAACCACGGTGTGAGTAGAAACTCACAAAATTTTCACTCTTCTGGAGTACGCTCGGTGAGGAGCCATCCCTGTTAGGAGATTACAAAGACACTGTTCGGTGCCACTCATTTAAGGAATTTTGTTTAAGGCCTGTTAGTGCCTTTACCATATTAGAGGTAGTCTTTTTAAAGGACTTAGGAACATCAATTAAGATGTCACCCGGTTAAGGGATTTTACAAAGGGACCTGTTAAAGTCCACCCGGTTAAGGGATTTTGAGTTGCAATGGTTAGAAAGCAACATGAAGTTGATCTACTGGAATAGCTACTAATAGCTTGATCAGATCACAATCAAAATCATACTTTGTCTTCACTAGTTGTGTCTACTCTGCACTACACTAGTCCTCTTCTCATACCCTTAGCTCTGCACTATGGCAGTCTACTTCACACACACTCTATTGTGCTAAATCATTTAGCACTTCCTCACTCTTCACTCTGCACTTTGGATCGCCTCTCACAGGATTTGCACTTTGCAAATTTTTTGGTCAAAAATGTTTTGTATGAGCTCAAAACACTTTATACTCTTTTTGTCGTCACCTTCAGGTGTTTCCTTAATCAATGCAATCATATATTTCATTAGATTTCAAATTCAAATCTTTCCGCTCTTTCTTAGCACACCCTACAACAATTCCACCAACTACTCATTCAAATCTGCCACTGCATCCCCCAAAAATGGTGACTTCTGGGTCGAGTTCAGTCTTTTAAATACGAACCAGAAAATCCGTAAGTAATCATGGCTTAACTGCATGATGACTGAAGTTGACTTCACCAACCTTTAGTTTGGCATAGACACAAGCTCACCAACTCACCTTTTGCCATCGCAACTGTGTAACCGATCATCGCTTTGATATTTACGGTGATAACCTATCTTCCTTCTACTTCACCAGTCTACCAGTATACCACTATGCTCTTCATTACCGATTCATCCTTTGATGTCGGTTTGAAGTACTTTTGTCAAGCCTCTTCTCCTATTTTCCAATGAGGTTCTAGTTTTCATACAACCTCAAGCCTTCTTGCCTAAGTCACATTTTGTGACTTCATCATCATTAGAATGACCAACCTGAAGATCTGACCTCAACACTAATCTTCTTGAATGACAAAACGATTAGCTTAGTTTGTCTTCCCTTGAGTTGATTGAACCTTGATCATCTATCTTTGATGTTGCTTCCATGTTGTTTACAAGCATCTCCTTTGCTACTGAGATACAACACTCCACCGGTACCACTCGACCAGTCAGTGTTAGTCATCAATGACAAATCTCAGCTAATATACCGCTTCTCTGGATTAACCGGTTTTGTCAATGCCAAAAGTATAAACAACAGTGCTAACTGCTTCTCTCCAAAACATTTTTTGAACATCTCCTTGTCTCAAAATTGTTCTAGCAACTTCCACTATTAATCTGTTTCTTCTCTCTACAATGCCATTCTATTGTGGAGTCCTAGGTGCTAACATCTATCTCTTTATTCCATGTTCTTCACAACACCTAGTAAACTCATCACAAGTAAATTCTCCACCCTGGTTAGATCTTAAGCACTTCAGATTCTTGTCGATTTGCTTTTCAACTAGGGATTTATATATCTTGAATTTGCTGAATGCCTCTGATTTCTCCTTCAAGAAAGTTACCCACATCATCCTTGAAAAATCATCAGTGAAAATCATAAAATACTTATCACCATAAAAACATCTAGTCCTCATAGGACCACATAGATCAGTATGCACTATATCAAGAATATTCTCTAAAGAAAAAGATTTACTCTTAAAAGATGTCGAAGTCATCTTACCCATCTGACAATCTTTTCATAACACATTATTCGGTTTAACAAGTTGGGGCATACCTCTCACCATACTTTATTTGATAACCTTTATCAAATTATCAAAGTTGACATGGCAGAACCTTTTGTGCCACAACTAGCTATCTTCAATTTTAGCCACCAAACTGTTGGTATTTGCATGAAGATTGCATTAATGATATGTTATGTTGTCAGTTGATGTCAATTGAACAGGTAATGGTATTTATGATATTGTTGATATTGTTGTTATTGATATTGTCTTGTAACCGCCAAGAAGAGCTTTATGGAAGATGTTGTAAACCAGTATATAAGTATGTGAGTTGAACCAGTAACCGATGTATAAGGTTAAACCCTTTCTATGCAATTTAATAGGTAAACCCTACCAGTTGTTTTTTGTTAAACCCTAACCGATTAAGTATGCTGAAATGGTTATGTTGGTTTATTATGTGATGATGAGCGATAATGATGGTGACATGTGTGGTCATTGTATGAAGATAAGTTCAGATTATTTTGGCGCATTTGTTTGATTGTGTAGGGAATGAGAAAAGTGGATTGCATCTAATGCAAAGCACGTGATGAGTTACAAATCTGATGAAGCGGTGATCATGGAGCGGTTGGAATTTTCTTGAAGAATTTTTACAAATTGCTATGTAAATCCAACGGTCATACTTGAACCGATTTGTTTGTAATCTCTATGAGAGACTTAGGTTTTTGTTGTGTTACCGACCTAATTGATTTGTATTTAAGGTCGATAAAGTTGTTTTGTAAAAGGAGTTGGCAAGAGTTGGCAGAAATTAGTTGAGTGTGTGGTTGCCTAACCGGAGAATGGATCTGTAGTTTGTGTAAAGGAAAATTGGAGCTTAAAATGATCTAATCAAGCAAATGTAGTGCTATTTAGATAGATCAAGAAAAACCTGTTGTCTTCTAACAATTACAGCAGAACTGAAATCCCCTAACCAGGTAAGCTCTAACAAGCTCGGTTACTTCTTAAATCCTCTAACAAGGTGGTCCATTAGCTTGGATTCTCAAATCCTCTACCGAGGTTACTCCTAATAGGGTATTTTCTTTTTATCAAGGCATTTGTAAATCCCTTAACCGGGTGATTCCTAACAAGATCAGTTCTTAACAGGACTTATTGTATAAGCTTTAACAGGATTGGCTCCTAACAGAGCAAACTTCAGAAGAGTTTAGATAGCTATCTTGTGAGTCTCATCTCACCATGGTTTTTACTTATTTGGATTTTCCACGTATGAACATTTGTGTCATGTGGTGAATGTTTTTGTAGTTATGATCTTATTTGTTGATTTGATTAACTTCTGATAAGGCATGATAACTGGAAGCATTGAGAGATGGAGTGTGTTGATATATGATTAAGCATTTGGATTTTTACAAGATTAATGTTGTTTATTGTTAAGTTTTTATAACAATTAACCAGTTGATGTTGAGTATTCTTATGAGTATTGATCTTGGCAGTGATATTCTATTGATAAGTTTACTTTGTGTGATTGAGTTTGAGTTTGGGAAGTTTGTATCATTTTTTCAGTTAACTGATTCACCCCCCCCCCCCTCTTAGTAATCTACTGGATACTTATTCTTTCATCATACCATCAATTGGTATCAGAGCATCTCAGGTCCTCTATAATCTAAAGCCTAACAGCTTGAGGAAAAGATTTGCTAGATCATGATGAAGAAGGAAGGTCCTAAGTTCAACAGAGATAACTATAAGATATGGAGCAATATAATGTATTTACATCAAGAGTCTGGGAAGTCAGTATTGGGATCATGTAGAAACTCAGTATGTTACACCTGCTAGAACTCTGACTGATGATCAGAAGAAAGAACATCAAGAAAATCATCAAGCATTGGAGGCTATTATTAGTTCCCTGTCTGATGTTGAATATGTAGATGTTCATGGTCTTGAAACTGCATATGAAGTATGGAAAAAACTTGAAAAGATTTATAGCAGTGATGAACATGTTAAGATTGCTAAAGAGGAGAGCCTAAGAGGAAAGTTTGATGACATGAGAATGTTTGAAGGTGAGAATATCCAGTAGTATGGTCAAAGGATAAAAGAGATAGTTGGTGAAATAAAGAGTGCAGGAGGGAAAGTGGAAGATGCCACAGTGATCAATAAGGTACTGAGAACCCTACTACCAATCTATGATATCTAAGTTGCAGCTATTTAGTAGCTGAAGTCCATTGACAAAACTAAGGTAACTCTTGACTCTATCATTGGCAAACTTACTATTTTTTAATTAAACGGCTATGATGGTAGTGTACAGAAATTAGAATCTGCATTCATAGCTTTTGTCTCTAATCCATATATGAGAAAAAGTAGAGATACTTGTCATGGTTATGAATCTAGATCCAGCAGAGATGTTGATGATGAACACAACTTAGTGGAACTTGAAGCATTGTTGGCAAAATGACTGCCTAGAGGCACTGGGAAAAATAGAGGTAAACTGCCTTTAAAATGTTTTGCATGCAACAAGATTGGTCATATAGCAGCTAATTGTCCTAATGGTGAAAATGAACACAAGAGAGACAAATTCAAGTATAAGGGTAAAGGAAAGAGAGATTGTCTTATTGCTATTGATAGTGGTCACTGATGATGATGCTAGTGAAGATATTGTGTTTGTAGCTATTAAGGAAGAGATATCATATCAAAAGGCACTAGTGTCCAGGATGGATAACTCTGATGATTGGATCATTGATAGTGGTTGTTCACATCATATGACCGGTGATCGGAGCAAATTTCTTTCCTTGAAGGAATTTGATGGCAGTGTTGTCAGATCTGGCAATGACTCACCCTGTATGGTTAAAGGTAAGGGAGTTATTTCTCTTAATGGGAAAAGCAGTGTTCACGATGTCTATTGGTTTGAAGGTCTAAACCACAATATTTTGAGTGTGGCACAACTTAATGACAGAGGATACCCACTGGAGTTTAGAAATGTTATACGCAAAATCTTTAACAACAAAGGTGAATTGATTGCAACTAGGAAACAAACCAGAGGTAATCTGTTTCATCTTAATCCTAAAGTTAGCAGCTGTTTGATTGCAAAGATAGATGATAGTTGGATTTAGCATAGGAGATTTTGTCATATAAACTTTGATAACATTGTTAAAGTGAGCAAGTCCAAGACAGTAAGAGGTCTTCCTTAGCTAGACAAACCGGTTAATGCTCTTTGCAAAGAATGTTAGTTCGGAAAGATGACGTCTTCAACTTTCAAGAGCAAGTCTTTCTCAGCAAAGCACTTATTAGATTTGGTTCATACATATCTATGTGGACCAATAAGAACAAAAATCATTCAAGGTGACACATATTTCATGATCTTCACTAATGATTGTTCAAGGATGACGTGGGTCACATTCTTAAAGGATAAGAATGAAGCTTTTGGTAAGTTCAAGGTATTCAGGGTCTTAGCTGAGAAAGAGAGTGGCAAAAAGATAAAATGTCTAAGAAAAGATCAAGGTGGTGAATTTACTTCTAAGGAGTTCACTAAGTACTGTGATGAGAATGGTATCAAATGGCAGCTTTCTACACCAAGGACACCACAGCAGAATGGTATCGCAGAGAGGAACAACCAGTCAGTGGTTGAAGCTGCTAGGACAATGTTGATACAAGAAGGTGTAGAGAAAACATTTTGGAAAGAATTTGTAAGTACAATTGTTTACACAATGAACTGAGTTATGGTGAAAAGAGGTAAGGACAAGACCCCTTATGAATATTGGTATAGAAGATCACCTAATGTTAGCTATTTTAAGATAATTGGTAGCAAATGTTTTATTAAGAGAGGTGATTACATTAGCAAGTTTGAAGCTAAGAGTGATGAAGGAATATTTCTTGGCTATTCCACCAAAGTAAGGCCTATAAATGCTTCAACAACTGGACATGAAGAATTGTTGAGAGTGTTGATGTTCGAGTAGATGAATTTCCTGAAGTCTCAGAAGGAACCAATTTAGAGAAAAAGGATGAAGATCCTTGCATTTTTCTTTTGGAACCTGAAACTATTAAATCAGAAACTGGTAAACCAAATTCTGATGCACTTGTTCAACCAGAACAAATAAATTCAGAAGAAGATGATAATGAAGAAGCTGAACCCGAAGAGAATGATCATGTTATTCCTAGGTATGTGAGACAAAACCACAGTCTTGAGCATATTATTGGGGATAAGGATGTTGGAGTACTAACTAGAAGGAGAATAAGATAGAACTCTTGCATGATCTCCACCATTGCACCTAGAAGTGCTAAGGAGGCATTAGGTGATGATCATTGAGTTAAAGCTATGAAGGAGGAATTGGATCAAATTGAGAAGAACAACACTTGGACCCTAGTACCCTGACCGGAAAACAAGAATGTTATAGGTACTAAATGGGTATTCAGAAACAAGTTAAATAAAGGGTGTTGTAGTTCACAACAAGGCAAGATTAGTCTGCAAGGGTTATGCACAAGAAGAAGGAGAAGATTATGGTGAAACTTTTGCACCAGTAGCAAGACTGGAAGGTGTCAAAACTTTACTTGCATTTGCAGCCCATAAGAAGTTCAAGGTATACAAGATGGATGTCAAGTCTGCATTTTTGAATGGGATAATGGAAGAAGAGGTATACATAGAGCAACCAGATGGATATGCTTTGACAAATGAGAAAGACATGGTATGCAGATTGCATAAAGCTTTGTATGGATTAAAACATGCACCTAGAGCATGGTATGAAAGGCTTCATACACATCTGATGAAGATAGGCTTTGCAAGAACCAATGATGATATTAATATTTATCTCAAGTCTGAAGGAGATGAAATACTGGTAAGTGAAGTATTTTTTGATGATATCATATTTGGAGGAAATGATGTCATGAGCAATAGTTTTGTAGATGAAATAAAAAATGAGTTTGAAATATCTTTAGTAGGAGAAATTAAAAATTTCATAGGCTTGTAGATATAGCAAATGAAGAATGGTGTTCTCATTACACAATCTAAGTATGTAAAATAGGTTTTGAATACTTTTGGCATGAGTGACTGTAAACCAGTTGGAACACCAATGGTTACAAGTTGTAAGTTGTCCAAGGAAGATGAATCTAAGTCTGTTGATGAAAAGGAATACAGGTCAATCATTGGCAAATTACACTATGTTGTTCACAGTAGACCGGATATAGCCCATGTGGTTGATATAGATGCTCGATTCCAGAAGAATCCAAAGGAAGCACATCTGATAGCAACCAAGAGAATTTTTAGATATCTGAAAGGTACTGTTGACTATGGATTATGGTATCCATATGGAGAAAACTTTGACTTGAAGGTGTACACAGATGCTGATTGGGCAGGAAATGTTGATGACCAGAAAAGAACTACCGGTGGAGAATTCTTTCTAGGAGGAAGGCTTGTTTCATGGAGTAGTAAGAAGCAGAGTTGTACTTCACAATCTACTATTGAAGCTGAGTATGTTGTAGCTTATATGAATTGCACACAGGCTATTTGGATGAGGCACTTTTTGGAAGGTTTTAAGATGAAAATATCATAACCTATAAAAAATTTATGTGATAATACAAGTGCCATAAATATTTCTAAGAATCTTGTTTTGCACGCAAGAACCAAGCACATTGAATTGAAGTATCACTTTTTGAGGGAAAAATTCCAAGGTAAAGATGTTATCTTAGAGCATGTTTCTGCCAAGGAGCAGCTTGCAGATATCTTTACCAAACCTCTGCCTAAGACTACATTTGAGTGTCTTAGAAGTCAACTAGGGGTTGTACCCCTTCATGAAGTTAGTTGAGCATGATGTTGATTGCATCAATCCCTGAATCACTTGCAGGATCTTAGAAGGATTGATGAAGAAGTGGATGTATTCCACAAGGGGAGCATCAAGTTGCAATATGTTGTTGATGCACAATGAAATTTTGCAATTACATGTTTTACTTTCAATTTGACATTGTTTTCAAAGGGGGAGAAGAATTATGTGATTATGGAAAAGGGAAACCAACGATAGGTTGAAGACATACAAAGCATGGTGAATACTTGGTAATTTAAACCAAGATTCCTATTGACCATTCACATCAGCAATCAGAGGCATTGATATTTGTATTGCCATAAATGCCAAAGGGGGAGATTATTGGAATTTGCATGAAGATTGCATTCATGATATGTTATGTTATCATTGATGTCAATTGAACCGGTAATGGTATTTATGATATTGTCTTGTAACCGGTAGGAAGAGCTTTATGGAAGATGTTGCAAACTGGTATATAAGTATGTGAGTTGAACCGGTAACCGGTGTATAAGGTTAAACCCTTTCTATGCAATGTAACCGGTAAACCCTACCAGTTGTTTTTTTGTTAAACCCTAACCAATTAAGTTTGCTGAAATGGTTATGTTGGTTTATTATCTGATGATGAGCGATAATGATGGTGACATGTGTGGTCATTGTATGAAGATAAGTTTAGATTGTTTTGGCGCATTTGTTTGATTGTGTAGGGAATGAGAAAAGTTGATTGCATATAATGCAAAGTGCATGATGAGTTAGAAGTCTGATGAAGCAGTGATCATGGAGCGGTTGGAATTTTCTTGAAGAATGTGTACAAATTGCTATGTAAATCCAACAGTCACACTTGAACTGATTTGTTTGTAATCTCTATGAGAGAATTAGGTTTTTGTTGTGTTACTGACCTAATTGATTTGTATTTAAGGTCGATGAAGTTGTTTTGTAAAAGGAGTTGGAAAGAGTTGGTAGAAATCAGTTGAGTGTGTGGTTTCCTAACCAGAGAATGGATCTGTAGTTTGTGTAAAGGCAGATTAAAGCTTAAAAGGATCTAATCAAGCAAATGTAGTGTTATTTAGACACATCAAGAAAAACCTGTTATCTTCTAAAAATTATAGCAGAATTGAAATCCCCTAACCAGGTAAGCTCTAACAAGCTTGGTTACTTCTTATATCCTCTAACAAGGTGGTCCATTAGCTTGGATTCTCAAATCCTCTACCAAGTTTACTCCTAACAGGGTATTTTCTTTTTATGAAGGCATTTTGTAAATCCCCTAACTAGGTGATTCCTAACAGGATCAGTTCTTAACAGGACTTATTGTAAAAGCCTTAACAGGCTTGGCTCCTAACAGGGCAAACTTCAGAAGAGTTCAGATAGCTATCTTGTGAGTCTCATCTCACTATGGTTTTTACCTATTTGGGTTTTCCATGTATAAACATTTGTGTCATGTGGTGAATGTTTTTGTAGTTATGATATTATTTGTTGATTTGATTAACTTCTGATAAGGCACGATGACTGGAAGCATTGAGAGATGGAGTGTGTTGATATATAATTAAGCATTTGGATGTTTACAAGATTAAAGTTTTTTACTGTTAAGTTGTTATAATAGTTAACCGGTTGATGTTGAGTATTCTTATGAGTATTGATCTTGACAGTAATATTGTATTGATAAGTTTACTTTTTGTGATTGAGTTTGAGTTTGGGAAGTTTTGTATCAGTTTTTTCAGTTTACTGATTCACCCCCCCCCCCCCCCCCCCCGCTCTCAGTAATCTATCAGATACTTATTCTTTCATCATACGATCACAAACAACTACTCACATTAGCATTCAAATGAAAAAGATTACCTCTAGTATGTTTACCAGTAGCAATCAAATCTCTATTGCATCCCATGATCTTGCACACTCATTTTTTAAACTCAATGTGATATCCTTTATTATTTAGTTGTCCAACACTCATCAATTTATGTTTAAACCTTCAACCAAATAAACATCATCTGCATTACTCTTACCATTCAGTGAAATAGATCCTTTACCTTTTACCATGCAGGGTGAGTTATTACCAAATATTACCACACCACCATCAAACTCTTCAAGGGATATAAATTTGTTCTTATCACCGGTCATGTGATGTGAACAACAACTCTTTGTTATCCACTCATCACTATAGTCAAACTAAGATACCAAAGCCTTTTCATCAGTCAGATCTTCCTTTACAGCAACAAAGATAGTCTCCTCATTGTCATCATCTTTAGATTCCTCATCTGTCACACCTTCATCAACTGCAACATAGCATTGTTTCTTCCATTTTCCTTTATATTTCCTAAACTTCTCCTTACTATCACTATTAGGGAAATTTGCAGCAATATGTCCAATCTTATTGCAAGAGAAATTGTTGGCAATTTGGAGGAATTGATTATGTGTTGCATTGATGTTTTGTCATTGATATCAACACTAGCTACTTTATCGGTATCCTTTTGGTCCGGTAGGTTGATTGGTTTCTAGCTGGTAAGATTATGATGATCTGCTATACTCTAGTATACTTTGTCTTATGGAATTGTCTTAGATCTGCTATTCATGCTAGTCAGATACATGTTATGTCAGTTAGTTTTGATTTGATGATCGGATGCTATCTTATATGTTGGCAAGCTTGGTTTGTTGATCCGGTGAGAGTTTCATCGGTAGAGCTTTGTTGAAGATCTTTTGATATTATGCATAAGTGGTGTTGGTGTGGCTTCTAGTAGAGATTTAGGATGCTGATGGTGATCATGTTCGAGACTTGGTTGATTGGGATCATTGCTTTAGCGTGTGTGGACCTAAATTGGCTCTGGTTCTATCTAGGTTATGGTCCAGCTTAATGTAACGTGTTGTTTGGTCTTTGTGATGTGTTTCTGGGATGTCTTATGGGTTGGATGATATTTTTTTGGTCTCAAGCTGACATGTTTTATAATTATGTAATTGGTTTATTGTCTGGTGGCTGACCTTATTGTTTAAGGTCGAGGGTTTGTATATAAATGTCTATGTTCTCATTGTAAATCATGATGGATAATGGATGGAATGGCATAGGAATGAATAATGTAATAATCATTCATGCAGAGGATTTGGTCGATCAGAGGTTATCGAGTTGGGTTTATGCAAGAGGTTTGAGACCTCTAACATTGAGCTTAACCAGAACTGTACTCGGGCATTGGAGATGGTATCGTTGCAGTTCATTCTTCCTTCTGCATTGTAGTCTAGATTTTTGTGTAGTCAGTGAGACTCCTTTTATAATGAGCAGTGTGCTCTAGGCTGTTGGCCTTCCTGCAAGTGCAGGCCCCTCAATTTGTAATCATGTACTTACTGCAGAAGTATTATCTAATTGTGGGTAGGTTTCCCACTTTGTTTTTTCCCTTTACCAAGTTTTCCACATACAAATCTTGGTGTCATGTGGATGGTATCTATTCTCTAATTGTTGTTTGTGCTTAGTTGGTATATCTGCTATTTCAATAATTGGTTTATGTATTCTAGTATTGACCTTATGTGTTCCAGTAATAAAGTTTCAATTGCTTAAAGTTTCGATAATCTGGTGACAACTGATTCACACCCCCCCCCCTCTCAATTGTCCTTTGGTTATTTGAATTATCTAACAATTGGTATCAAAGCTCTAGTCCTCTCTGCAGAAGCTTAACTGCTTGAGGAAGATCCTATTGTGACTAACAGTTCAAGTTCATCTAGTTCATGTATAGTTGTCTTTTGGAGAGAAATTCCTAGGCTTGATGGAACAAATTATAGAGTATGGAAGATTCAGATGGAGACTCATCTGAGATGTCTTGGTAAAAAAATTTGGGAGATCACTGAGAATAGGGTTACTCCTTTTAATCCGGCATCTGGCAATCCTCCTCTGACAAACTTGGATAAGGAGCTTGAGAATGTTTGTAGAGCTAGAGAATCCCTCTTGTGTGCACTTTCTAATCACCAAATGATGGGATTGACTGACAAATCATCAAAAAAGGCTATATGGGACAAGTTGGAGACTCTAAATGAAGGTGACCCTACTGTGAAGATTGCTAAACTTGATGGTTACCGGGTGAGATATGAAAATTTCAAGATGGAAGAAGATGAAAGGATTATTGCATTTATGGAAAGGGTAAATGAAATTGTCATGGGAATTCAATGTTGTGGTGGATCTCTGAGTGAAGATGAAATAGTTTGCTTTACCACCGGCTTATAAGATGAAGGATACTGCAATTAATGAATTGAGGATAATGGCAAATACTTCTATCAATAGGGATACCTTGGTTGAGAAATTGTCTGCTTTTGAGCTTGAAGAATTTGGACCTTCTGGAGCTGTGAAGTCTGAATCTGCTTTTCATGCATTTACATCATCAACCAGCAAGGAAGATTGGAAATCTTTGTATGCAAAATAATTGGATGATATGAAGAGAGAAGATGAATAATTTGAGCAACTTGAAGCCCTGTTTGCTAGAAGAGTACCTAAAGGACTAGTAGGAAGTAAGTATGAAGGAAAAACTCCTTTTAAATGTTTTGCATATAATAAGATAGGTCATTTTGCATCTAGATGTCCTGAAAGGATTTCAAGATTTGAAGAAAAAGATAGAATATCTTTTAATCCTAACCCTGGATATTATAACAAGCATAAGTACACAAAAAATAGAGTTAAATCATGTTACTTTGCGGATGAGGAAGGTGTGACTGATTCTAATGATGAACTAGCACAAGACTCTGCTAGTGGTTCTGACAATGGAAAGGAATGGGTGTTCTTGGCTATCAAGGAAGATGTTACGGTACTGGAAGAGAATGTACCTAAAGAAAAGGCCCTTGCTACTAAAATTGAAGATAAGGATGAATGGGTAATTGACAGTGGATGTTCACATCATATGACTAGAGATAAAAGGCAGTTTCTATCTTTGCAAGAATTTGATGGTGGTCTGGTTAGATTTAGAGATGACAAAGCATGCATGATTAAAGGAAGAGGAACTATATCATTAGATGGTAAGCACAATACTGATAATGTTTATTATGTTGAAGGTTTAAGGCATAATCTTTTGAGTGTAGGACAATTGGTGGATAAGGGATTTCAATTACAATTCAAGGATGAAAAACGCAAAATCATTAATAGATCTGGATTGGAGATTGCAATCGGTACTCAGACAAAAGGTAATATATTTCATTTGAATTCCGGTGAGTAGACATGTTTGATTGCACAAATTGATGAGAGTTGGCTTTGGCATAAAAGGCTATGTCATGTGCATTTTGATTGCATGGTAAAGATCAGTTCAACTAAGGCAGTTAGAGATATTGTGAAGCCCTATAATCTGGTATGTAAAGAATGTCAAATGGGAAAACGGGTCAGAACCTCTTTTAAGAGTATACAAGACAAATCAAATGATGTTCTTGATCTTATTCATACCAATTTGTGTGGTCCTGCTAGAATCAAAAGTTTTCAAGGTGATAGATATTTTATGCTAATTATTGATGATTATTCTAGAATAATGTGGGTTACTTTTCTAAAGGAAAAATCTAAGGATTTTGAAAAGTTTAAAATCTTTAAAGGTAAGGTTGAAACTGAAACAAGATTGAAGATTAAGTGCTTAAGGTCAAATCATGGTCGAGAATCACATCCGGTGAGTTTAATAACTTTTGTAAGAAGCATGGCATAAGGAGACAATTTTCCGCTCCCCGAACACCTCAACAGAATGGAGTTGTGGAAAGAAAGAATAGAACTATCTTGGATGTTTCTAAAACCATGATGATGGAAGCTAATCTACCTCATATCTACTAGAGAGAAGCAGTGAGCATGTCATTTTATAAATTCAACGGGGTTCATATCAAAGGAGAAACTTTTAAGACACCTTATGAGTTATGGTTTGGCAATACACCTACACTTAAGTATTTCAGAATCTTTGGTAGTAAATTTTATATAAAGAGAGATGATTTCATTGGCAAGTTTTATCCTAGATGGGATGAAGTAATATTTCTTGTTTATTCTAATAAAAGAAAAGCATATAGATGTTATAATAAAAGATTGTGGAGAATTATGGAGAGCGCTAATGTTAAGGTGGATGAGCTGAATAGAAGTCAAATCGGAATTTATGAGCAAGAACCGGAAGTGGAAATGATCATAACTAATCCGGTAACACCTTTACTGGAACCGAATGCTGAACTAGTTACTCTAGCAGTATCAAAAAATTCAACAGTAACTGAAGAGCAGGAAAGAGGATTAGAGAGCCAGAAGACTCCTAGGTATGTAAGGTTGAATCATTCAAAAGACCAGATCATTGGGGATTAAAAAAATGGAGTGATGACAAGAATAATATTGGCAGCTAATGAGGTAAGTTTAATTTCTCAAGTTGAACCGGTATCAGTAATTGAAGCATGTAAAGATGAATGTTGGATGAAAGTTGTGGAAGAAGAATTAGATCAGATAGAAAAGAATAATGCATGGACTCTAGTGAACCCCGACCTAAAAATAGGAATGTTATTGGAACTAAATGCATTTATAGGAATAAATTAAATGAAGACGAACAAGTTGTTAGGAATAAAGCTAGACTGGTTTGTAAAGGATATTCTCAGAAGGAAGGAATTGATTATGGTGAAACTTTTGCACCTGTAGCTAGGATTGAAGCTGTATGATTATTTCTTGCCTATGTTGCACATAAAAACTACAAGGTTTATCAGATGGATGTTAAGTGTCCTTTTTTTAATGGGGATCTGATGAAGAGGCAATAGATTGGAAGGAGGTTAACCTTGAACTAGCCAACCTCTAAGGCTCATACATTCAACCGGTAATCCCTGTTTCCAAAGATCCTCACAAAACACCAAGTCAATAAATGGTTTAATGACACCAAACAACACCTTGGAAAACCCTAAGGCTCCACTATGTCCACTTACAGACACTAACACTTCTCATGTTCTTGTGTTACTACACACACCCTAGCATACAATGAGTGGGCTACTACTAGGATTAAGGGTTTGAATTTCCCACTTGACCAATTCAATACAAAAATCCTTGGAGTGTTGGCATTTGGCATTATACCAGACAATGGGAGATTGTTGGCATTTGGCATTATAACAGACAATGGGAGATTGTTGCAATTCAATAAGGATATTGAGAAGGTTGTTGATGATTATGGATATAACTAAGGATGTTTACTATCTTAATATTATTATTTTGTCATTGATGTCAAGAAATCAATTTTCTAATTCAGTATGATGTTACCATATCTTGAGAAGTATGATTTGATGAAGTATAAAGATGTCAGTAAAAGACACAGAAAGAATATGATGGATAAGGGGAGAAATAAGTTATTCAATGGGCAACTATTACCGAGCTAGACAATAATGAGATCATGATGTTTAGATTGTTTTGATATCATACATATGCTATTGATTGTAAGGTTAATACTATACTATGTTACCGAGCAAAGAACCTAGTTGATAAACCCTAAGGAACCTAGTCGGTAAACCCTAAGGTTATCGCTATTGGTTAATGAAGGCAGAATGTCTACTGAGTGAAGTTTAGTATTCACTGAGTTGTAACCGAGCTATAACATAATGCATTAAATGATTGCAGGCATTATTTAATGAAGGAAGCTAATGAGCTGGCCATGATTAAATGATTAGTATGTCATGAATGAAGTTTGTTAAAGAATCTATGGCAAAGGAAAATCGGCAGGAAGATCTACAGCTTAGATTGAACCGCAATACCCTAGCACAAGTTCCAAGAAATGTATGCAAGTTCCAAGGTGGGGTAAAACATTTTCAGATCGAAGGATACATTGAACCTGGTCAAAGTTTGAAGATCTGATGGCTATGATTGATCATGGGAAATGTGATCAAGGAGATTAAGTGGTTGGTGAATTGTTTATAAATAGGGAACTATTGATAAACAATGCATGCGAGTAAGTGTATGTATAGGGATGCTACATAGTGATTACCGAGCATAGAAGCTTGAAGACCTATTTTGAATAAACAGAGTATAGAGCCCAGCAGATGGACAAGATTAGTTCTATGTCTATATTGTATTCAGCAAATAAGAATCTGCTTTAGCATTTTAGATGTGAAGTTGCAGATAGATTTTTATTACTGTTATTTTGTGAAAGTGACAGAAAATCTCTTAACCGAGTGGACTTAACAGTCTTATTTGTAAAACCCTCTAGCAAGGTGACATTCTAATTGAGTGTTTGAAATCCTTTAACAAGGTCACTTCTAACAAGGTGAAGATCCTAACAGGTTTGAGGGAAATCCCTTAACCGGGTCACATCTAGCAATGTGTTTGTAATCTTTAACAGGATTTTCTTTTAACCAAGCATACTCTAGATGAGTATATTTCTTAGTGGGTCCAAAATCCCACAATGGTTTTTCCCTATTTGGGTTTCCACGTTAAATCTGGTGTTATGAGTGTTATGATGTTTACATGCTTTTGAGTTTGCATGTTTAGCAGTTTTGGTTATATTACTGAAGTATATGTTACCGAGGTTGAATCTGATGTTTTTATGAAAGATTAAGTTTGTATGATTCACTGCCCCCCCTCTCATCTTATTAGCTTGGCATCTGTACTTATCTTTAAGTATTAGAACTATCATGGAGGGGTGTTCTCACAACACCTGAACACAAATGAAATAGGATTTCATGGTTTAGATCCACCGGAACATCAATTTGGACTCACTCACCCACAAACCTGAATCGATTGCTATTACGCCTCCTTTTGAAGGAATCAAGTGATAACTTTTGACGTTCTGAGGATCTAGATAAAAAAATTATGTTTTCAGATACCCTTTTGGGAGTTCTAAATAATATCTCATTTTTTGGTATCGGATCAACTTGTAGATATCTCAACTGGTACTACACTAACAGACCTAATAGGGTTATTAGACCTATTTGATTGGACGCCTTTCACAAACTTGTTAGGTTATCCTAATGGGTGACCATCACTAGCCATGAACTATCATGTAAACCTCTAAATTACTCTTCTACCACATTTAAACCCTTTCCCAGTGCTCTACCTCTCAATTCTCACACACTGCACTCATCAGACCGGTCTATCACATAGAGATGCCAGACCTAGGGTTAGTTCTCCATCCTCTTCACCCTGTTGTATCATCTTAATGGATTTTGGTACTAACATATGATACATTGGCCTATCATCTCCTATAACAAAAGAGCATTCAGTTAAGGATTGATAAGCCAAAACCCATTATTGCAGTCAAACCCTAGGGGTTTAAGGGTTTAGGTTATCTGGTAGAGATTTTCTTATAGAATGGGGCAGTGATCACTTCAATACTTCACACTGAAAGAAAAAAAAAAGTTATAACAATCTAGTTATAGGATCTATGCCATGAGCATTCTTACCAATCCACCTTCAATATGCAATCAATAGAAATTAGACGGTTTTTCTGAGTTTCCAACAGTTCTTGGCGCTTCAATTTCTTTCCAAATCAACCAACATACATTCTTCAGTGTTTGTGGCCTTTAAATGTGTTTCCCAAATGACCACAACCTCCCCCAACTATTTTTCAAACCGAACTGGCCGTTGGAGAATCACAACTTACAAAAAGTGCAAAATTGTCAAGACAACAAATTGTCAATATGACAACTTTTGCATAATTCAACCAAATTAGACTCTAGACTGACCTAATCCACCAAAATGATTACATTTGATTCTAAAACATCAAAAATGACTCAAATAGACTTGTGGTCACTTGATCCCTCAATTTAGACCATTGTGACCCTTATTGACTCAATTTCCTCTACCAGACCCTAGATGACAATTTGATCCAAACATGGACAAACTTGTCACACTCCTAGGACATTAAAATACAAAAAGGACCTATAGGGTCTTATTACATTTCTTCTAACTACTAGAAAATCATCTTGTTCCTGGCTCATGCCTTCATAGGTAGGTGCTCCTGCACCATACTCCCCGGGTGGAATTTGTCTCAAGTCCCCTTAGAGACTAACTGCAGCAAATCACCACCCTTCTTTTGGATATCTTCTTCCAACATCCAGGTAGCTTCTAAGTTAGGAAGGCCCTACCATTTAACTAAGTTCTCAAAATAGTTTGTGTGTCTAGTTTTCTTGGCTTCCCTGTTATCCAAAATGCACTCCATCTTAGGTGGTTCCTCAGGTGGTAAATGTTTTATCCACTCCTCACTTTCCTGAATAGAGTCACCTACACATTTTCCTACAATAGGAATCCTATACAATGTTAGATCAGAAACACTAAATATAGGTGAAATAGTAACATCATCAGAGAGTTCAATTTTGTAAGCATTAGGACCATATTTATCCAAAATTTTATAAGGTCCAATTCTTCTCATCCTCAACTTGCTATGGCTTCCCTTGGGAAACTTGTCCTTGATGAGATGAACAATGATCATGTCACCCACTTGATATTGCACATCTCTCCTTCTTTGATCCACTCTTGCTTTAACCTTTTGACTGTTTTGTTGTAGGGTATCTCTGACTTGTTGGTGCACCTCTTTCATAGCCTCTGCAAATTCATCAGAATGTCCACTCTTCTTTTCCAACCCCTGGACATCTCTCAATTCAAAGACTCTTCTTGGATGACTACCATACACAATGTCAAAAGGAATCAGACCTGTACTTTTGTTTATTTAATCATTATAGGCATACTCTACCTGAGGTATCACCACATCCCAACTACTTCCATGATCCTTTGTCAAACGTCTAAGAATATTTCCCAATGACCTATTCACAACTTCAGTTTGGCCATCGGTCTGAGGGTGATAGGTTGAGCTAAAAGACAAATTTGTACCCAACCTTTTCCACAAAGTTCTCCAAAAATGCCCTAAAAACTTGTTGTCCTGGTCAGACACAATACTCAAAGGCAACCCATGGATTCTAACAATTTCTCTGAAAAACAATCCTGCAATATAGCTAGCATCATTTGTGGTTTTACAAGGAATAAAGTGAGCCATCTTACTAAACCTGTCTACCATAACAAACACACTATCATGGCATGTCTTTGTCTTGGGAAATCCCATCACAAAGTCCATACTCAAACTTTTCCATGGTCTATTTGGTATAGGCAAAGGTTGGTACAGTCCTGCATTGGTTGAGACCCCCTTTGCTCTTTGACACACAGTACAACTCTCCACAAACTTTTGGATATTAGTGTGCATCTTAGGCCAAAAGTAAAATCTCCTAACTAGGTCCAAAGTCTTATTTAGCCCAAAGTGACCTCCTAAACCACCACTATGTTTCTCCTTCACTACATTATCCCTCATTGAACACCTAGGGATACATAACTGACACCCTTTGAGCAAAAGACCATCCTGCAAGGTATAGTTAGAAAAATCTCCATGAAAAGCATTTGCAAACTCATAGCATACCTTATATATTTCCCTGAAATCTTCGTCCTCTTCATACAATCCTTTGAGTGCTTCAACACCCATACTCTACAACTACACTTCTTGCACTATCAAGACCCTCCTACTTAGAGCATATGCAACCTTATTGGCTACCCCTTTCTTGTGCTTGATGATGGAGGTGTATGCTTGAAGACTTTCAACCCATTTCATATGTCTATGACTGAGTTTCTCCTTTCCATTCAAAAACTAAGAGCATGATTGTCAGTATACACAATAAACTCCTTAGGAAGCAAGTAATGCCTCCACTTTTTCAGAGCTTCTACCATAGCATATAGCTCTAAATCATATGAGGAATACCTCCTTTTTGCTTCATTTAGTTTTTCACTGAAAAAAGCCATCGGTCTCCCCTCTTGGCTCAGTACTACTCCTGTAGCCAAACCACTTGCATCACATTCAATGGTGAAGACCTTACTGAAATCAGGCAATACTAGGAGTAGGTACTTGGCAACTTTTTGTTTCAAACACTCAAAACTCTTATCTGCTTCTTTGGTCCACACAAACTTCACCTTACCACCACCCTTGATGGTCTCTAACATAGGTGCACAAATATCACTATAATTTCTAATGAATTCCTATTAAATGTTGCCAACCCATGAAAACTTCTTACCTCTCTCATTGTCATAGGTGTAGGCCAGTTCATAATAGCCTCTACCTTGGAATAATCCATCTTCAAATCACCCTTAGAGATGAAAAATCCTAAGTACACCAACTCCTGCTTCATGAAGACACACTTTTCTAAATTTATCATCAACTTTTTCTCCTATAGCTGCTTCAAGACTATCTCCAAGTGTTTCAAGTTCTCCTCCTTTCTCTTGATGAACACCAATATGTCATCAAGGTAGACTAACACAGACTTCCCTATAAACTCCTACAACACTTCATTCATTAGTCTTATAAAGGTGCTAGGGGAATTTGAAAGACCAAAAGGCATCACAATCCACTCATACAACCCTTCATTGGTTTTAAATGCAGTCTTCCATTCATCCCCCTCTCTTATCCTTATCTGATGGTACCCACTCTTGAGGTCAATTTTAGAGAAATAGGTAGCTCCCCCTAAATAATCCATTAGGTCCTCTATCCTTATAATAGGAAACCAATATCTGATGGTAATCCTATTGATAGCCCTAGAATCAGTGCAAAACCGTCATTTCCCATCCTTCTTTGGGGCTAAAATAGTAGGCACTGCACATGGGCTAAGGCTCTTTCTTATCAACCCTTTATCTAGGAGCTTTAGAATTTTCCTATCTATCTCTTCATTCTACTATGGGGTCATTTTATATGTTGTCTTGTTACGAAGTACTGCTCTCGATATGAGGTCAATCTGATGACTAATATCTCTAATAGGTGGCAGGGAATCAGGTATATCTTCTGCAACCACTCCTTTGTACCAGTCTAGCAATTCCCTAGCCTCCTTAGGTCCTACCTCACTCACACCCTTCTTCCTTTCTTCCTTGGGCTTCACAATCAAATTGAAACCTACTCCACCTTCCTCCTTTAATGTATCAAGGAATTCTTTTTTCCCTACCATCATCACACTAGATCCTCCATGTTGTGGATCCCCTTCTACCATCGACCGTATCCTAAAGGTCACACCATCCTTTTGGAAGGAGTAAGCATTATTTTCTCCATCATGATGAGCCTTTATGTCAAACTTCCATGGTCTACCAAGCAAGAGATGGAAAGCATCCATTGGAAGGATGTCACACAAAATTTTATCCTTATACCCTCCAATACAAAACTCTACCCATGATTGTTCATTGATGAGTATGTGTTGCCCTTTGTTCAACCAACTGACCCTATATGGACAACTATGGGGTATTCTCTCCAAGTTCAACTTGTTTACTACTTCCAAAGATACAATGTTATTAGTAGACCCTGAATCTATGACAACACAAACCTTACCTCAAATCTTGCAGTTGATTCTAAAAAAGGCCTTTCTTTGGGGTGTCTCAAACTTCACCGGTTCCTTTAGCAGTGTCCTCTTGATCATCAGGTTTTCTCCCATCTCTGATGTCAAATTAACTTCAGGAGATGTCACACTCCTTGCATCTTCTTGAGTCAAGGTGGTTCTCCTCTCACCACCATGAGAAGTTGAGGCCTTCTCTGGACACTTGTAGGTCGGGTGTCCCATCTGATTGCGGTTATAGCATCTCATACTAGAGAACTTGGATCCTCTCCATGATCCATTTGTCCCACCTCTTAAATTAGGTCTTCTCCCATGGTAGCCTCCTCTACTACTTGAGTCCCCAACTTTCTCTCCTTGGCTAGACTAACCACTAGACCTTTGGTTAGGACTTCTTCCTTCAAAAGTGACTCTGCTTCTGAAACTTCTCCCTCCTTTACCTCTATTACTCTGCTCACTTCTTCTCTTTAGTTTCTCTTCTGCCCTTAGGGCCAATTGAAAACACTTGTTCACTGTCTCCGGTGCCAAGATGTTGATCTCATCTTGGATGTTCATCCTTAGGTCATTCAAGTACCTGGCCACTTTCTCTGACTCCTCTTCTTGTCTCTTTGATCTGAGACTGAGTTTATGAAACTCCTTCATGTATGCATTCACATCAAGGACTCTTTCTCTAAGGTTCTATAATTTTCTATACATTTGCACTTCATAGTCAATGGGCATGAATTGTACCTTGACTTTAGCTTTCATCTAATAGTTCTGATACTTAATGTAAGTACAGATCCAATAGCCAACAAGATGAGAGGGGGGGGTGAATCATACAAACTTAATCTTCCATAAAAACATCAGATTCAACCTCGGTAACATATACTTCAGTAATATAACCAAAACTGCTCAACATGCAAACTCAAAAGCATATAAACATCATAAACCTCATAACACCAGATTTAACGTGGAAACCCAAATAGGGAAAAACCACTGTGGGATTTCAGACCCACTAAGAAATATACTCTTCTAGAGTATGCTCGATTAAAAGCAAATCCTGTTAAAGATTACAAACACATTGCTAGATGTGACCTGGTTAAGGGATTTCCCTCAGATCTGTTAGGATCTTCACTTTGTTAGAAGTGACCTTGTTAAAGGATTTCGAACACTCAATCAGAATGTCACCTTGCTAGAGGGTTTTACAAATAAGACTGTTAAGTCCACTCGGTTAAGAGATTTTTTGTCACTTTCACAAAATAACAGTAATAAAAATCTATCTGCAACTTCACATCTAAAATGCTAAAGCAGATTCTTATTTGCTCAATGCAATCTAGACATAGAACTAATCTTGTCCATCTGTTGGGCTTCTATACTCTGTTATTCAAACAGGTCTTCAAGCTTCTATGCTCGGAAATCACTATGTAGCATCCCTGTGCATACATTTGCCTGCATGCATTGTTTATCAACAGTTCCCTATTTATTAACAATTAGCTAACCGCTTAATCTCTTTGATCACATTTCCCATGATCAATCATAGCCATCAGATCTTCAATCTTGTCCAGGTTCAATGTATCCTTCGATCTGAAAAATGTTTTACCCTGCCTAGGAACTTGTATACATATCATGGAACTTGTGCTAGGGTAATGCGGTTCAATCTGTGTTGTAGATCTTCATGCCGATTTTCCTTTGCCATAGATTCATTAACAAACTTCATGCACGACATACCAATCATTTAATCAATTCCAGCTCATCAGCTTCCTTCATTAAATAATGCATGTAACCATTTAATATATTCTGTTACAGCTCGGTAACAACTTGGTGAATACTAAACTTTACTCGGTAGACATTCTGCCTTCATTAACCGATAGCGATAACCTTAGGGTTTACCGACTAGGTTCCTTAGGGTTTACCAACTAGTTTCTCTGCTCAGTAACATAGTATAGTATTAACCTTACAATTTACAACATATGTATGATGTTAAAACAATCTAAACATCATGATCTCATCATTGTCTAACTCGGTAATAGTTTCCCATTGAATACCTTATTCATCCCCTTATTCATCATATTCTTTCTGTGTCTTTTATCGACATCTTTACACTCATCAAATCATACTTCTCAAGATATGGCAACATCATACTAAATTAGAAAATCAATTTCTTGACATCAATGACAAAATAATAATATTAAGACAGTAGATCATCCTTAATCAGTTATATCCATAATCATCAACAACCTTCTCAATATCCTTATTGAAATGCCAACAATCTCCCATTGTCTGTTGTAAAGCCAAATGCCAACAATCTCCCCCTTTGGCATTGATGGCAAAACCAATTGATTTGACCTAATTGATTCGGATTGATGTGAGTTGTTTGTGAGATTCTGAAATGCTCTCTTCCTGTCATCAGAATTCTCCCCCATACATTAGACTTCTCCTCTTTTCTCCAGACTTCTCCCCCTTTTTCTTCAATCTTCTTCAGTCTTCTCCCGCTTTGACAACATGCCAAAAAAAATTAAAGAACTAAAACATAATTTCTTCCCGTATGAAGTGAATTCCTACTCTAATGTGTCAACTTAGTCTCGGTCAGAGCATTTTGTCTTCAATTCTTGTTTCTTGTATTGTATCATGCATTGTTTCTTGCACACCTTTAGAAAACATCCTAAAGTATGTAAATCAGCATCAACTCTTAAAACATATCCGATAGAGTCATCGAATTGATGCTTTCACCAAACTCGGTTAGTGAGTAGAAGATAGGGGTAGGACCCCTAACTTACTTATGAGATACTCAAAAGTGTCCCTTGGTAGTGGCTTGGTGAAGATATCTACTATTTGTTCCTTTGTGCTAACATACTCCAACACCACTTTCTTCTCTTGAGCTTCTTCTCTAAGATAATGATATTTGATAGAGATGTGCTTTGTCTTAGAGTGCATAACAGGATTCTTCAAAATGTTAATGGCACTAGTATTGTCACAGAATATAGTTACTGGCTCAGTAACTTTCTCATTTATACCATCCAACAGTTGTTTGATCCATGCTATGTTGGTACAATTCAATGTTGCAACAACGTATTCAGCTTCTATTGTTGACTGTGAAACACATCCTTGTTTCTTGCTAAGCCAACTCACTAGTCTTTTCCTAAAAAGAAAGCTCCTCCACTTATGCTTTTTCTATCATCAATGTTACCTGCCCAATCAGCATCAGTATAAACTTTTAAATCAAAATCATTTCCTTTCTGATATACTAAGCCATAATCCGCAGTGCCTTTCAAGTATCGAAAAATTCTTTTGATTGTTGTCATGTGTGTTTCCTTAAGATCTGTAGAGAATCTTGCAACTATACCTACTGCATGTGCTATGTCTAGTCTGTTGTGAACAACATATTGTAGCTTTCCAATCATGGATCGATAAAGTTTCTCATCAATAGATGCAGATTCATCATTCTTTGATAGTTTACAGTTGGTAGTCATAGGAGTACTTACTGGTTTTGAATCCTCCATTCCAAATTTCTTCAAGATTTCCTTTATGTACTTGGATTGAGTAATGAAAATCTCATTTTTCATTTGCAGTATCTATAAACCTATAAAATACTTTATCTCACTGATTAATGACATCTCAAATTCTTTTCTCATTTCATTTCCAAAGTTCTTGCATAAAGAGTCATTTCCACAAAATATAATATCATCAACAAATATGGCTGAGATTAGTATTCCATTTTCATCATTCTTCATGTAAATATTGTTGTTTTCACTTGTCCTTATAAAACCAATCTTAATCAAATAAGAGTGCAATCTTTCATACCATGCTCTAGGTGCTTGTTTCAGACCATATAATGCTTTGTTCAATTTACATACCTGATCTTTACTCTTGTCTTCAACAAATTCTTCAAGTTGTTCAATAAAAACTTCTTCTTCTAATATTCCATTCAGAAATGTAGATTTGACATCCATTTGATATACCTTGAAGTTTTTGAAAGCAGTATATGCCAACAATGTTCTTACTTCTTCAAGTCTAGCCACAGGTGCAAAAGTTTCACCATAATCAATTCCTTCTTCTTGAGCATAACCTTTGCATACTAGTCTTGCTTTATTTCGAATGACCTCACCTTTTTCATTTAGCTTGTTTCTGAAAATCCACTTTGTATCGATTACATTTTTGTCTTTCGGTCTTGGGATTAGTGTCCATCTGTCATTCTTCTTGATTTGATCAATCTCTTCTGTCATAGCATTTATCCAATCTTCACTGTTAAATGCCTCTTTCACTATTCTCGGTTCAAATTCAAATATCAGACATGTGTTATGTCTCAGTTTGTTCCTTGTCATCACTGGATCATCCTTATCTCCTATAATCTGACTTGGTGCATGATGTCTTCTGACATACTTGGCTAATACAGACTCGGTGGGCTCTGTATGATCTTCTTCATCACTCGATAACTGGATATTCTCTCCATTTTCTTCAATAGTTTTCTCGGTAGGACTTGTCGGTTGAACATAGACAAATTCATCATAATCTTCTGGTTCCTTGGAATTTCCTTCATCATTTCTTTCTGCAAATTCATCAATTTTTACATTTGCACTTTCTAATATTTTGTTAGATGATTTGATCAGACATTTAAATGCTTTGCTTCTAGAAGAATAACCTAGAAATGTTCCTTCTTCACTTTTCTGATCAAACTTGTCATTTCTATCATCTTTGTGTACATATCATCTACTTCCAAACATTTTAAAATAACTTACATTAGGTTTCTTGTCATACCAGATTTCATATGGTGTCTTCATAGTACCTTTCTTCAGTTATACTCGGTTCAGGGTGTAAACTGTTGTGCTTATTGCTTCTCTCCAAAATGTTTGTGGCACTTTCTTTTCAATCATCAGGGTTCTGGCACAATCCACAATAGATCTATTTCTTCTCTCAGCTATTCCAGTTTGCTGTGGAGTTCTCGGTGCAGAGACTTGTCTTTTAATACCATGATCATTGCAGAATAATTTGAACTCATCAGATGTGAACTCTCCTCCTAAACATTTGAAAAGCTTCTGATTTTTCTTTTAAAAACATTACCGACATCATCCTTGAATAGTCATCCACAAATGATATGAAATATTTATCACCATAATAACTTTGAACTTTCATAGGACCACAAAGATCAATGTGCACAAGATCTAAAATTACCTTAGAAGTGTAAGACTTACTTGTAAAGCTTGATCTTGTCATCTTACCCATCTGGCATCCTTGACACATAGCATTCTCAGGTTTTTCAAGACTCGGTAGACCTCTTACTCAGTACTTCTTACTTATTTTGATCAGATTATCAAAATTGACATGACAAAACCTTTTATGCCATAACCAGGTATCATCTATCTTTGCATACAGACACTTGTTCCGAGTTGAGTCAAGGTGAAATGTATTACCTTTTGTTTGTGTCTCGGTAGTAGCTAACTTTCCATGCTTGTCATGAACTTTGACAATTCCTTTCTGAAATTCTATTCAATAACCTGTATTGTTTAGTTGTGCTACACTCAACAAATTGTATTTCAAACCTTCAACCCAATAAACATCATTGCATCTTGCATTGTCAAGAAGTGTTATAGATCCTTTACCTCTTATTGGACATGGTGCATCATTACCAAATCTTACATAGCCTCCATCATAATCTTCTAACATAACAAACTTGTGTTTATCACCTGTCATATGATGTGAGCATCCACTATCTATGATCCAAGAATCATTAGTATTTATGTGAGATATTAGGGCTTTTTCTTCATACCTTTCTTCATCTGATCAATCTTTGATAGCCACATAAACTACTTCCTCTGTATCAGTTTCATCTGATTTATCATCGTTGGATTCCTCATTGACTATTAAGCATGTCTTTCTCTCTCTTCTTCTGAAGTCTCGGTGTCCTCTGTAATGATTATCTTTCTATCTATCATCTCGGTAATCTCTCTTTTTAGTAGAATCTTTGTCAAGATAGTTAGAAGCCATATGTCCTATTTTATCACAATTGAAACATTTCAAAGGTAGTTTTCCTTTATACTTACCTTGCCTCTCGGTAACCTTCTGGCTAATAGTGCTTCAAACTCTTCCTGCTTTCTGATTTCCTCATACAGTTTGTGTACTTCTTCCATGTTCTTACAAAATCTTTCACTTGCTCCACTATGATCTCCTTCAGAGTACTTATACTTTCTTTCATTGTAATCATTAGATTCATCAAGATGAAAAGAACTCAATGCAGATTCAACTTTATTTACCAAAGATCCACTATTATCAAAGTCACTTAACTCAAATGCATGTAGCTTACCAATAGTAGCATCTAAAGAAACTGGCATATTAGGTACAAACCTCAATTCATTGATTGCAGAGACTCGGATTGCATAAGCCAGTAGAAGGGTTCTTAACAACTTACTAGTTATATCCTTTTCTTCAATAGTTCCACGTGCTCCTTTGATTTGATTGACAATCTCCTTTAGTCTTGTATTGTACTGGGTTATGCTCTCACCTTCATTCATCCTCATAGATTGAATTTGTCCTCTTAGACTATCTACTTTTGCTCTTTGAACATGTTCATCACCGCCATATATAGATATGAGCTTGTCCCACATAGCCTTTGCATCATTGCAACCTTCTAGATCATTAAACTCTGAGTCGGTCAATGTAGATGTTATTTCAATCATTGCTTGGATATGTTCTTGCTTTGCCTTTATTTCTTCCATAGTTAATGGATAGGTGCTCAGTGTGATGAAATCATTCTTCAGATAATATATAGCATATTCTCCAACTCCTTATAGGTGCAGCTTCATCCTTTTCTGCCATGTAGAGAAACTTGACTTGTTCAGCTTCGGTGCATCTCTCTTATACATCTTTGGATCTTTGCCTCAAGTAAGTTTAAACTTTTCTTCCCGAGTCCAGAGCTCTGATACCAATTGATAGTTCCAATACTTAATGTAAGTATAGATCCAATAGCCAATAAGATGAGAGTGAGGGGGTGAATCATACAAACTTAATCTTCCATAAAAACATCAGATTCAACCTCGGTAACATATACTTCAGTAATAAAACCAAAACTGCTAAACATGCAAACTCAAAAGCATATAACATCATAAACCTCATAACACCATATTTAATGTGGAAACCCAAATAGGGAAAAACCACTGTGGGTTTTCGGACCCACTAAGAAATATACTCTTCTAGAGTATGCTCGATTAAAAGCAAATCTTGTTAAAGATTACAAACACATTGCTAGATGTGACCCGGTTAAGGGGTTTCCCTCAGATCTGTTAGGATCTTCACTTTGTTAGAAGTGACCTTGTTAAAGGATTTTGAACACTCAATCAGAATGTCACCTTGCTAGAGGGTTTTACAAATAAGACTGTTAAGTCCACTCGGTTAAGAGATTTTTTGTCACTTTCACAAAATAACAGTAATAAAAATCTATCTGCAACTTCACATCTAAAATACTAAAGCAGATTCTTATTTTCTCAATACAATCTAGACATAGAACTAATCTTGTCCATCTGCTGGGCTTCTATACTCTATTATTCAAACAGGTCTTCAAGCTTCTGTGCTCGGTAATCACTATGTAACATTCTTGTGTATACATTTGCCCGCATGCATTGTTTATCAACAGTTCCCTATTTATAAACAATTAGCTAACCACTTAATCTCTTTGATCACATTTCCCATGATCAATCATAGCCATCAGATCTTCAATCTTGTCCAGGTTCAATGTATCCTTCGATCTAAAAAACATTTTACCCCGCCTAGGAACTTGCATACATTTCATGGAACTTGTGCTAGGGTAATGCAGTTCAATCTGTGTTGTAGATCTTCATGCTGATTTTCCTTTGCCATAGATTCATTAACAAACTTCATGCATGACATACCAATCATTTAATCAGTTCGAGCTCATCGGCTTCCTTCATTAAATAACGCATGTAACCATTTAATGTATTCTGTTACAGCTTGGTTACAACTCAGTAACAACTCGATGAATACTAAACTTTACTCGGTAGACATTCTGCCTTCATTAACCGATAGCGATAACCTTAGGGTTTACCAACTAGGTTCCTTAGGGTTTACCAACTAGGTTCTTTGCTTAGTAACATAGTATAGTATTAACCTTACAATTTACAACATATCTATGATGTTAAAACAATCTAAACATCATGATCTCATCATTGTCTGACTCGGTAATAGATGCCCATTGATTACCTTATATATCCCCTGATTCATCATATTCTTTCTGTGTCTTTTACCGACATCTTTATACTCATCAAATCATACTTCTCAAGATATGGAAACATCATACTAAATTAGAAAATCAATTTCTTGACATCAATGAAAAAATAATAATATTAAGATAGTAAATCATCCTTAATCAGTTATATCCATAATCATCAACAACCTTCTCAATATCCTTATTGAAATGCCAACAATCTCCCATTGTCTGTTATAATGCCAAATGCCAACATCATCCTTTCCCAGGAGGTTATCATACTTTTTCCCTCCTTAACTCTCTCCCCTTGTACATAGTTCCACCATGTAAGAGAAAACCCTTTCAACCTTGCTTTTGCCAACTTAACTCTCTTATCTTCAAGGATTTCTTTGTACTCAAAACGACCGGTCAATGCCTCAATCTAGTCTATCACCTCTTCTACTTCCATACTTCCACTATATATAGGCAACCATCAATGGTGTCCCTCTTGACTAACCTCAAGGCATCTACAAATGCCCTCTAATCTACAGGTATCTCCTCTACCCACTTAGAGGATTCCCCATCTTCTTTATCCCCTTATTCATCTGTGTCACTTCCATCTTCCTTATCCTTAGTCTTTTTCAATTCTTCAAGCTTGGACTCAAGCATCTCTTCAATAAACTTCTTCACCACATCTTATGGCATACTCTTAGCAGGCATTCTATCAGCCCCTATTTCAATCTCTTCCTCTGACATACACTAAGACCACACCACCTAAGTGATCTTCAAAATCCTACTCTGATACCAATATGATGAGGAGGCAACAGAGAGGAAGGAGGTTAACCTTGAACTAGCCAACCTCTAAGGCTCACAAATTCAACCGGTAATCCATGTTTCCAAATATTATTACACAACAACAAGTCAAGAAATGGTTCAATGACACCAAAAAACACCTTGGAAAACCCCAAGGCTCCACTATGTCCACTTATAAACACTAACACTTCTCAAGTTCTTGTGTGACTACACACACCCTAGCATACAATGAGTGGGCTACTACTAGGCTTAAGGGTTTGAATGGCCCACTTGACCAATTAAATACATCAATCCTTGGAGGGGTATTTTCACAACACCTGAACACAAATGAAATAGGATTTCATGGTTTATACCCACCAGAACATCAATTTTGACTCGCCCACAAACCTGAACTGGTTGCTATTAGACCTCCTTTTGAAGGAATCAGGTGATAACTTTTGACACCTTGAGGATCTAGACAAACAAATTATGTTTTCAGGTACCCTTTTGGGATTTCTAAACAATATCTCAGTTACCAATACCGGATCAACTTGCAGATATCTCAATCGGTACTACACTAAGAAACCTAATAGGGCTATTAGACCTATTTGATTAAACGCCTTTCACAAACTAGTTAGGTTCTCCTAATGGGTGACCATCACTAACCATGAAATGTCATGTAAACCTCCAAAGTACTATTCTACCACATTCAAACCCTTTCCCAGTGCTCTACCTCTCAATTCTCATGCACTGCACTCATCAAACTGGTCTATCACATTGAGATGTCAGACCTAGGGTTAGTTCTCCATCCTCTTCACCATGTTGTATCCTCTTAATGTCTTTTGGTATTGACATGTGATACAATGTCCTATCATCTCCTATAATGAAAGAGAATTTAGTTAAGGATTGATAGGCCAAAACCCATTATTGCAGTCAAACCCTAGGGGTTTACGGGTTTAGGTTACCCAGTAGAGATTTGCTTGTAGAATGGGGAAGTGATCACTTCAAGACTTCACACTGAAATCTGATTCAGAGCCCTTCTCACACCTAAGGATAGGTCCAAAAGTTTTATTTTTACCCCTTCAAGTGACAACAAGGATCCTACAAGAGGGACTCCAGACCTTAAGGATTTGAAATACTCACACTCTACTTGACTAGCACCTACTCAAAATGAGTAAATGGCTTCAACTTCTCTAACATGCCTCACCATGACTCTTACTCTTAGAGGCATTGGATTTGGTCACTTCTTGACACCTAGGACCTATTCCAAACATTGATTTAGGACTTAGGCATCAATACCCTATATTTGGAAACCTACCCCCTTGGTTAGTAGCCCTCTTTGGTGGGTATTTTGCCCTTAACTCCAAAATATTAAACACAACATAGAAAAATATTTACCATTCCAGATACCCTCTATGTATTTACACTCATCCCCAAAAGGGATTGGCAATATCTCCAACCTAAGGGTCTGAACCCTTTAGAAGCCTCAAGACCTAATTAGGGCGATTAGGCCTAATTTACAAAGCAACACCAATTTAAAGACTCCCACCTACAAAAAAAACTTCATGAGCATTTGTGGGATCATGAATAACCTCTAATTCTATGGTTTCACGCTTGGAATCCACCGCTATAAGATTTTAGGATGATTGTCCTAATTTTGTTTAAGGTAGTCACATGGAGATGCCTACCTAGATTTGTATCAATATCTTCACAACGAAGCCTCCCCTACAAAAACCCATGAACATATTAAATTAAACTAGCCAATATTGCATTCCACCAAAGGAAAGATTCTAAATGAGTGGGATGCAAGAAATGGCCATTTTTAGGCAAAACCCTAGCCAAACTCTTGCTTTTTGAGTTACAGTCAATATAAAAAGGGGTTCTCATTTCTAACTAAGGATAAAGACCTCAAACCACCACCAAAATATATTTAACTCAATCCTCTATCTACACCATAAATATATTTGTCAGATCCAATCTGTACAATGGTGTACAAAATCAGCAAGTTCAGAATTCCAGGGAAAAACTCAGTTTTCTGATTATTTATGCTTTCAAAATTCCATCAACAACCACTCCAACCTTTGGAATTGTGTCCACAAGGTATATAAACCTTCTCCAATAGTTTCCAACCAAATTTGAAGAGTTAAGAGCCGTTGAGAGGCTTACATCAACTGAAATTTGAAAAGTTGCACTTTTGCTTGCAAAAGTTGCATTTTTGACAAAAGTTGTCAATCAAACCAAATTTGGGATCCACTCAACTTGGATCAACCAAAAACCACCTACACACCCTCAAATATTATAAACCACTAAAGCAAACATCATTCTACCCCTATTTACCAAATTGTCCAAATTGGCTTATCAAGATGCCTAATTTGGGACATTGATTTACATGGTGGGGTCATTATTGAAAACATGAAAATTCCCAAACAAAAGACACTCAAACTGATCCTAAGATCCTATTCCTCATCCTCTTATCCATGAATGGCTTGTTGAAGAGGTGCCCCTACACCATACTCCCTGGGAGAAGAGATCTCAAGCCCACTTGAGATCAGAGTTTGGAGGTCTGCACCATGATTGGAGATTTGGTTTTATGTTATCCAAACTGCTTGAGAGTTTGGTTTGCCCTGCCAAGCCACCAAATACTCTTTGTACTCCTTGTTACTTGTTCTCTTTGTGACTCTAGTGTCAAGAACCTTGCTCAATTTTGGTGGATCATGCTTTGGAATATCATCATCTGCTGCAACTTACATTGGTTCCTCCTCTTCGTTACCATTGCCTTTGTAAGGTGTGAGATCACACACATTGAAAATGGGTGACAATCCAAGATCAGGAGGAAGTTGGATTTCAGAAGCATTTTTCCCATATTTGTTCACAATCTGACATGGTCCAATCTTCCTCTGCATGAGCTTTGTGTGTTTGCCTTTTGGGAGTCTCCTTCTTCAAATGCACCCATACTAAGTCCCCAATACCAAACTGTACATCCCTCTTTTTCTTGTCAGCATGAGCCTTGCACTTCTTTGTAGATTGTTGGAGATGAGACTTCACTTGCTCATGTACCTCCTTGACGGCTGATGCAAAAGCTTCACCACCAGCACTAATGGAATCCTCTTTAGGTAAATCCCTCAACTCTAATACATCTCTTGGGTGGATGCCATACACAATTTGAAAAGGATATTTCCCAATGCTCCTATTTATGGTGTCATTGTATGAGAACTCTGTCTATGATAGTATGTTGTCCCATTTTTCTACATCTTGTCTTGTCAAGCATCTTAATAGGTTCCCCAAGGACCTATTGACAACTTCAATTTGTCCATCCATTTTGGAATGGTAAGCTGATGAGAAAGCTAGGTTGGTTCCCAACTTCTTCCATAGGGTCCTCCAAAAATGTCCTATGAACTTCACATCCCTATCTAAAACTATGTTTAGAGGCAACCCATGTATCCTGACTATCTCTTTGAAAAACAAGTCTGCAACATATGAGGCGTCACAAGAGGTTTTACATGGAAAGAAATGAGCCATTTTGCTAAATCTATCCACCACTACAAAGACACAGTCAAACCCCCTCCTTGTCCTAGGTAGACCCAACACAAAATCTATGCTTATGTTTTCCCATGGCCTAGAAGGAATGGGTAAAGGTTGGTACAAGCCTGTATTGGTTGATTTCCCCTTGGATTTTTGACAGATCACACATGTTTCTACAAACCTCCTAACATCTACCTACAACTTGGGCCAGTAGTAATGTCTTTTCACAAGGTCAAGTGTCTTGTCAAGGCCAAAATGACTTGCCATTGCTCCATAATGATTCTCCCTAATAATATTCAGTCTCATTGAACACTTAGGAATGCATAACTGTCCACCCTTTAATAGAAACCCCTCTTGGATTAAAAAATCAAAAAATTCAACATGATACTTCTCACAAAAAGACTCACCTACCTCGTAGATCTCTCCAAAATCTTCATCAGCATCATACATGATCTTCAAGGAGTCAATGCCAACGCTTTCCATCTTAATTTGGTTGATGGTTAAGACCCTCCTGCTCAAGGCGTCTACAACTTTGTTCTTGACCCCCTTTTATGCTTGAGGTTGAAGGTGAAGGCTTGTAGGGTCTCTACCCACTTCATGTGCCTGTGATTTAAATTTTATTGATTGTTTATGACACTTAGAGCCTAATTATCAATCAACACTATGAACTCCTTTGGTAATAAGTAGTGCCTCCACTTCTTCAATGACCGAACCAAAGCATACATCTCCATATCATAGGATGAGTATCTCCTCTTGGCATCATTTATTTTTTCACTAAAAAAGGCAATTGGCCTTACCTCCTGACTAAGTACTACCCTAATAGCCATGTGCCTTGCATCACATTCTACCTGAAAGATCTTGTTGAATTCTGATAGGGAAAGGACTGGTTGTTCTGCAAATTTCTTCTTCAAGGTCTCAAATGAGTCATCTGCCTCCTTGGTCCAACTGAACCTGCACTTTTGTCCTCCTTTTATGGTGTCAAGCATTGGTGCACAAACATGACTAAATCCCCTTATAAACTTCCTATATAAAGTTGCTCAGCCATGGAAACTCCAGACATCATTCATGGTTTTAGGTGTTGGCCAAGATAATATAGCACTCACCTTCTCCTAGTCCATTTTCAACTCACCTTGTGAGATTACAAAGCCCAAGTAAATGATCTCCTTCTGCATGAACAAACACTTGTCCAGATTTATCATTAGCTTCTCTTCATGTAACCTTTTGAGGACCATATCTACATGTTTGAGGTGCTCTTCTCTTGTGTGAATAAAGATCAAGATATCATCTAGGTATACTATTACAAACTTGCCTATAAACTCCACCAAGACCTCATTCATCAACCTCATAAAGGTACTAGGGGCATTGGACAACCCAAATGGCATGAATTTCCACTCATATAACCCCTCATTGGTTTTAAAAGTTATTTTCCATTCATCCCCTGACCTTATTCTAATCTGATGGTATCCACTTTTTAGATCCATTTTGGTGAAATATTTTGCACTACCCAAGAAATCAAGTAAATCCTCTATCCTAGGGATTGGAAACCTATACCTTATGGTTATCTTGTTGATGGCCCTTGAGTCTGTGCAAAGCCTCCAAGTCCCTTCTTTCTTGGGTGCATCGATAGCAGGTACTGCACATGGGCTTGGACTTTTGCCAATTAGCCCTGATTCTAGCAACTCCTCATTTTGTCTTGTCATCTCTGCATTCTGGTCTGGAGTAAGCTTGTATGTTGCTTTATTTGGTAGGGTAGATCCACGGATCAGATCTATGCAATGACTTATGTCTCTTACCGGTGGTAGGGATCTTGGCATTCCATATGAGATGATGCCTTTGTACTTGTCAAGTAACTGTTTGACTGTAGGGTCTAAGTGCCTTTGTCCTTCTTCTTCCTCTCTGCAAACTACTCCTTCTTTGTCACCTTCGACTTGGGAATGAGGGCATAGCAAACTGCATCCTTCTCCGCAATCTCCTTCATGAACTACTTTCCCTCTACCAACAACACTTTGGCATCTTTCTGATAGTTCTGATACTTAATGTTAAGTACAGATGCCAAGCTAATAAGATGAGAGGGGGGGGTGAATCATACAAACTTAATCTTCCATAAAAACATCAGATTCAACCTCGGTAACATATACTTCAGTAATAAAACCAAAACTGCTAAACATGCAAACTCAAAAGTATATAAACATCATAAGACTCATAACACCAGATTTAACGTGGAAACCCAAATAGGGAAAAACCACTGTGGGATTTCGGACCCACTAAGAAATATACTCTTCTAGAGTATGCTTGGTTAAAAGAAAATCCTGTTAAAGATTACAAACACATTGCTAGATGTGACCCGGTTAAGGGATTTCCCTCGGATCTATGAGGATCTTCACCTTGTTAGAAGTGACCTTGTTAGATTTCAAATACTCAATCAGAATGTCACCTTGCTAGAGGGTTTTACAAATAAGACTGTTAAGTCCACTCGGTTAAGAGATTTTTTGTCACTTTATAAAATAACAGTAATAAAAATGTATCTGCAACTTCACATCTAAAATGCTAAAGCAGATTCTTATTTGCTCAATATAATATAGACATAGAACCAATCTTGTCCATCTGCTGGGCTCTGTACTCTATTATTCAAACAGGTCTTCAAGCTTCTATGCTCAGTAATCACTATGTAGCATTCTTGTGCATACACTTGCCTGCATACGTTGTTTATCAACAATTCCTTATTTATAAACAATTCGCCAACCACTTAATCTCCTTGATCACATTTCCCATGATCAATCATAGCCATTAGATCCTCAAACTTTGACCAGGTTCAATGCATCCTTCGATCTGAAAACATTTTACCCCGCCTTGGAACTTGTGCTAGGGTATTGCGGTTCAATATGAGCTGTAGATCTTCCTGCCGATTTTCCTTTGCCATAGATTCTTTAATAAACTTCATTCACGGCATACCAATCATTTAATCATAGCTAACTCATCAGCTTCCTTCATTAAATAATGCTTTTATTCATTCAATGCATTCTGTTATTACTCGGTTGCAACTCGGTAAATACTAAACTTCACTCGGTAGACATACCGTCTTCATTAACTGATAGCGATAACCTTAGGGTTTACCGACTAGGTTCTTTGCTCGGTAACATAGTATAGTATTAACCTTACAATCAATAGCATATGTATGATATCAAAACAATCTAAACATCATGATCTCAACATTGTCTAACTCGGTAATAGTTGCCCATTGAATAACTTATTCCTCCCCTTATTCATCATATTCTTTCTGTGTCTTTTGCCGACATCTTTATACTCATCAAATCATACTTCTCAAGATATGGCAACATCATACTGAATTAGAAAATCAATTTCTTGACATCAATGACAAAATAATAATATTAAGACAGTAAACATCCTTAATTATTTATATCCATAATCATCAACAACCTTCTCAATATCCTTATTGAAATGCCGACAATCTCTCCTTGTCTGTTATAATGCCAAATGCCAACAATCTCCCCCTTTGGCACTGATGGAAAAACCAATTGATTTGACCTAATTGATTCGGATTGCTGTGAGATTCTGAAATGCTGAAATGCTCTCCTCCTATCATCAAAATTCTCCCCCATACATTAGTCTTCTCCTTCTTTGTTCAGTCTTCTCCCCCTTTAATAACAATGCCAAAAAGTAAAGAACTAAAACATAATTTCTTTCGCTGAGAAGTGAATTCTTGTTGTTATGTGTCAACTTAGTCTCGGTCAAAGCATTTTGTCTTCAATTCCTGTTCCCTGTATTGTTTCCTGCACACCTTTAGAAAACATCCTAAAGTGTGTAAATCAGCATCAACTCCTAAAAGATATTCTGTAGAGTCATTGAATTGATGCTTTCACCGAACTCGGTCAGTGAGTAGAAGATAGGGGTAGGACCTCTAACTTACTTCTGAGATACTCAAAAGTGTCCCTTGGTAGTGGCTTAGTGAAGATATCTGCTATTTGTTCCTTTGTCCTAACATACTCTAACACCACTTTCTTCTCTTGAGCTTCTTCTCTAAGATAATGATATTTGATAGAGATGTGCTCTGTCTTAGAGTGCATAATAGGATTCTTTGAAATGTTAATGGCACTAGTATTGTCACAGAATATAGTTACTGGCTTGGTAACTTTTTCATTTATACCATCCAACAGTTGTTTGATCCATGCTATGTTGGTACAATTCAATGCTGCAGCAACGTATTCAGCTTTTGTTGTTGACTGTGAAACACATCCTTGTTTCTTGCTAAGCCAACTCACTACTCTTTCTCCTAAAAAGAAAGCTCCTCCACTTGTGCTTTTCCTGTCATCAATGTTGCCTGCCCAATCAGCATCAGTATAAACTTTTAAATCAAAGTCATTTCCTTTCTGATATACTAAGCCATAATCCGCAGTGCCTTTCAAGTATCTAAAAATTCTCTTGATTGCTATCATGTGTGTTTCCTTAGGATCTGTAGAGAATCTTGCAACTATACCTACTGCATATGCTATGTCTAGCCTGTTGTGAACAACATATTGCAACTTTCCAATCATGGATCGGTAAAGTGTCTCATCAATAGATGCAGATTCATCATTCTTTGATAGTTTACAGTTGGTAGTCATAGGAGTACTTACTGGTTTTGAATCCTCCATTCCAAATTTCTTCAAAATTTCCTTTATGTACTTGGATTGAGTAATGAAAATCTCATTTTTCATTTGCAGTATCTGTAAACCTATAAAATACTTTATCTTACCAATTAATGACATCTCAAATTCTTTTCTCATTTCATTTCCAAAATTCTTACATAGAGAGTCAATTCCACAAAAGATAATATCATCAACAAATATGGTTGAGATCAGTATTCCATTTTCATCATTCTTCATGTACATGTTACTGTTTTCCCTTGTTCTTATAAAACCAATTTTGATCAAATAAGAGTGCAATCTCTCATACCATGCTCTAGGTGCTTGTTTCAATCCATATAAAGCTTTGTTCAATTTACATACCTGATCTTTATTCTTGTCTTCAACAAATCCTTCAGGTTGTTCAATAAAAACTTCTTCTTCTAATATACCTTTCAGAAATACAGGTTTGACATACATTTGATATAGCTTAAAATTCTTGTAAGCAGCACATGCCAACAATGTTCTTACTCCTTCAAGTCTTGCCACAAGTGCAAAAGTCTCACCATAATCAATTCCTTCTTCTTGGGCATAACCTTTGCAAACTAGTCTAGCTTTATTTCGAATGACCTCACCTTTTTCATTCAGCTTGTTTCTAAAAATCCACTTTGTACTGATTACATTTTTGTCCTTTGGTCTTGGGACCAGTGTCCATGTGTCATTCTTCTTGATTTGATCAATCTCTTCTGTCATAGCATTTATCCAATCTTTACTATTAAATGCCTCTTTCACTATTCTCGGTTCAAATTCAGATATCGGACATGTGTTCTGTCTCAGTTTGTTCCTTGTCATCAAAGGTAGTTTTCCTTTATACTTACCTTTACCTCTTGGTAACCTTCTGGCTAAAAGTGCTTCAAACTCTTCTTGCTTTGTGATTTTCTCATACAATTGTGTACTTCCTCCATATTCTTGCGAAATATTTCACTTGCTCCACCGTGATCCCCTTTAGTGTACTTACTCATTCTATCATTGTAATCATCAGATTCACCAATATGAAAAGAACTAAATGCATATTCAACTTTATTTACCGATGACCCACTGTAATCAAAGCTACTTAACTCAAAAGCATTTAGCTTACCAATAGTAGCATCTAAAGAAACTGGCATATTGGGTACAGACCTCAATTCATTGATTGCAAAGACTCGGATTGCATAAGCTAGTAGAAGAGTTCTTAACAACTTACTTGTTATATCCTTTTCTTCAATAATTCCACCTACTCCTTTGATTTGATTGACAATTTCCTTTAGTCTTGTACTGTACTGGGTTATGTTCTCACCTTCATTCATCCTCATAGATTCAAGTTGTCCTCTTAGACTATCCACTTTTTCTCTTTGAACATGCTCATCTCCACCATACACAGATATGAGCTTATCCCACATTGCCTTTGCATCATTGCAGCCTTCTAGATCATTAAATTCTGAATCGGTCAATGCAGATGTTATTTCAATCATTGCTTGAATATATTCTTGCTTTGCCTTTATCTCTTCCATTGTCAATGGATAGGTGCTCGGTGTGATGAAATCATTCTCTAGATAATATACAGCATATTCTCCAACTCCTGATAGGTACAGCTTCATCCTTTTCTGCCATGTAGAGAAACTTGACTTGTTCAGCTTCGGTGCATCCCTCTTATACATCTTTGGATCTTTTCCTCGAGTACCTTTAAACTTTTTCTTCCAGAGTCCAAAGCTCTAATACCAATTGATAGCTCTGATATTTAATGTTAAGTACAGATGCCAAGCTAATAAGATGAGAGGGGGGGGTGAATCATACAAACTTAATCTTCCATAAAAACATCAGATTCAACCTCGGTAACATATACTTCAGTAATAAAACCAAAACTGCTCAACATGCAAACTCAAAAGCATATAAACATCATAAAACTCATAACACCAGATTTAACGTGGAAACCCAAATAGGGAAAAACCACTGTGGGATTTCGGACCCACTAAGAAATATACTCTTCTAGAGTATGCTTGGTTAAAAGCAAATCTTGTTAAAGATTACAAACACATTGCTAGATGTGACCCGGTTAAGGGATTTCCCTCGGATCTATGAGGATCTTCACCTTGTTAGAAGTGACCTTGTTAGATTTCAAATACTCAATCAGAATGTCACCTTGCTAGAGGGTTTTACAAATAAGACTGTTAAGTCCACTCGGTTAAGAGATTTTTTGTCACTTTATAAAATAACAGTAATAAAAATGTATCTGCAACTTCACATCTAAAATGCTAAAGCAGATTCTTATTTGCTCAATATAATATAGACATAGAACTAATCTTGTCCATCTGTTGGGCTCTATACTTTGTTATTCAAACAGGTCTTCAAGCTTCTATGTTCGGTAATCACTATGTAGCATCCCTGTGCATACACTTGCCCGCATACGTCGTTTATCAACAGTTCCTTATTTATAAACAATTCGCCAACCGCTTAATCTCCTTGATCACATTTCCCATGATCAATCATAGCCATCAGATCTTCAAACTTTGACTAGGTTCAATGTATCCTTCGATCTGAAAAATGTTTTACCCCACCTTGGAACTTGCATACATTTCTTGGAACTTGTGCTATCTGAGCTATAGATCTTCCTGCCGATTTTCCTTTGCCATAGATTCTTTAACAAACTTCATTCACGGCATACCAATCATTTAATCATAGCCAGCTCATTAGCTTCCTTCATTAAATAATGTTTTTATTCATTCAATGCATTCTGTTATTACTCTGTTGCAACTCGGTAAATACTAAACTTCACTCAGTAGACATATCATCTTCATTAACCGATAGCAATAACCTTAAGGTTTACCGACTAGGTTCCTTAGGGTTTACCGACTAGATTCTTTGCTCGGTAACATAGTATAGTATTAACCTTACAATCAATAATATATGTATGATATCAAAACAATCTAAACATCGTGATCTCATCATTGTCTAACTTGGTAATAGTTGCCCGTTGAATAACTTATTCCTCCCCTTATTCATCATATTCTTTCTGTGTCTTATACCAACATCTTTATACTCATCAAATCATACTTCTCAAGATATGGCAATATCATACTAAATTAGAAAATCAATTTCTTGACATCAATGACAAAATAATAATATTAAGACAGTAAACATCATTAATTAGTTATATCCATAATCATCAACAACCTTCTCAATATCCTTATTGAACTGCCAACAATCTCTCCTTGTCTCTTATAATGCCAAATGCCAACACTTTCCCCTTTGGTTCCATCTCATTCTCCATCAGAAGTAAGAGTTTTATAACCTTACCATCCTTGGTGATTGAATAGGTGTTCCTAACCCCATCATGATAAGCCTTCAAGTCAAACTGCCATGGTCTTCCAAACAAGAGATGACATGCGTCCATCTTGGTTATATCAAATAGAAATCTATCCTTGTATGATCCAATCTGAAACTCTACCCAAGACTGCTCTTCTACCACTACTTGTTGACCTTAGGTAAGCCATGAGACCTTGTAGGTGTAAGGATGTGGCAACATCCTTAGCTTAAGCTTCTCTACCATTTCAAGTGACACAAAATTTTTAGTAGACCTGGAGTCTATCAGGACCTTGCATACCTTTCCTCCTGCCCCGCAGCTAGTTTTGAAAAGAGACTTTCTTTGTGGAGGCTCTTTATCAAGTACCTTCACGGTGGTCACTTCTCTCCTCATCATCAAATCCTCTCCTCTTTCAGGGTAGCCATAGCTATCAGGAGCATTGACACTTCGATAGGTGTTTTCACTTGCCACACTTTGGCAATCAGATTCCTGCACCAAGTTGCTCCTCCTCTCTCCCATGGAGCTTGTAGCCTTCTCTAGACACCTATTGGCCATGTGTCCCTCTTGGTTGTAGTTGTAACATCTAGGAGGTCCTCTACCTTGGGATCTTCCTCTAGAGAATGGTCTTCTACCCCTAAAGTTCCCTCTTTGATTGTAGCCTCCTCCTTAGTTGTAACTGCTCTCTCCTCTGGTGCCTTCTTGACTAGACTCACCTTGGTATCCCTTTGATGTCTCCCTTTGCCTCTAATATTTTGTTCTTGCCTCCTCTTTAGCTTCTCCTCCACCTTAAGTGCCAACTAGAAACATTTTTGGACTGTCTCTGGGGTGTGGAGATTCAAATCTTCTTGGATGGAAAATCTCATTCCATTGAGATATCTCGCCACTTTTTCATCCTCACTCTCCTTTACCTTGGTCTTCACACACAACTTCATGAACTCTTCTGTGTAGGAACTCACATCCATCTCCTTTTGCTTAAATTTTTGTCTCCTCTTGTGCAATTGGACATTATAGTCCACTCGAACATAGGCTTCCTTCACCAAAGCCATCATCTTCTTCCAAGTAGCAACTCTTCTCTTCCCCTCTTTCACCCTCTCATCTTGGATGAAAGTCCACCAAGTTAGTTCAGCCCCTTTCATTTTGGATTGGGCCATTTTCACCCTTTGGTGCTCTAGTATGTCTTCACTCTCAAAGAAATTGTCTAAGGAGTCTATCCACTCCATCACTGTATCAGGCTCCATCTTGCCTGCAAACACTGGTAGATCCAACTTCAAATCCATTGTTCTCCTTTCCATGGACTTGAGGACACTCATCAGGGGTCTCTGGTCTATAGGAACCTCTAGTTCTTCCTGCCTAGGGATCTCCTCTTCATCCCCTTCTTCAACTCCTCTAGAGTCTCTCTCTCCCCTCTCCACTTTGCCCTTCAACTAGTCCATTTCATTTCTCAAGGCCTGATTCTCAGCCTTGAATTCTCTTCTCTTTGCCATTTGCTTCTTCTCCAAGACAACCAACTTAGCATCGGTCATCCTTGATGGGAGATCTTGGGATCCCTCTTCCTCTCACATCTTGTCTTCTTCTCTGCTCCAAAGTACACTCCTAACCTCTGATACCACTTGATGCAGAGCCCTTCTCACACCTAAGGACAAGTCCAAAAGGTTTAGTTTGACCCCTTCAAGTGACAACAAGGATCCTACAAGAAGGACTCCACACCTTAAGGATTTAAACTACTCACGCTCCACTTGACTAGCACCTACTCAAAATGAGTAAATGTTTTCAAATTCTCTAACATGCCTCACCATGACTCTTTCTCTTGGAGGCCTTGGAATTGGTTACTTCCTAACACCTAGGACCTATTCCAAACATTGATTTAGGAGTTAGGCATCAATGCCCTATACTTACTTTGGAAACCTACCCCCTTGGCTAGTAGCCCTCTTTGGCGGGTATTTTTCCCTTAACTCCAAAATATTAAACACAACCTAGAAAAATATTTACTATTCTAGATACCCTCTATGGTTACATTAATCCCCAAAAGGGATTGGCAAGATCTCCAACCTAAGGGTCTGAACCCTTTAGAAGCCTAGAGACCTAATTAGGGCGATTAGGCCTAATTTACAAAGAAACACCAATTTCAAGACTCCCACCTACAAAACCAACTTCATGAGCATGTGGGGGATCATTAATAACCTCTAATTCTAGGGTTTCATGCTTGGAATCCACCGCTATAAGATTTTAGGATGACTATCCTAATTTTGTCTAAGGTAGTCACATGGAGATGCCTACCTAGATTTCCATCAATCTCTTCACAACGAAGCCTCCCCTGCAAAAACCCATGAAAATATTAAAATAAACTGGCCAATCTTGCATTCCTCCAAAGGAAAGACCTTCTAAATGAGTGGGATGCAAGATATGGCCATTTTTAGACAAAACCCTAGCCAAACCCTTGCTTTCCGGGTTACAGTCAATAAAACAAGGGGTTCTCACTACTCACAAAGGATCAAGACCTCAAACCACTTCCAAAAGAGAGGTAACTCAATCCTCTACCTACTCCATGAATATATTTATCAAATCCAATCCATACAATGGCATACAACAGCAGCAAGTTTAGAATTCCAGGGAAAAACTCAGTTTTCTGATTATTTATGCTTTCAAAATTCCATCAACAACCACTCCAACCTTGGGAATCATTTCCACAATGTATATAGACCTTCTCTAATAGTTTCCAACTGAAATTGAAGAGGTTAGAGCTGTTGAGAGGCTTACATCAACTGAATTTTGAAAAGTTGCACTTTTCTTGCAAAAGTTGCATTTTTGACAAAAGTTGTCAATCAAACCAAATTTGGGATCCACTCAACTTGGATCAACCAAACACCACCTACACACCCTAAAATCTTATAAAACCTTAAAACAAACATCATTCTACCCCTATTTACCAAATTGTCCAAATTGGCTTATCAAGATGCCTAATTTGTGACATTGGTTTACATGGTGGGGTCACTATTGAAAACATGAAAATGCTCAAACAAAAGACAATCAAAATTATCCTAAGATCCTATTCCTCATCCTCTGATCCATGAATGGCTTAATACAGAGGTTCCCCTACACCAAAAGAAAAAAAATGGTATAAAAATATAGCTACAGGATCTATGCCATGAGCATTCTTACCAATCCACCTTCAGTATGCAATCAACAGAAATTAGACGGTTTTTTTGAGTTTCCAACAGTTCTTGATGCTTCAATTTCTTTCCAAATCAACCAACACAACCAACATCAACCAACATACATTCTTCAGTGTTTGGGGCCTTTAAAGGTGTTTCCCAAATGACCACAACCTCCTCCAACTATTTTTCAAACCGAACTGGCCGTTGGAGAATCACAACTTACAAAAAGTATAAAATTGTCAAGACAACAAATTGACAATATGACAACTTTTGCATAATTCGACCAACTTAGACTCTAGACTGTCATAGTCCCCCAAAATGATTATATTTGATTCTAAAACATAAAAAATGACTCAAATAGACTTGTGGTTACTTGATCCCTCAATTTAGACCAGTGTGACCCTTATTGACTCAATTTGCTCTACCAGACCCTAGATGACAATTTGATCCAAACATGGACAAAATTGTCACACTCCTAGGACATTGAATTACAAAAAGGACCCATAGCGTCTTATTAAATTTCTTCTAACTACTAGAAAATCATCTTGTTCTTGGCTCATGCCTTCATAGGTAGGTGCTCCTACACCAAGATCTTGATGAGGAAGTTTATATTGAGCAACCTGGTGGTTTTTCTCACTTTCAAATGATAAAAATATGGTTTGCAGGTTAAAGAAAGCCTTATATGGATTAAAACATGCACCTAGAGCTTGGTATGCAAGGTTGGACAAATATCTTTTAAAGCTTGGTTTCACTAAAGGTAATGTTGACAGTAATCTAAATTATAAAGTCACTGATGATGATATACTGATTATTGATGTCTTTGTTGATGACATCATTTTTGGAGGTGAAGATAAGTTGTGCATGGATTTTTCTACCAATATGGAGAATGAATTTGAGATGTCTATGATTGGAAGTTTTCTATATCTGACTCAGACTAGACCGGATATAATGAATGCAGTTTGCATTGCATCAAGATATCAAAGTGATCCTAGAGAAAATCATGAGAGTGCGGTGAAAAGGATTTTTAGATACTTGCAGGGAACATCTGAATATGGTTTGTGGTACCCTAAAGATGATGACTTTACTTTATGTGCATATACAGATGCAGATTGGGCATGTGATGTTGATGAACAGAAAAGTACTTTCAGTGGAGCTTTCTTTCTTGGAAAGAAACTTATTTCATGGATCAGCAAGAAATAGTCATGTACTTCCCTATATACTGTTGAAGCTGAGTATGTTGTTGTTGCTACTAACTGTACACAAGTTCTATGGATGAAGCAAATGTTGAAGGACATAAAAGTGCATTGCAATGGATCGGTAGTTATTCACTGTGATTACTCTACTGCTATAGACATATCAAAGAATTTAGTATTTCACTCCAAGACAAAGCACATATCTATCAAGTATAACTTTTTGAAAGAAAAGGTGGAAGAAAATGAAGTTATATTGGTCTATGTGAACACTAAAGAGTAGATTACAGACATCTTCACTAAACCTTTGCCTAAAGATTCATTTGAGTACCTCAAAGATAGATTAGGGGATTTTGCCCATCCGATAGAAAACTGATTGATGTTATTTGGCATCAGTTTGGTATGCATTATTAGAGATATTATTCATTCTAGATTGATGTGGTGATGCTACTACTAAGGGGGAGTAGTTAGTCTTGTGATTCAGTGGTTTATGATTTTTCTTTGACATTTATGTCAGATCTCTGGCATTGATGTCAAAGGGGGAGAGATATTCATGTGAAAAACTTAAGGAGATATATACATTAGGGGGAGAAATTTGTAGAACTTAACTATGATATCATCTATAGGGAGAGTATGGATCATAACTTCATTGCTATATTCTTATATGGTATAAATGATTCACCCCCCCTCTCAGTTGTCCTCTGGTTATTTGAACTGTCTAACAGAAATGCTTAAGAGGTAGTTTACCTTTATATTTACCAGTGCCTCCTGGAAGCCTCTTAGCCAGAAGAGCTTCAAACTCCATCAAATAGTCTTCATCATCACTATCTCCTCTTCTACTGCCATGACTAGATCTAAAGTCATAATCGTGACATACAAATTTCCCTTTTCTCACAGGTGTACTGGTTACAGATGCTTTAAAAGATGATTCAGATGTCTTAGAAATAGTGTTATCAAAACTATTTAATTGAAATACAGTCAGTTTACCAATAAGTGAATCAACAGTAACCTTATCACTACTTACTGACCTTAACTCTTGAATAGTAGAAACTCTTATAGCATAGGCAGGTAAAAGAGTTCTTAACATCTTACTTACAATAGTGTCATCTTCGATCTTTCCTCCAACACTTTTAATACCATCGACAACCTCTTTAATCCTCTGTCCATACTAAGCTATATTTTCACCTTCTACCATTCTCATATCATCAAATTTACCTCTAAGACTCTCTTCCTTAGCTTTTTGAACATGTTTGTCACCACCATAAATTAGTTCTAATTTCTCCCAAACTTCAAATGCAGTTTATAATACATGTACATCAATGTATTCAGTATCAGGCAGTGCACTTACAATAGCTTCCAGTGCTTGATTGTTTTCTTGTTGCTCCTTAAGCTGATCTAGAGTTAGAGGACCGATAGGGGATACATATTTAGTAGTAACATGTTGCCAAAATTGAGAACCCATACCTTTGATATAAATCTTCATTCTATCTTTCCATATTGTGTAGTTGTCCTTAGTAAACTTTGGATGCTCCTTCTTCATCATTTTCCTCTGGATCTTTTCCTCAAGCGGTTAAGCTTCTACACACAGAGGACCAATGCTCTGATACTAATTGTTATTTGTGAGGAGCTGGTTACTACTGAGAGGGGGGGTTTAATTACTAATAACAGTAAACTTTAAAACTTTAACAACCACCAAAAACTTATTTCAAAACAACTCATAAATAGTATCGGTAATAACTGAAATCATACTGCTAATCAAATTTTTTAAACTACTCATTTAAGTGTTCATCAACATGCATGCAATAGAAAGATATCAACTCAACACATAAGAAATCAATCAACACATGAACACCAATATTTTCATGTGGAAACCCAAATGGGAAAAACCACGGTGGGAATTGGTATCCACAAGATTTTTGCACTCTTTTGGGATGCGCCATGTTAGGAGCCTAGCCCGGTTAGGAGAAAACCCTGTTAGGAGTCCCCCGGTTAAGGGATTTACCTTAGCCCTGTTAGGAGCTTTACTCTATTAGGAGTAACCTTGTGAAAGGATTTAGAACCCAAGATAATGAGTCACCCGGTGAAGGGATTTATACAATCAGGCCTGTCAGGACCTACCCGGTTAAGGGATTTTGAGTTTGATGCAACTATTAGGGAACAACAAATGTATGATTTGAAAATGGCACTCTCTGCTTTCTTATATAGATCCTTTCCTACTCCAATCCGCTTCTCTCTTGCAGACACACACACACACTGGTTTGGCCACACACTCTTGCTTTGATCATCGACATAGTAAATCATCACAAACTTACCCTAAATAGACTTCACAACTTAGTCGATTACAAAACCCTAAGATTTACATCATAGATCATCACAGATCTTTATAGCTCATTACAGATCATCATATCGATCATTACAATCAATTATAGTCATTGAATGATCATTGCACATCGATCTGATACACTTTCAAACCCTTAGCTCATTCTACTAAGCACTTCGCTCATTCCCAAGAAATTCACTCTTTGATTGCACCAAAACATCATTTAAACACTTCACGTGGATTCAACCATGTCATCATCATCTTACAAACATAATGAAATACACCACCGAACTCAAAATCATTATCGGTTATAAGATTTGAATACTAGTTCTTAAACCCTACTAAAACCCTACAGAAAATACATCAGTCAATTACAAACATGACTTTCGGTAGCCAAAACATGATGTGGTTTTGGTCATTACCTCATTACAATGTTACCAACACATATTCCAAACTGCAACACCAAATTCCTCATCAATCTCAAGATCCAATTACTTAAGCATAACACAATTTCACATTTACCGATTAAAGTCCTATTTGCCAGTTAACAGTCAAATCCATTCCATAGCTTTCCGGTCAATCATAGACGACCTAGATAACATGATAGAACAATATAACCATAGTTGCCATCAATGACAACACACATTGATCATCAAGTCATCAAACAACATCTCAACTATATCATCACCAACAGTCCTTATACTGGTTCATCAATATCATCAACAATTATGCAAATATGCCAACACTTAAATTCCTTCCTTTGCAAAATCTAGCAATGTGTCCTTGTTTATTGCAGTTGTAACATGTAGGACCATGTTCTTGACTATTTACATTCCTTTTAACATTAGATCTGCACTCAATAGCCTTGTGACCAAATTTTTTGCATGTATAATAGTAACCATTAAAGGATTGAACACATCTACCATTATTTGCATTCAAAAAATCATTCCTCATCATTCTACTTTTGCATAAATTAGCTTTGTGTCCAAATTTGTTGCAAGCATAGCATTGACCATTAAATGGTGAAGTTCTTGAGGACATAAAAGAGTTATGATTTATCTTGCTTCTACATTCAATATCTCTATGTCCAAAATTATTGCAGGAAAAACAATTAGCATCAAAAGGTTGAGAATATGTGGTTGGTGCAATTTGATTAGGGATTGGCCTCTTCAAATTCTTCTTCTTGTTTCAAACTAGAGTGAAACTGTTTTAGTTATCTTCAATTATCTTAGATTCTTCTTGCACCTTTTCTTTCCCTTTATTAGTCTTAGAGCACTCTCCTTTCTCAAAGCTGAGACCACCCTTGTCCTTATGTGTAATATGTACAACAATCATATCATTTATCTTCTCACTACTACCTTTGATTTTCAACCCTTTTTCAATTTTCTCCTTTGCATCCTTCAATTCCTTTTTCAAGGAAACAACTTATTCCTCCAATTTTGAACATTCAATATATTTTTTGTGCAACTTGGTTTCTAGACAATCAATAGTCTTCAAGTTGCTTCTTCAATTTAAATTTTTAGATTGATTATGTCATCTTCTACCTTCTTAAGCTTATCACTACATTGTTTTCTTCCTTATTTTTCATTTTTCAATTTTCAAATTTCATCTTGAGTCATCTTGAAGTTATCTTTTCTTTCACTATTTTCTACAATCTAAGTCTTTAGCCTTGCAATTAGCCTTTATGCTCTAGTAAGCGCAACCTGATATTTTTTGCATTCAACTTTGACATCATCAAGAGAAATTTTGATTTCTCCTTCTAGATCTATTTATCTATTAGTAGGATCAACATCCAATCCTTTAGGTTCCATGGCATCTAAATTTGTTTATGGACTAAACTTATTATTTAGGCTTGCTCTAGACCCCATGTGTTCAAATGTAGGATCTACCTTAGTTGATAGATTGTTGCTTCAGGAACTTTTCTCTAATACCAATTTTTTAACACACACATGCTACTGAGAGGGCAGGGTGAATCAAGATGTACTAAAACTCAAATATTTATTAATACATAATCATCCATTCATTAGCTCGTGCAACATTGAATTCAAATCCACATAAATAAATTAAAAAAAGAGCAAAGTAATCACCACATAGAGACACCAAGATTTTTTGTGTGAAAAAACAAATGAGGGAAAAACCATGGTAAGGATCTACTCACAATATATGAAATGAGTATTACAATGTATATTTTAGGCACACTACCAATGAAGCTCATTTCCACCTAGACTTGCAGGCTAAGGTGCTCTTTCTGAGGGAAAGATACAAGGACTTGCAGACTGAAGATCACTTCTTTAGGGAAAGATACAATCTCACAATTATCTCAACATAACAATGAACAACATTTGTTGAACTATGATAGAAGAAGCATATCAAATATAGATATTGTAGTCCTCTTTGAAGCTTAATTATGAATCTATCGCATTGAATTCACACACTTCATTAGTAGATAGTCACACGTTATTTTTGTCAAAAACAACAACTTTATCAAATGATTTATCCCTTATATATATCCTTCCTAGCATCAAGAAAATCTATTAGGTCGACATAATAAGACCCAATAAGCGAAACATGTGACAAGGCATAGATCGAACTTAAAAACATAATACACCATCACCAAGATAGGTTGCAGATCAACCCAAATTATAGTCAACCTCAAATATATGATAACATGCCTCCTAAACATATTCTAATCCAAATAAAATAGGTTAAAACCAACCATAATCAACTGAACATGTTCAATCACCATCATGCATCAAAACTATAGATCAAACACTCATTCCAACATAATGTATTATCTAGAACATAATGCAGACCACCAAACAAGATGTGTAAGCCATAAACACCTATACCCCATTCATCTCCTAAAGTAGCATATCACAGAAGGTTGATGTACAAATAGTAGGTCACCAATATAATAAACAATGTTTAGTATTGATAGGTTGTATAGCATCAGTAAGGAATAACTCATTTACCAACACACCAAAGACCTTAAATTATTGTAATAGGTCCAAGACCTTATATTTTTCATGTTCCAAAATCCACATAATCATATATATCAATGCAAGAGAATGCAAAGGATTCTTCTGTATGACCTGCAACTACTCCTCTGTCAGATTGGTGTCGAAGGATCAAACATACGTAACTTATCTTTGGGTAATATAATTAGTTGAATACTTGAGAGAATCAACAACATCCATCACCAAAATAGACTCTATATCCATACAAACAAGATGATGCACCGTGGTTGAATGCAGAGAAAATTACTAATCCTTAGTCATAGAGACACTCACAAATTCAATACTTAGTCATTTTCTTCAAACTCTCAGTAATGAAAATAAACAATGACAGAATCGCGACAAATCCCAAACATGTAAACTCTAACCAAAAAAATGTTTCCATTATGAACATAAGATATGTCATGTGAAATTACACATATCATGAATTTCATACTGATATGTTGACAATTGATGAACCTCTGGATTGACTTTTGCAACAATGGCCAACTCACTAGAGAATCTTCTAACATATCATCTAGAACATGACAACTCATATTGTCAGAAGTTAGTGTTGACATAAATGACAACATATATTGCCAACAAACTTTCAATAGATCAACAAGAATCCAACAATATCTACATGAGCTTCACTAGGCCTCAAATTATACAATTACTGATTCTTTGATGTATGAAGTTCTATTATTTGTGGTGCTCTCTTGATGCAAAGAAGTTTTTATACAAGTAAGGGAGACCTCGTCTAGATTACAAAATACATTTAGTATGCAGTAGCATGATATTGCCTCACCATATGTGAAGTCTAAATTTGAGGTGTCATGAAGTAGAGAAAGACATTGAGCCTCTATCATATAAGATTGCTTGTAATGCACATTATTAAATAAAATGCAAGGATTTAATAATATCTTGCCATAATACAGCACATGAATAATTTATATTTATTTATAATAATACATAAATGGCCACCCTAACCACTCATGATGATACATGCCAAAAATTATTTTTTAGGAGATCCAAAAGTAGGTTTAATAGCTATGTCAAGAGGGATGAAATCCTTTTTAAATAACTCTGAAATTTCTCATTCAATGGGGAATTTACTAATCTTTGTTGTAAATGAGACTTTTGAATACCCACATTAGCAAATAAGTTTACAATTCAATTTCCTTCTCCAAAACAATCATTGAAGAATACATTTTTGAAATGTTATGTAATCAAGATAGATTCCTCAAGTATGTTTTTTAGCTTTCAATCAACATAGAGGTGCTTTACATGCCATTAATAATCAACGTGGAATCTCCTTCATCCCAAATTTTTACAAGACATGGAAGCAACCATGTTGAATCCTTTTAACATGGTCGAGGCACCTAATTGTTTGTCATGTTATCTAGGCATAAATATCTACCTCTTATGTAATGCCTGCCAAAATACCCTAGAGAAATAGACCGAAATCTACTAACAAAAGGAAATCATTTTTTTTCTTTTCTTTAAGTTAATCTTCATTAAAATGCTAACACTAACATCTAGAAGGCAACATTACAACCATTAATCATGAATGCATCATTAACTATATATATGATCACATAAATCAACATGAATATAACCATGAAACCATATTACGCAAGTGGAAAAAACCATTTAATCATTAATATAACTCTATAAACTCATTCAATGTATATCCATTCCCTAGGGTATCTCAACATCACTAATTGACATTATAATAACATGTCACTTAACCATCTACAACACATCTTAAACTATCATACAACCTATCAAATTTATTCTATGCCATTATGAAGCAGTCACTAGTGAGGAGGGACCTCAAGGAGATTAGTCCAAACTGGTCAGCAAGAGTAAACACAATGGAAACACACATATATGATGGAGGCAATGCAAAACAAATAGTTTTATTGCATGAAATTTGATTGCATCCACTCGATAACAATCAGGTTACAACATACCGGCACACGGGCCTGGTAGAATAGGTCACACCGGGACCTTGAATCAAAAGATTTATCTTCTAGGCACAATCTATCAAACTTGATTCTCTAATTGATTAAATTCCAAAGCATGACTACACACACACACACACACACACACATATATATATATATATATCGATCCTTATGATTACAAATATATATATCGATCCAAAGGATTCGGTCGGCCCAAAAAGGATCAAAACCCGAAGAACAAGACCTAACGTGCAAAATGAACAAGGTTGGCCTCTGCCAAGAGATTCTTCTGGAAAATCTAAAGGATGAAACATAGAAGGTCAGCCACACACCAAGAAACATCGATATCAACATCCATGGATCCACAAGCTTTGGAATAGGTTCCCGTAGATAACTAGAACAGGTCTCAGGTAACCAGTAACAAAGGAACAACCGGTAATAAGAAACTATCATGGAAACTGGTAGTGATATCTTGCCGGAAAGTGATCCAAATGAGATGCGGTTTGAAAGAAAGAAATATGATCAAGTCTTCAAGTAGAATCCAACTCCACATGATCAGGTGAGCCAAAACTAAGACACACAAAAAGGAAAACTGAAACTGCAAATAAAACATAAAAGAAATATTTTTGGTTGATGCAAGATTGCTATGAACCGGGGATGCTCCTACATTAGACATTCGGGGTTAATGAAAAAGTGATCCTCTCACTTTGCTGGGGCCAGAGGGAAACCAAGGTCATCTACCTTTGCCTAAGAAATCCAATATGAATCTTCAACTGGTTTGTTCTTCCACTTCACAAGATATTCTTTGTACTGACTGTTCTGGGTACTACACCCAATCCTACTATCCAAAATCTCTTCAATTTGATCCGGTTCCTTCTCGGGAAATTGTTTGTCCAAATATACAACACTATCCTCACTAAATTCTAGTTCATGGTACTCATGAAGATCTACAATGTTAAATATAGGTGAAAAACTTAGACTATCTAGTAGCCCTACTTCATATGCATTTCCAGAACTGAACTTTCTCAAAATCCTATAGGGTCCAAACTTCTTCATCTGCAACTTATTATAAGTTCCAATCAAGAATATTTGTTTTCTCAAGTATACCATCACCTCGTCGCCAACTTCAAATTCCTTATATCTCCTCTTCTCATCTGCCTTCTCCTTATATTTGCTATTCATGTCTTCCAAATGTTGTTTAACTTGAAAATGCAATGCTGCCATGTGATCTACAAAATCTTATGCTTCTGAACTCTTCCAATCTTCACTTTTAATGTCTCTTGATTCTGTTATTCCTCTAGGATGCACTCTAGTAACAATCTCAAAAGGTGTTTTTCTAGTACTTCTATACACTAAATTGTTATAGGCAAACTCTGCTTATGTGAGGATCAAATCCTAGCTTCCAGTTTTATCTCCCACTAAACATCTCAACAAGTTTCCCAAACTCTGTTTAACTACTTATGTTTGTCCATCAATCTATGGATGAAAAATAGAACTGAACTTCAAATCTGTCTTCATCTTCTTCCAAAGTGTTCTCCAAAAATAGCCAACAAACTTAGTGTCTCTGTCTGAAACTATGCTCCTAGGTAATCTATGCAATCTCACCACTTCCTTGAAAAATAGGTTTTCTACATGCAATGCATCTAATGTATTCTTACAAGGTATGAAATGAGCCATCTTCGAGAATCTATCCACTACCACAAATATAGAATCATTCCCTCTCGGTGTCTTAGGCAGTCCAAGTACAAAATCCATTCTTATATCCTCCCAAGGTCTTACTGATACTGTCAAAGGTTTATACAATCCTACATTCTGACTACTACCTTTTGCAGCTTGGCAAACTCTACAACTCTGCACATATCTCTTAACATCCTTATGAATCTGGGACCAAAATTACTGCTCACTCACCAATGCAATTGTTTTATCAATGCCAAAATGTCCAGCTAAACCTCCACTATGCTTTTCTTTTATTAGGTTCTCTCTCATGGAACTCTTAGGTATGCATAACTAAACTCCCCTGAATAATATCCCATCCTGAATGAAATAATCCAACCATTTGCTTCTATCAACCATAATCGGTTCTCTACATGCTTTCCAAGGTTCTACAAAATCTGGGTCTTCATCATACAAGGTCTTCAAATCTTCAAAACCTAATACTGTCACTCTCATCTCTGTCAGCAAATTCCTTTTCCTACTTAATGCATCAACAACTTTGTTAGATTTCCCACTTCTATGCTTCAACACAAAGGTGTGACTCTGCAAGAAATCCACCCATCTCATATGTCTTTGATTCAACTTACTCTGACTGTTCAAATACTACAAATCTTGATGATCTGTATACAATACAAACTCCTTAGGAAATAAGTAATGTCTCCATTTCTTCAAGGCTTGAACTATGGCATAAAAATAATGATCATACACTAAATATCTCTTCTGAGCATCATTCAATTGCTCACTGAAATATGCTACTCCTCTCCCTTCTTGACTCAAAACTTCTCCTATTGTTGTTCCACTTGCATCACAATCCACTTGAAATACCTTATTGGAATCTAGTAAAGCCAACACAGGCTACTCGGTCACTTTCTGCTTCAACAATTCAAAACTTTTGTTTTCTCTAGTGATCCACTTGAATTCCTTCCAATATCCTCTCATGGTCTCAGTCATAGGGTTACAAGATGAACTGAAATTTTTGATAAACTTCCAATAAAAAATAGCCAATCCATGAAATGATCTTACCTCTCCAATGCTTTTTGGTGTAGGCCACTCAACAATGGCTTTCACTTTCTCAGGGTCCATCTTCAAACCATCCTTAGATATCACAAAGCCTAAATAGACTAAGTCATCCTTCATGAAAGTACACTTTTTGATATTGATCAACAACTTCTCTTCTCTCAACCTCTGCAAAACTTGTCTTAGCTATAACAAATGCTCCTCTTTTGTCTTACGAAAAAATAGAATATCATCCATATATACAATAACAAACTTACCCAATAATTTCTTCAATACCTCACTCATCAGCCTCATGAAAGTACTTGGTGCATTAGTCAATCCAAAAGACATTACTAACCATTCATATAGTCCTTCATTTGTCTTAAATAAGGTCTTCCACTCATCACCTTCTCTGATCATGATCTGATGATATCCGCTCTTCAAATTTATCTTTGTAAAGTATTTTGCTCCACTCAAACAGTCCATTATGTCATCCATACTAAGCAAAGGAAATCGGTATTTCACGGTGATGTTGTTTATTGCTCTTGAATCAGTACACATCCTCCATTATCCATTCTTCTTAGGTGCTAATGCTGTTGGCACTGCACAAGAGCTCAAACTTTCCCTGATCAAACCTTCCTTCAATAGCTCCTGCACTTGTCTATTCAGTTCTTCATTCTCCATCGGTGTCAACCAGTGTGTAGCCTTGTTAGGCAAACTACCTCCGAGAACCAAGTCCATCCAATGACTAATACTTCTAATAGGTAGCAATCCATCAGGTACATTATCTGAAATGATATCCTCATATTCTATTAGAAAATCTCTTATCTCTGTCGGGTGTTCTCCTTCAAGTTTCGGTCTCTCAGTCTTCTTAGGAATTAAGGCAAAACACACATTCTCATGTCTCAGTCCATCCATGAATTTCCTTCCATCTACTAGACAGATTCTTGTATTTGTATAGACTTCAATCTTCAAAGGTTCCTCCAAAGGTAACAAGGTTTGCTTCATCCCATTGGCCACAATAGTGTATGTATTCTTCCTCCCATCATGTATTGCCTTTCTATCAAATTTCGAAGGTCTTCCCAACAAAAGATGACAAATATCCATAGGCATAATATCACACAAAACTTCATCATGATAATTCCCAATTTTCAATTTTACTAAACACTATTCACTTACTAACAACATATGTTCATCCTGAATCGATGCTATCTGATAAGGCTTAGGGTGTTTCAATCTCTCCAATTTCAACTTATTCACCATCTCCTCTGAAACAAGATTATCTAAACTACCACTATCAATAAAAACTTTACAATAGTTACTGGATACCTTAAATCTGGTCTTGAACAGGTTCTTCCTCTCTAAGGGTTCTTCATCTCCTCCAGTATATCACAAAGCTCTCCTCATCATCAACGGTTCTCCATCTTCTAGTTCATTATGTAATTCAGTGGGGTTTTCTTCCACCACTGCTTCTCTTCTGGTAGCCTCTATCTTCTTACATTCAAATGCATGGTGTCCTTCTCCTCCACACTTAAAGCAGGTTCCTCTAAATGCCCTCTTGTCTTATCTTCCAAATTTCTCATTCCAGTAACCATCCGGTTCTCTCCTCCGGTAGAAATTTCTATCATCCTTCTAGTATGAATTACCTTCTTTTCTCACTTCCTTGTCCTTGTTCTGATCTATACTGTTTCCTCTTCCTTTGGTATATCCTCTTCTTCCTTGAAATCTTCCTCCGATAAACCTTCCACTTCTACCTCTTTGTCTCTTCTCATGACTTTTGTTCAATTTCTCTTTAGCCTTTAGTGCATACTGGTAAGCCTCTTCAACACTCTCCAATTTGATCATACTGAGTTCATCTTGTATAGACACCCGCAATCCATTCAAATATCTTGCAATCTATTCAACTTCATCATCAACATGTTTGGATCTGATGTTCAACTTTTAAAAAGCTTCGGTGTACTCCTTCACACTAGATTCCTTCTGTCTCAGATTCTGCAACTTCCAGAATAAATCCACTTGATAATTCATTGGGACAAACTTTAATTTTAACTTAGCAATCATCCTATCCCATGTCTTAATCTTTTCTTTACCTCTTCTTTGTCTATCAACTTGCAAATGCTCCCACCAAAGAGATGCATGACCTTTCAACCGGGTACAGGTATATTTCACCTTCCTCTCTTCTCCAGTGTTTTCAAAATCAAAATACTTCTCCAGCTCTGAGATCCAATCCATCAATTTATCTGAATCTAACTTGCCATCACATTCTGGTGGGGGTAAAATGAGGTTTAGTGTTCGCCCTACTCAAAATCCTTAAAAATCTTTCCTCCTCCGGATCAATTGTCGGTAGGTTCACTTGTTCTGTCAGGGCTTCTTCTCCTTCATCTTCACTTACATCTTCAATAGGTCGGCCTCTTCTCTAGGATATCTCCACGACTTCTAACCAAGCTGCTATTTCTCACAACATCTCCATTACAGCAGGGTTTGCATTCCCACGTGCTCCACCATTCCTAGTTCCTCTTCGCGCCATTGACCCACACTAGTCCATTGCAATTGCAGGTCATATTCCAAATCCGCCACCCTACAACAAAATTTAGGACACCCAACCTCCAAAACAAACTTCACTCTGATACCACTTGAAGTAGTCACTGATGAGGGGGGACCTCAAGGAGATCAGTCCAAACCGATCAGCAAGAGTAAACATAATGGAAACACACAGATATGATGGAGGCAACGCAGAACATATAGTTTTACTACATGAAATTTGATTACATCCACCCGGTAACAACCGAGTTACAACATACCGACACACTGGCCTGGTAGAATAGGTCACACTGGGACCTTGAATTGAAAGATCTATCTACTAGGCACAGTATATCTATCTGATACTTCTTGATTCTTTAATTGATTACATTCTAAAGCATGATTATATATATATATATATATATATATATATATATATATATATATCCAAAGGATTTGGTCGACCCAAAAAGGATCAAAACCTGAAGAACAAGACCTAACGTGCAAAATGAACAAGGTCGGCCTCCGCCAAGAGATTCCTCCAAAAATTCCAAAGGATGAAATGTAGAAGGTCGGCTACACACCAAGAAAGATTGAGATCAATGTCCAAGGCTCTGCAAGCTTCAGAATAGGTTCTGGTAGATCACCAAAATAGGTCTCAGGCAACTAATAACAAGGGAACAACTGGTAACAAGAAACTGTCATGGAAATCGGTAGAGATATCTTGTCGAAAAGTGGTCCAAATGAGATGCAATTTGAAAGAAAGAAACATGATCAAGTCTTCAAGGAGAATCCAACTCCACAAGATCCGATGAGCGAAAACTGAGACACACAGAAAGGAAAACTCAAACTCAAACTGCAAACAAAACAAAAAAATATATATTTTTGGTTGATGCAAGATTGTTGTGAACCGGGGATACTCCTGCATCACATTATAACGAATCATTAACACATGGGCTTAATTCAAACTCATAACATACTATGTTAGATTCTTTTAGAAATTACCAAATCAAATACTCCTAATTTCCATTCTTTCATTCATCATAAAAGCAATTTAGATAATATAACCATTCTCTCTAATAAGACTAGAATATCCTTTAAGCTTCATTACAAATCTCAAGCTAACTAGCTCATTTTTCTAAACATCTGAATTCCATTCAACTAGATAATTTCCATTACTTAAAAAAAGTCTACATCAACAACTACTACTCTTCCAACTAAATTTCCCATAAGGTTTTACATACAATTCTTTCTTATAATTTCAAATATAATTTCAATACTAACTCTTTCTTCCACACAGAACTATAATCTGACTTTACATAATGAATATCCAATACTTCAATGAATATACCATAAGAACTTCACCTAACTATTACATCATCCCTTTCTCAATTACATCAACATCCATATAAAGATACATAACATAAGGGTACATAATCTCATTTACAAATACAAAGCATCATGATACAATGTTTCTTTTTCCAAGTGAATATAAATCAGCTCCAAAGAATATTCACATGATAAAGAATTCATTCCATGCACGCTAACATCCAAGAAGAGGAATATCCCAATGGAAGAAGGCATCAAACCACCCGACCATGTGGAACCAATAGGAACCACCCCATGTACTAGGAGATGACATAAGGTTCCAACTCACACTCAAGACTTAAGCTGACACCTTACAACAATAAGATACAAGATGACACCACAAGACTCCAACATAAGAGTACACCATCAAAATACATCATATGGCTAAATCAAAGCAATCAACCTCTAGAGACACAATTGATAAATCAAGGCATATGGATAATGGACACATGTAGGGAAAGAGTCTCATCACATGCTATCCTCACAAAAGAAGGGGCCAAGCCTCACCTTGATAGACATGTGGAACCATCTCAACCTTGGAGTCATTCAAGGGAGATTGGTTTACCACTCCAACAGTCTTCCCAAGCTCATCCCTAGTAATCCTCAATGGCTATGAGGTGGGGCCACAAAACCAATTATTATCTTGTTTGGTGAATTCCTAAATACCCAAACCCACTAATAAATTATTAATATTATCACCTGCAATTACAATAAAACTCTTCATGTGGTTCCATCAAGTCTAGACCCCCTCCTAGAGGCCTAATGCTCAAGACCCTGGTCCATACATGCAAGAGCATACTCTCCCTACCATGGACTAAAACCCTAGGGTAGCACATAACAAGTACATCACAATAACAACATAAAGCTTAACACAAAACTAATACAATTGAATCCCAAGATAAACATCAACATAGAATCCAAGAGTTAATCATCAAAAGTTAAGCCATAGACTCAAAATGAAAAATTGCAACAATAAGAAAAACCTCCAATGAAGTCAAATATACATAATCAAGGTAAATACATGAATCCAACATCATAAAACATCCCTCTACAGCGAGGCACATCAAATCCCTCGCTGGAGCTACAAATAAACCTCCTCGACAACAAGGATACACTCAACTTGCTGGAGTAACTTAACAACACCTCAACAGACAAGCGCAAAACCACTTTCCAGAACCAAAATAGATTCAAATGCATCAAAAAGGAATAGCACAATGCCCAAAATCATCAGAAATGACAGTACAGAGCCTCTGGAGTCTAAAACAATCAATAAAAGTCAACCGTAAAGTCAAAACCCTAACCAAAAATGTGTTGATACTATTTTGGCACTTTGTCCTACTCTTGCGCTATTGACTCCCATAGTACTACTTTTGTCACTTGTTTTAGCGCTTTTGTAATTGGGCACAACATTCGGGAAAACGAAACAAGAAGCAAATAAAACATGCTCAAGTTTGGGCAAAAGCACTATCAGGGTTTGAAATCAACTCAAAATACATAAGAGACCCTCACCAAATGCAGATTAGGGTTTATAAGAGATCAACAAGACATTTAACCAATTATTTGACTTCAATCGACGATTACATGAACAAAAATGTGTTGTAGAAACAACCATACAAATGCAGATCAAAACATAAGGACTCCAAACACTACGAGGACCTGAAATAGGATATACAAGGGCAATACAAGCCTCCACAAAACAAATACCATTGCATAAAACATTCACAGGGACATTATAGCCATAAAATCACATTCAAAACACCCATTTCCCAGCACTGCTAAAAATCAGAATTCCAAATTTAAATGCAAGATTTCCTAAACCATTTCCTTCAATCAAATGATTAATCAAATATTGAAATCACTCCCAAAATTTCCCAAAACAATCTTTTGACAAGAACTTGCAAACAATCTTTCCTTAAAATCAAAATCAGAAATAAAGTATTCAAATCCAACCTAGAAACGAAGGAAGGCAATGCAAAATCTATGAAGAATCCTCCAAGAACCAGCAAGCTTCAATCACAATCCAAAACCAAGCCAAATCCTCAAGCAATCTGCAAATTCTCCCGAAAGCCAACCACCCGTGAATGCACAGGAAATCATAAAAATACCCAAAAATCAAACCCAAAACTTTATTAAAAAATGACCAATCAAAATATTCCCAAAAACCATATATTATACCAACCCTTTGCAAAGTTTGAGGAAGGTATTAAATAAATATACTATTTACCTACCTCCCCCATTCAACCAATTAGATAAAAGGGTAGGTAGATTAATATTATTTCAAGTTAACCAAAGGGGTGTAAAAAGACAAATAATTAAATAATTGTTTATACACCCCATAATAAAATATTTTTCACAAATAGCAATATAATAAACCACCACATAAATTAAATAAATATCCATGAATAATAATATTCATCTATTAACAAAATACCAATGCCTCGGTTAAATAATATTAATTAATTTAATAAAAATAATTAAATAAATAATCATAAATTTATTATAATAATAGAAAATCAAAAGACATCGTTACAAAAAAAATAATTATAAAATCCAATTATCAATATTCAATAAAACTCAATTAAAATATAAGTAAATAAACAATGAATGGTAATAATAATTATAATAAATAATAAATAATAATTAAACTTCAATTAAACGATAAATCAAATGTTTAAATAGATTAAATCAATACGTAAACATTAATCAAATCAAATATACATAATAAATAACTAAGCAATCACTCAACTCCAATTAAATGAACATAGACTCATACCACCTTACACCAAAGGGGACGAACACAACTCAAGACTCTAACACTGACTTGCGTCGTGGCACAACCGACAAGGTACACAACTTAGACCTAGAGTGTGTGAGGGAAACTATGCCATCTCCGACAACTTGCCTTTGGAATAAAGACACGCTCATACCTGTGAAGCTAGGTGGAGTCAATGTCTAGTACCTATGAACCTGCATCAAACAATAACACAACATATACAATACATATACATCATCATAAACAAACAAGTGATAGAGAATCACATGACATATCATGCTCGCTATGAGTGATATGACATCATCTCTACTCACGAAGACAACCACACAATATAACATCAAAACATCGCATAGAATCATAATCATGAAATACGATTAGTACCATCTGTTGGAAACCAATAACATTGAGAGGGGGGTGAATCAATGTTATACCGGAATAAAAGATTTTAGCCTTAACAAAACAGTTATACACCAATCGGTAAACTGGTATAAACATAATTGAAAGAAGTAATGCAACCAATAAGCCAAACACATAAATGAGAGCCATAACACAGAGATTTATACGTGGAAAATATCAAAGAGGAAAAACCACTGTGGGATTTGTGACCCACAATATCAATTCACTAGCCATATGAAGAGATATTACAATATATGATGGGCCTGCACTTGCAGGAAGGCTTATAGCCTAGAGCACATTTCTCATCACAATAGGAGCCTCACTAACTACATAACAATCTAGACAACAATCCGGAGAAGTGTGAACTGCTTAATATAGCATCTCCTATGCTAGAATACAGTTCTGGTTTAAGCTCTGTTCATTCCGATTAAAACCCTAAACCTCAGTACCAGAATAACCCTTACAATGAATTCCTCACATACACAGTCTCTCCGATATATTTCACATTACATCACATCCATATATCCATTCCACATGCCTATCCTTATACAAAAATGATCTAATCAATCTCTCTTATATACCCTATACAAATTTATTCCTTATGTCGGCTTACAAGGATATATACAATATCATATTTACATGTCAGCCATATAACATAAATGAATAAGCATTAAAATAAGTTGTCGATGTCAGATCCAAGATGCGTCGGCCTCCAATACTGATATTCTTTATAATACCATGTCGGCCTGCATTGTCGGTGACCAAAGAAATATCCTATCCTGTCGATGCCGGTGTAGAGTTTGTGAAGTGCCTGTTAGTACACCATATGAAGTCGAAACCCAAAATCATGTTGCCATTAATGACAACATAGTGAAACCAACAAATAGAGTGTCAATTGCCAACAATCTCCCACTTTGGCATTGATGGCAACACTCATGTGAAAAATGGTCATGGTTTCAACTGTCGGTTTCATCCTGCCTTGCACCCCCCAAGTTGAATATGCAAAATGCTCCAAAATTTCAAGAACTCTGTAACTCCCCCTAATGTATGCAATCCTTGCAATCATTTTTCACATATATACTTCTCCCCCTTTGACATCAATGCCCAAAAAAATATGTCAAAGAATAATAGTTGTACACTGAATACCTCCAAAAATGTCTTCCCGGAGCTTGACCAATTTCAAGATTTTCGGGTAAGCTTTCTCCAATAACTCCACATAAGTATCCCAGCCCATTTTGAATGTGTTGGAGATAGATACAAGTACACTCAGTAAATATGCAAGTGATTCCTTCTCAGTGACTTCTGTCGGTGAGGGCTTACCAAGCATATCCATGCATTCCTTCTTATGTACACCAAGTGAATCCAATCTTGGACTCACCAAACCTCTAAGAAATCTGGCTCTCTGAATTATCTTATCTCTTTCCTTTTCAAGAGAATAAATTTGATTCTCCAAAGTCAAAATTTGTCCATCAATAGATGTTGTCAGTGAAACTAGTCCATCAAAAGAGTTAGCAATATTAGCAATTTTGTCTTGTATCTCTTTTATCTTTTCATCTACTTTTGTTGTAAGAATCTCAATATTGCAACATACCCTGAATATGTTAGTACCTTGTTTCAAATAATTTTCAATTGGAATTAACTTCTCCTAAATCTTTTTATTCTCTCTCTCAATGATTTGATCAAAAGCGTCTCTCTTAGCCAAAGTAAATTTTTCAAGTCCGTGCCTGTTAGAGATCTACTGTAATGATTGAAAATCTTTAGAGATGTGCTCTGTTATAGCCTTAAGCTTTCCGAAAGGGCTCACTTCATTCTCAATCTTACATTCTGGGACCAATTTGTGCAAAATAGTTATGGATTGATCTATAATCCCCTTGTCTGTGGTTCCCTCCTTCATCAGTTCCTAAGCAGCCATCATCCTTAGTTATGTGGGACTCATCTCTGTGATGATTTTCGTTTCCACTAGAGAAGTGACAATTGTCAATAACGATGTGCCAACAACTGGTTCCCTACTAGATTTCCCTGTTTTCTCTGATGATTTATCCTTTATTACCTTCTCACTTGCACCAGTGGCTTCGCCACTTGGTGCAGTCTATGCGACTGTCGGTTCCTCTCTAGGAACAGTATCCTCAACCTGTACATTAATATCCAGAGGACAAGTGTCCTCAATGTTAGTATCCTATACAATGTCTCAGCATTAACCGGTGTTTCAGTATGTGTTTGTACATTTGTGTTAACCAATGGCTCAATTTCCACTATCTTGATATTCTTCAAAACTAAGGGTGGAGTACCCATAATTCCTTTACCTTTCCCTTCAACCGGTGTATCTACAATATCAGTCTTTGTCTCTGGTGAAGTGAAGAATCCTCTATGCTCTCCCAAAAATTTTATTCAACCCTTTTGTGTTTCCTTTATTATCTCATTCATCCTTCCTAACATCAGGCTAGCTATTCTATGTTTGTTGTTGAATACCTTCCTATCTGCAGCCTCATTTGTCTTCTCCATTTCATCTGGAGTTATAGCAACACATATAGCTAAACGTTATTGCATCTTAATGTGTTTGTCTTCTTGCATTGCAGATAACCTTCTAGCATCTAACATGTTGTATAGCTCTGTCGGTATTTGATTTTCTATTTCAATTAATGCTTTCTTATAGATATCTAAGTATAGTTCAGAATTGTTTCATCTATCTCTCTCAGTTCATCATCTTCAAATGTATCATAATAAGACTTAACATTTTTCAGCATCCCATCCTTAGTAATTTCATCAGCAATTTCAACACAAGTCTTAGGCAGAATAATTCTTACATTACCAATCTCAAGTGCCAAATCAATGTCACTCTTCTTCCTCCTTTTGGCAATACTAGATGCAGCTGATGGTGTAGCCTTGGGTGCCTGCTTCTTTGTCAATAATTTGATGGTAACCTTCCTAACCAATGGTTTCTTTGCTTCCACTTTAGGTTCTTTCAATTTCTTCCTCACAACCCTTTTGAATGCTAATGGTGTGTCATCTTCAGGCTCAAAATCTGCAGTCACAGGTTCAATGTGAACTACCAGATCCTTCCTCTTTCTCCCTTTCTCCGGGATAGCATCAATGAGTGCCTTAATGTCCTTAAAAACCTCCTGTACAAACTTGCTTGCCTTACCTTCTTGTTTTTCCTTCTTCTTTCAGTTGAACTCAGTTTCAACCTCAAGAATCTTTTGTTGTGCTGTTCCACAAGGTTTTTTCGTTTCATCTATTTCTGCATCTATCAGAATTTTTGCATATGCATCAAGAATTAATGCATCCACCTCATATCCCATTTCCTCTATCCAAATCTTTCGAGGCTTGATTGCCTCCACGAGAGTCACATCCTTCTTAACCATAAAACAAATTTCGGTAGAGTATTTCTCTAGTATGTACTCAAGTATTCTAGTCCTAGACCTCATAGATTTCTGAAAAGCCTTGAAGTAACCCTACCTTATCATCTCTAAGACTTCCCAATGCAGCAATTGATTGCTTTAGCTATCTTCCTACCAGGATGTCAAAAGCCCATTGCTTCCTTCTAGAACCAAAAGTATCATTCAAAAAGTATAACATTAAGTAGACCAATAGATTTCCATACCAGAAAGTGCCCTTCTTCTCACCTTTAATCTTCCCTAAATTGATCAATAACTCCTCAAGCATCCAGTCACAAAGATATAACATGATATTTTCTCTCATCATCCTATATGTGGCCAAAATACATGAACTTGAAACTAAATTCAGTCAGTTAGACCGAGTTACCTTATAGCCTATAACCATGCTTCCAAATTTGATGTCGGTGTCAGTGATGGTGCTCACCTTCATGAATCTCGTGTCTGATGTAGCGTCGGTGATCTTTCTTACGAAGTCATTTGATACTTTCTTATCTGGATGTTGCCCTACCGATGGCAAACCAGTAATTGCCCGAATGACTTCCTTAGTGATTTTGTAGGGTCGGTCCAACCATATGAATTCCCCATGTACTCTGCTCAGTACATATGTGACAATCTCATCCTCGAACTTTGAAATATCCAGAATATCTGTGAAGCCTAGATCTTCGATGTGTTTATATGCCATTTTGATTTTACCAGATTCTCCCATGAGTTCATTCATATACATCCCCTTGATCTCTGAAGTGCCTAAGTCCTCTATATGATAATGAATATAGGCCCTAACATCTTCCACATATACCACTCCCCCCGAGACACGAGAAAACACTCCAACCGAATCTTCCTTGGTAGCCACATGTGGATACCATTTGAAAATTGGCCTGGGTCATTCCTTAACTTCTACTACAGTTGGGTTTGCAATGAAAATAGGAGCAGAAGATGATCCGATTTCATGATTCAAGAAAAATATGTTTAGAACGTTGTCGGTGAAAACCTCTAACAAATGCTTCCAGATGTCAATGTGATCACTCAAGAAGAAATCTGATCGCCTCTAAATAGCTTTTGATTGCACTAAGTCGCTCTAAATCGCTCTAAAATCTCTCTGAATGTTGGGTGAATAACAATGAAGTGTAATCAACCTTTTATCCATCGAGAAAACCCTAATCTTCTGTTGACATAAATGACTATCGGTGAATGATACCGGATCTCACTCTGAATATATCAATGTTGGATAATCCTCTCCAATATCTGGAACATCTTCCAGAATATCCTCTAGGGGCATATGCATCATTTTCCATGAAATTTGCCTACCCCCAAGGCATCTGCCTTAGTTACCGGATGAGCTCACCACAGGTGCAGGAGCAACCTCTTATGTCAGATAGGTAACCGGGATATTCCCATCTGATGATTGCTCTTCAGTCTTTCTAACCCATCTCTGAGTCTAATCTTGCCTGAAATCACTAACCTTCTCTTTGCCTTTATCATTTTATCCTCCATTGCCAACCGGTGGATTTCTGCTTCTATAGAACTTAGCAATATGTCCAATTTCATTGCATGCATAACATGTAACATTGTTCTTCTGAATTGCCTTGCTAAAACTGGTGAAATTGCTTGACCTGCACTAATTAGCCATATGTCCAAATTTTCCAGAAGCATAGCATTTTACATTCATTCTGCAATCTTTTGTTTTATGATCAATTTAATTACATTTAGAACATTTACCAGAAGCAGAATCAGAATTCTGATTTGCTTTGTTTCTACATTGCATAGCCATGTGTCCAAATCTACCATTGAATTGTCTTACCAGTTCCTTATGGTTTTGATCTTCATTAGCAGTACCAGAGCTCTCTCCTTGCTCAAATCCAAGTCCACTGGAATCTCCAATCTGCCTTTGTCTCTTTAGTAACTCATCAAGTTGTGTTGAGCTGATATTGAATTTTTCTTTGTACTCAATTGTAGCAGTTAAATCATCTCTTAGTATTGACATTTGTCTCTCAAGCTCTTTCTCATTACTCTAAGATTGTACCAAATTAGACCTTAATATCTCATTTTCATGAGTCAACCTACCACATTCTTCAAATTTGTTCTTTAGGGATACAACAAGATTTTCTTCCTTTTTCTTTCTGTCCTCAATATCCTTAGACATCCTCATAGTCATAGTTTGCATTTCATTCTTCGTAACCATTTTCTCCTGACTCAATTTCTGACATTGTTCCTTAAGTGCATTTTTCTCTTCATCTTGATTTTGCAAAAGCTCCTTTCTCCTAGCTTGAACATATGATAGTCTCTCTTGTAGAACAAGAATAAATTATTTAGCAGAATTCAACTCATCTTGTAGCTTTAATTTCTTCAATCTTTCGGCATCATAATCTTCAAGTGCCATCTCAAACTGCTTCTCCAAAGCCACATTCAATGATTCTGGTTTCAGGATTTTCCTCAAGCTGTTAAACTTCCTCCGAGGCACAAGTCTCTGATACCAATTGCTGGAAACCAATAACACTAAGAGGGGGGGTGAATTAGTGTTATACCGGAATAAAAGATTTTAGCCTTAACAAAATAGTTATACACCAACCAGTAAACCGGTATAAACATAATTGAAAGAAGTAATGCAACCAATAAGCCAAACACATAAATGAGAACCATAACACACAGATTTATACGTGGAAAACCTCAAAGAGGAAAAACCACGGTGGGATTTGTGACCCATAATATCAATTCACTGGCCATATGAAGATATATTACAATATATGATGGGCCTGCACTTGTAGGAAGGCTTATAGTCTAGAGCACACTGCTCATCACAATAGGAGACTCACTAACTACATAAAAATCTAGACAACAATCCGGAAAAGTGTGAACTGCTTAATATAGCATCTCCTATGCCAGAATACAATTTCAGTTTAAGCTCTGTCTATTCTGATTAAAACCCTAAACCTCAGTACCAGAATAATCCTTACAATGAATTCCTCACATGCATAGTCTCTCTGATATATTTTGCATTACATCACATCCATATATCCATTCCACATGCCTATCCTTATACAAAAATGATCTAATCAATCTCTCCTATATACCCTATACAAATTTATGCCTTATGTCAGCTTACAAGGATATATACAATGTCATATTTACATGTCGGCCATATAACATAAATGAATAAGCATTAAAACAAGTTCCCGATGCCAGATCCAAGATGTGTCGGCCTCCAATAGCGATATCCTTTATAATACCATGTTAGCCTGCATTGTTGGTGACCAAAGAAATCTCTTATCCTGTCAGTGCCGATGTAGAGTCTATGAAGTGCCTGTCGGTACACCATATGAAGTCGAAACCCAAAATCATGTTGCCATCAATGACAACATAGTGAAACCAACCAATAGAGTGCCAATTGCCAACACCATCATATCATCATGTCATATAATCTACATGAACAATGATCACATATAAATTCATAAATCATATAAATCCATCCATCAAGGTGATTCTACGTACTAACATCCACAAGAACTATCAAGTGTCATATATCATATAGTATGTTCAGCATCATCAATCATATAAATCTCCAAACATGATGAGTCATATCAAATAACATAAATCCGCATAGAGAACTAGCATCAACGATACCATCTAAGATAACAATAGAGTCATAAATAACCATCTAAGTATCCACCATATGTCTATACAAGTCTATCAAAATGCAATTCAAAATGTGAGTCTAGGAGGGACACTACATCTTAAAAGATGTCCAAAGAGGAATGTAAATCAAACCTAGTACTTTTCTTATCATGATTATCCTTAACCACGACATTGAAATTATTTTTTTATAAAACTATCCTTAAACAAAAACCAAGATACAACCTTATGCTTAGCATTATTGTTGATTACCCCATTAACAAGTCAATCATGGATAACAAATATATTATGTTTAATAAAGCTGTAATTAGAAAATATTTTATTAATAATCATTAATAAATAATAAATGCATAAATATTTTTTTAAAAACATTTAACAAAAAAATTATCCATTGATAATTTTAATATAAAAAGTAAAATTACAAAATCAAATTAATAGTAAAATAAAATAAAATACCTTATTCAAAGGTAAAGAGATAATATTGCTAGTAGAAATCAATGCAAGTTTAGTTTGCAATGGATCCCTCTTTGAGAAGGGTATTTTAAATTAAACTTTGATGGGGCATCCCAAGGAAACTTCGATAATGTTCTAGAGAATGTTTTAAGGTAAGTAATGTGAAAGGATATTTTTTATATGGAGGTATTAAGAAGAGGGAATCACATTTGGTGAAGATAAATACGCTTATTATAGAAGGTGGTAACTTGGATAATGTTGGGGAAGGATATATTCTTGGCTAATTCTAGGTAGATTAGAATCCAATAAAAACCTCTACAACCATCTTTCAAATGCTTGTGAAGTACAAGAGAAAAAAATTATGTGTTTTATGCTACCTTAACCAAATTTAGTATTTTGTGAACTTTAGAAATTTGAAGGAAATTAAATGTATGTCGTGTATTTTATTTTTTCTAGTGGAGGATGTATATTGGATTAAATTTTTTGCTTTAGAGGAGTGTGCAAAAGAGCAGAATTTATTGTGTCATGTGTGCTTTTTCTATTTGTTCAAGGTCGAGCACTATGAGTTAATGTCTCTAAAGTTAGAGTGCGTGGATAGGAAGATTATTTGATGATTTATGAGCTACCTATTGTTGATTGGAAACTTGCTTGGTAATTTATGTTCCAAGGGTTTTTGAGTCATTTATGCATTCTTCATGGCTTATAAGAAGAATGTCCTAGTAGGAAGGGAGTGGTAACATACAATAGGTTGCCTTCTATATCTTATTCTCAATCTCCTTAGCTATTAGATTCATCAAAGCAATACTAATCGAGTCTAGATTAGGTGTGTAGGGGCTGTCAAGGACAAAAGATTTGTTACATCAATTATTTCAAAACTAACTCAAGGAGTCCTAGATGTGGGCCTTAGGGTTTGGTTGCTTTGATTATTATTGTTAAACCAATATGAAGGCATGTCCATCTCCCCTAAGGTTGGTGTTGTCGCAAAAGTGGAAAGGTCTATAAAAGAGTAAGATGGTTCATCAAACACAAAAGTATAGAAGTTGTATTCCTTATAGTAGGGATTGCGTACATATATTATGCAAACACAAGCAATGTAATACTCAAGTTGATGGTAATACATAATTGAGGATGCTTGGAAGTCACAAATAATCATATATTCTTATATTATATGGCTAGTCAATGCACAATGTAAATATCATTCTTGGGTTACAATTCTTTGCATTGGATCTTGTAGCTAGATTTAAAGTTCAAATGGTTGAGGAGATGATGGAAGGTGTGACAATATCTAATCCATGTTGTTTGGGTCTATTAAGCCCTAGGGTGGTGTTACTCTAGGATAGGAAATGGTAGGAGTTTGAAGGTGTGGATACTCTAGTTTTTTCTATTCCCATGTTTATTTTTAGGATGGTGATGTTTATTCTTAGATATTTGAAATTCACATATTTTTTGTATTTGCAAAATTAATAATAAATATGTAATTTCCACAAAGACATTTTATAATTAACACTTTTTTAAATATATCATTATTTCAATTTACTAGATATTTTTTTATAATTTTACTTTATATTTAAAAGAAAATCTTATAAAATCTCCCAACCATTTAATTCAAATAATATAAAATAAATTTCACCACATTTTAGAAATTTTTAAAACCTACATCATAAATTAAAAAATTAAACATAAAATACAATTAACAACATCTTAACACTTTTTTTAATATACAAAACTCATAGATCATACATTTCACTACAAAAGTATACATCTTGACCTAAATTTGATTAAGTTTTTAAAAAAATCTGAAAAGGACGTATTTCTTATCTAGATTTAGCTTGTTATATGACATCAAAAATGATGTTGGTTGATGGTGAAAGATGTCAATATATTTAATACATTCTCCCACATAAGTTGCATAACATGGGACCACAAGGCATAAACAAGGTAAAAATTATCTTTCAAATTATTAATAATGATGATATTTGACTTAAATAAATATATATGTCATTATTATGATTATGCCTAGTTGTAATGAAATGTAATAATTACTCATTAAAAAAATGAAGTCTTAAGTAAATTTTTATTTTATATTTATATGTTGTTTTCTTCTAGAAAAAAACAAAGTTTTATTAGAAAAAAAAAATTTCAAAAAATTTGTTCAGGGGATTGAGCTTAGTTGGTTAAAGCATTGAGTTCTCAATGTGGAGACCCAAGTTCAACTCCCATGAGGGACACCTTTGTGGAATTCTAAGTTGTGACTCTTGGTAAAGTGGATTTCTAAGTTGTGACCCTTGGTCTTCCAATTGTTGTTTCTAGTTTGGTGCTCGAAAGGAACTAGTATTTGTAATAAGTTTGCTCGAAAGGAGAAAATGAGCTTTATTGTAATGTTGTTCTATGATACTTAATACAAAAAAATTTCAAAAAAGTGTTTTAGATTTGTGTTTAGGTATTTATATTAAGATTTGTTTGATCTATTTATTTGTTATATTTTTGTTTCTACAATTTTAAAATTTAAGAGTTTTTTGAAAAGAGTATTTCTAAATATATTATAATAAATACGAGTTTTTCAAATTTTATGATGATATTTTTGAATTTAATTATATAAGTTTTTTGTATTAAAATCAAATATGACTTTAAGAAAAGGTTCTTAATTTTTTTTATAGAATACTAGGGAAACAATCTTTCTTTTAAAAAAATTAATTAATTAATTTCTATTAGTAAATATTTTTTTTTATGTTGAAAAAATATTAGTTTTATTGGTGAATTTATGCACATCATTCAAAATTTGTAAAAATCTTGATAAATCTTAGTAAAAAAATCAATATGAAAATTAATTACCATGATAAATCCTTCCTTAAAAAAGGTCTTTATGGACACAATTCCTCCATACTTTTTTCCCCTTGTTCTTAAAGCTAAAGTACGCACTTGAGACAATAGCCACTAATGGGATCAACATGAAACATTGGAGCACACATGAAATGTACATTTTTAAAATATTGTGCAATAAAAAAACTCTAGAATATCAAATGAATGAATCTATACCTTATAATACCCTATGATCAAATGGTTGATATTCAATTTGTAGAGCTCTAAGCACTTTTCTCATTTCTGGATCTTTGTCTCATTTCTCATCCAATGAATTGTGCATCTCCAAAAAATAACAAAGAGGTTATTTGATATTTGTTTTTTTCCCCTCAAAATAAGTGCTTGGTAAACTTTTTATTGTGATCGATGATGTTGGCATGACACACCCTCCAACTCCACATGAAACGCTTTTGACCTGGAGCTATGAATCAGTGAGGTTACAAATGAGAGACCACATCCACATACAATAATGGTAAGATTCAAACATGCGAGCACATTGGATCAACAAAGGCACAAGCCTTGTGATCACAATGATCCAGTGGGGGTTTGAACCTTGGTGGTCATAACAACAACACCACCACTTTACCAACACACTATGGGAAGAACCTCGTTATTTGATATTTGTTGCAACATTAGTGTTGTAAAAATTAATGTAGTAGGGAGGACTCACAACTACTCAAAATCTTGTCCAAACCACTTGATCCCTAAGACCAAATTAAAAGTTGGTGAGTAGTATAGATGTTGTTAGTAAAGTTTGGTTTTAAAGTTGTACTATTGGTGCCAAGGATTGTGACATGGCAATGTGCCTTATGTAAATTTGAAGGGATTCCTTGTGCTTCTAAATGTTCAAAATTTTGCATATACAAAGGAGTTGGGATGGGAGAAGAAAATGTTATTATCATGAACTAAAATAAATGTTAAACTAAAATTTATGGTGGTTGTGTGTGATATTTGAATGATAAGGAATTAAAATTTAGCATTTATTGCTTTCTCTATCTTTCATAGTCTCTATTCCTTTCTCCTTCATTTTATAGAGTCTTGGTCTACAATCTAATTCATTTTATTTTCTTTTGAGTTGTTGATCAATGTTTAATCACACGACCTAAAATAATTTTTTAATCCGAGGAGATATTTTAAGAGATTAGTACTTAGAAATTTGTGGAATGAAATATCAACTATCTAGTCAATGTACACACGCACAATCGAAAATAAATTTTGCGTTGATCCATTTAAAAAAAAATACTAGTACTTAAAAATTTATAGAGTGAAATATCAATTGTTTCATCAATATTAATCATATGGCCCAAAATAAAGTATGGGTTAAGTAAAGTTTTTTGTGACATGTGCTTGTAAAATTATAGAATAATTAGTTTATATTAAAAATTAATATGAAAAATGAATTCACAACCATCACATTTGTTACAAGAGATTTTGATTCTCTCACTTAAGTGTAAAGGCCTTAAATCCATTAGTTGCATATTATTAATTATTTCCTTGGTCATCACATTTATGGCTACTCCAAGATCAATCAAAGTGTTTTTTATATGTGTTCCATTAATATGCACATCAACTACAAGGCTACTAGAGTTTGAATATTTTGGGAAAACTAAGTTTCCAAAAATTATATCAGCTAGTTGTCCTATAACATGGATAATACATGAGGATCCTTTCATTTCCTCCCTAGCCTTTTGAGACACAATTCAACAATAGTCTTGGTATAGATTGGCACATCTTTAATGGTTTGGATTAGGGGGATTTTAACACGCATTTTTTAGTTGTCCCAATAAGTCAAATTTAGGTTCAAGGTGGAATTTTTGGGTGGTCATTCTTTCTGGGAATGGTGGTTCCTTGCTTGTGATGTCTATGCATGTGGTTGGTTTTTTTATGTTGCCCATTATTATTAACTTCAACGGTTGGTTCTTCATAAGAAATTTTTTTAGTTTGTTTAGATGATGGACCAACAAGGGTTTTTCTTGAATGTAGATGAACATCACTAACCTCGACCACATAGGTTGTGTACTGGATGGCCTCATTAGTATAAGCCTATTGGACAATCTTATTGTTAGGGTTTAGTTTAAATTGAGTAAGCAATTAAGGTGCTCTAGGTTGTCTGGGGGAAGTCATAGTTGGATTTGGCATAATGGTTGGTATTGTTGCAAGGGTTTTTGTAGCTACGGGTAAGTTGTATTTGAGTTCCCCCATTATTAGTTTTCATGCCATTTTTGTGACAATGTATTTTGGGGGGATTTCCTCTGTTGGTTATAGTTTGGAAATTGATATGGTTGTTATTGCCACATCCCCTATTGTGGAATCCAATTGGATGATGAAACATTTGGCGATGGTATGTTAGGTACATTATTCCAAGGTGGATTTTTCCAATTAGGGGGATTTGAACTGACCCCAAGAAAATAAATCTCTTAAGACAAAGGGTCTTGAGGCATACCTTGTCTTTTATGCCAAGGTTTGTATTGAGCGATGCATAAAAATTGTCCCTCCTCATCCTCTAAAGTGAAAAACTTTGTGGTCCTCCCTTTCCTTTCCTCAAATATACTGGCAACCTACCTTCTCTTGATGGAAATGTGGACAATATTCAATGAGAGAAACATTTACTTCCTCTTGTTTCTTCTTGATGTGTAAAGTGTCCAACTAGGTCGCGAGATGGTTAACAATATCTTCTTTCATGTTTAATAGAAGGTTGATAAGTTCCACCCTAGAAACACCAATAGCTTTTTTTGGTGGCAAACAAAATTTTCAAGGGACCCTTAGAATTCCTCAAAGTTAATCATGAGTAGTTCCTACAAATTTAAAAAATTTATTCTAAAGATAATTATGAGATGTTCCCTACTTTGATTAGATTAAAGGTGTCTATACAATCCTCATTTGCACCTCTTATAAATACCAACTTAAGAGACTCTGGGGAGAGTTTATTCTAGCATGATTTCTTTAAGAAAAATTATAATCTCTCCACATAATCTCCAAGTGGTTCATCCTCCTCTTATGACATCCTAAGATGCCATCTTTCTTCATATCTCCCCCATGATAGCAATCTTGACAATTCTTAAAAAAAAAATCTTCATTACATCCCAACTTGTATTTGCGTTCTTACCTAGCCCCATGAACCACAAAAACATAGCATCTTCAGTGTGGATGGAAAATAAATTAGCTTGTGGACATCAGTTATATAATCATAGATTTGACACAAGACATTGAATTCAAATTGGAAATATATCAAATTTTTGTCTTATTAGGCCATATAAATTAGGCAATGTGAAAGGAGGTAAATTTTTCAAATCAACTACACACTCTTGGTTAGTAATTGGAAACTCAAAAGCCATTGGCTTAACAAGATTCTCTACTTCTTCTTCAACTATTATGTATACTAATTCTTTTGTTGATGTTGATGTGCTTGAGGTTGTTGAATCTTCAGAGGATGTTAGACTTCTTGTTCTAATAATGTGTTCAAATGGATCCTCTTGGTTTTGAGTTAATGGAATGAATATTCTAAGGCATCCCTCTATCGACACATGCAATAGAAGTTATTCTTGAGGACACTTTTTTAGTGAATGGTTTGAAGTTTATCTTGAAAATTCTACTAATCCTACTGCTAAAATTGAAAATATTCTACTTTATGAAAACAAACAATATATAGAGCAATATAAACTTAGAGACCCTAAATCTTACCATCCTTGACAACTGCACCAAAAATTATTGAATCCATTTAAGTGTAATGGATTGATGTAGAAAAGGCATGCATGCAACTCAATAGAATAATAGATCCCTTATCAAGTAACCTATTAGTTCTCAGATGCACTACATTTAATTATCAACCAGGGAAGCGTATCTTCTTGGATTATGCTAGCATTGTATGTGTAGTTGAGATAGTTGTAAGTTATTCTATTGACTGTGTATAGGAAATAAACTTGAAGAAACAAACTAAAATAAAAACATAACTACATTGAAAGTAAATCTAACAATATAATAGTTGTTGCAAGTAACTATCTAATGGTACAACAAATTTCTATGGGTAATTGTTGGACTACTAACATTAACTATGTTGCAACTTGTTTATATACAAATTATCCTAAATATCTTACTAATAACAATTAAGCATATTAATCTAAATCAAAGAGTTTAACTTAACAAATTACTTTATTAATCAACAACAATCTAAGCTATTATTAACAAAACAACCTAAACTACTAAGAGAATTACACTACCTCAAGTGGCCCTTGCCTGAGTGGCTATAATCTTAGTTATCAATATTCAATCTTTAACTCAAAGCTTAATTATCAAAATTCATCCTTTATTTCAATTCAAAGAGAGTAGATACACTGATAACAAACTTGTTGATTGATAAACATACTGATGAAAAAATCTAGTGACTAATTGGTAACTAACTATCTTCTCTAACAAGATCCAAAATATATATACATGAAATTTTGAAAGTTGTATTATTTGCAAACTCTAAAAAAAATACTAATAGATGCTAATCCTCCAGTAATCATAGGGATAAAACTTATTCTTTCCTAAACAACAATAAGAATCCAATTATGTAGAGACAAGAGTGTGATAGTTCTCTTCAAACTCTTGCATCATTAAGGAACAATTATGGTTGAAAATGTGCAAGAAAAAGGCATAATGATTTATGAACCATGTTTTGTCATTCCACAAATTCATCCTTATTCCTATGATTGTATTTAATCTTGATCAACAACATCAACAAAAGGTGGCAATATTCATGAATGAACCATCCCACATTGCATGACTATTTCTTCCTCTACTTCTTCTTTCATTAGCTATAGAGGCTGAACAATGAGGACATTTCTATGTCTCATCCGTCTCTCCAAGAGAATTCACCCTTTATATAGTTCTACTATATATTAGTGGAAGATCTTATAATTATATGATGATTGGACTTCTATCTAGATATCCCATTTATTTTTCACCAATGTTCATGTTCCTACTTCAAGCAAGGATTAACTTGACGATTGTCTACTAGAATAGCATTAACAATGTTAATGTATTTCCCATCTTTTAACTCTCCAATCCCAACATTTGAGCTTTTGATTGGTAACAAATTCTTAACCGTTATTGCAGAGGGGCTAATAGGAGTTGTAACTTCCCTTTCCTTATTTAAGTGACCTCAATTTTTTTACTCCAACCTAAAATTATAATTATAATTATATAAAGATTGATTTTAACATTATTGTAGTTAATTTTAATATTTTTATTTAACATCAATAATATCAAGATAATTTATCTCAAGTGGTCTTTATCATTCTTTATATTATTAATAACCATTAATAGTTTGGTGGATATTATTATCTTAAAAATGGGCAATTAATAAATTGGGATACTCTTAATCAGACTTATTAGGTCCCCCAATCTAGCTAGAGGACATATACAATTCTTAGAGAGGTTGGTAAGGTCTTAAAACCTCCTATTGTTTGTGTGGAGGATGTTGAGTAGTTTAAGGAGTCCAAATGGTTGGATGGCTCCTTGTTAAACATAATTAAGGCAAAGGTTGTCTATAGATCCTTGTCTAATAGAGTTGTTATGTTTGAATATCTTAATAACTGTTGGAATATTAGCTTAGATAAGTAAGCTTGGTGGAATCATTTTAAGACTACTTGGTCTAATGCCCTTGACCCTAAGAAGGCTTGTTTTAGGTGGTTGTTGTCCCTATAGAGGTTACCTTACAAGTTGCATAATTCTGATAGTAATGATGAATACTAAGAGGGGGGGGGTGGTGAATTAGTATGCCTAAAAACTTAACCAAACTCTTAAACAATTTTCCAACAGACCGGTGCAATAGTTTAAACAATAAACTGGTTAAAACATAAATAAGCCAAATAGCAAATAAAGCATTCACCCATAAAAGCACAATCACCATAACACAAGATATTTTGACGTGGAAACCCAAATGGGAAAAACCATGCTGAGTAAAACTCAAAAGTCAACTATCTGCAGAATAGTAACCAGACCGGTTAAGGTCTTACAATGTTCTTCACCAGAACAGATCCTGTTAGGAATCCAGATCTCTGTTAGGAGATAAAACCTATTAAAGACTACCCTGTCAAAGGATTTCAGATCTACAACTGTGAACCACCTTGTTAGAGGATTTACAATAGGCTTGGCTGGGCCTACTCGGTTAAGGGTTTCAGACTTGTCGAAGATATTAGTAATCAACAAGTGAAAGATCTAGATAGTAGCACAAAATGCTTGATTAGATCCCTAATAACTCTTTGTTAATTCATTCAAGCATTACTTCAGTCTTCTATGCTTTGCACTCTCAATCTCAGTCATGAGATACCTTTCCTCTCAAAAGACTCACATATCAACTTTTGTTCTTCTTTTTAAAACCCTAGACATGATGTCCTTAAATAGGAACTTGATTTCATGTCGGTCCAATAGGATTAGATTACAATTTCCTAGGTATAGTGCATCTAGACACATTCGGTAACACGACACAGAAATGCCGCTAAAGTGTCGATGGATGATAACTCATCACACATTACATGTATACCGGTTAATTACATATACCAATCACCGGTTAATAGGTGAAGACTGGAAAACTTGATCATAGTCGATCTGATCAAAAGATTAACTGCCGCTCGGGGTCTCCGTTCCGCTTGAGGTCTTCATACCACTTGATCGATAAGCTTCTTCTTTAAAACACTAATAGTCTTCAATCAAATAAAGACTATTCATACAATACCGGTTAGAACAACTACCGGTTGAGAATAATACATTTAGCAAATAAGTGTGTGTCCATCAATGACAATCACAACTAAACATCATCAAAATACCAACAAGTAACATCTATTTTATTTGTAGGAAGCCCAAAACCATTAGACACATTTTTTAAAATGTTTTTATGCTAAGAAAAATGGTCTATTTTTGCATTGGTTTGATGAATTAGGATATTAGTAGATACAATAATTGTTTAGAAATTGTAATTGGTTATGCAAATAACATTTAGAAGATCTATAATGTGTTTTGCTTATCACTTTCTACTAAAATTTTATGGTTTATTTGGAATGCTAAGGAATGATGAAAAATTTAATGGTATTATAAGGGTGCTTACATAGTCTCATAAATGACTCAAATATTTTGTTGTTGCAATGCAAGTGATAGTACAAGGGAGATTTCTAATGCAAAGTTCATGAAGCTGTTAGGAGATATATTGTGCAAGTCAATAAGCTAGAGGTTAGATATGGACATACTTGGGGCATATAGCACAAAAACTAATCCTACATTCCATAAAGAACTTATGGAATTCCATAACAAGTACACTTAAAAAAATAAAAATCAAAACAATATTGAAGAAAGGAAGGAGAAACTTGGCACACGAATCCACTTCAACAATGAAAGAAACTCAAACATTGAAGAAGTTACATCAAATGAAGATATATCAATTGTCTCTCCCCAACTGAGCCATTGGGGGTGGGAATTATTCAATGAGAGCAAAAAATTCTAATCAATCTATCATCGATGTCACATGAACTAGATTATGATGTTTAAGGGTTAATATTTTTTGACAACAACTTGTCTCAGTTTTTCTAAAAAGATACAACAACTATATGCTTGATACAATAGATTAAGACTCTTTGTATACTCCATAAATTTGTTTGTGATTTGTTTCTACTATATCTAATATATAAAAAATATTATTATCATTTTTTATAGTTTTGTTAAAAAAATTCAGACTATAGGAATCAGGTAGCCCCCTATAAACTACAATCCACTTGGTAAACTTTTTAATGTGATCAGTACCACATGGGCTAGGGGGAGACTTGACCTTGTGACTTTATGCTTTACCACAAGAAGCTCTCACTAATCGAGCCAAGTCCCCAACCTAATTTTGTAATAATTTTTAATGTTTATTGATATTATTCTTCTAGTTAGTAACATTATTAATATCATTAGAATTGTGATGTGTAATTTTATATTTTTAGGGTAAAAATATAATTTTATTCAAAGAAAGAAAATTACATATAGATTGAATATATTTCTAGGTAGCTATAGTTATTAATATACACCAAAGAAGAGTAGCCCATTGAGGATTCTTGTAGCAATACTCTACATTACATCCAATAATATTAAATCTTCCATCAATACAAGCCTCCTCCCTAACCAACACATAACAATTATTTTAGATGACCATTTTGGATAACTTGAAGAATCAATTGGGTTTTATTTTGGGCCAACCCTCCTCAACCTATAACATTCCAATTACACATCTCTTTTAAAACCTATTTAGCTAGACACTCAACCATCTTATTCCTCTCTTTAGGGATATGAGCAAATGATATTCATTCAAAATTTGTGGCCACGAGAAGAATATGCTTAACCGCGTTACCCAATATCTATGAGGATTCTTATAAATTCTTTTTACTCACCAAAGAAACCAAAATTATAGAATCATATTGCATGTAACCTTCTTCCATCCTAGCTCACTGGTTTTCTCCAATGCTTTAAATATTGCCTAGGCCCCCGTTTGGTTACTTGTATGCAATCTCATGTGAGTAGAGAAAAAAATGGATAGAGCCCTTACAATCTTGACCAATTCCAACGATCCCTATCATACTTGTATTTCCTCAATCCAAATCATTTATGTTGATCTCAAAAATCTGCTACAAGGAGGAGACCACTTATTATATCTATGATCCACCTTTTGAGAAGGTTTCTTTTGATGACTAGAATAAAAGGGACTCATTTTAGGAGTTTAGCAACATGACCATATGAGGAAGATAGAGGTTCATTAATATCAAACTTGCCCTCAATAGTTTCTTTGTGCATACTCCTAATCTTATGGCAAACTTGCATAACTATACTCCAAGACTCTTGGAAATTGTGTCAGTTTTGCCCTAGCAAATATACCAAAGGATAAAAGGAGGACCAATGTCCCACATTACCACAAGGAAGGACATGGAAGCCAAGGGTTGGTCCATATTACCTCAATACTTCGACAAGGAGGTAGCTAGAATTCCATATGTCTTTCATATATTCTATCATAAGCTCCAAATCATTGTAGAGAAGGGACATTGAAAAAAAGGTGATTAGTAGAATCTTCACCATTACCACAAAAGACATCAATGAAATGTCTTGGAATCCTCTTTTCCTAATGTTTTCCAAAGTTAGGCATTTGTTTTGGTGTAGCAACCACATGAATAGGTTGTATTTTAGCCAATTAAATTTATTCCAAATTCTCCTCCACTAAAAAGAAACACAATTCTCTTTTTTCTATTGTTGTAAAGAATGGTATCAAAAAGCAACAAAATAAACTCCTTTAGTATCATAGCCCCATGAAAGACTATCATTAGTTTATATTGCTAATAAGCATTATATATACTTTTTGATATTTATATTTTTTTAATTTTCTTAGTTAATTTTGTAATGGTAGGTTTAAATTCGTTATCTTTTTATTCTTATAGGTTTAATTTTTTTTATAACTCATGTTTATTTCGAGGCATTAGAAATCCTCTATTTAATATCTTGTCATTTTTATGTGTGAGAATTTGTATTGTATTCGAATTATAATTTTGTTCATTTAAATTGTTTTTATGTATTAGTCTCTTTTTTCTTAGTATGATTTTTATGAAGGATATTTAATTTTTTTAATTTTTTTTTGTTATCTCTTTCAAATTCTTGGTTGGAGTCCCGCTCTTCTTATGATGGATCATATAATGCAATCTAAACTATTGAATGAAAAAACTTAAACTTAAAAAAAAAAAACACTTCAATCTATATATATTCTCATAATCTTATAAACCAATTTTAACCTTTCATATAACCCTCTGCCTTCTTACTGAGTAGTTCCATATTGCTATAAGCCATCTGTAGAGACCCATATATAATCGTGGACTATAAAAGAATCTTTCTTTCTCCCCGCTTAACATCTTTATTACTATTTCTGTTATCTCTCTCTTATCTTCCTTTCCTAACATTATTCTGAAGAGTGACCTTCTATCCTACCTTTCTTTTGTCAATATGTATAAATATTTTTAATTAACATGAAAAGAGAGTTCTAATAAAATCAAGATAGAGAGTATCAAGGAAAACAGGAATACCCTATCTTTACCACCAATGCACATTGGACATTCACACTGTATATATATTGTAATCTGCTCTATAATAGCAGAAATCCTACATTATCTACTTCTTTTAGAAGAAAAAAATGTGAACAAAATTGATAGCCAATTGCAAGGGCGGGGGACAAGAGAGTTTGGAAGTGAGTCATATAAAGGGATGGTATGGTGGGGTCCACCATTTGTTAAGAATCTGGCTGGCAAACCTTATAATTAAAGCATGGATGCGTATACTTGTGGATAAGAAGATTGGATCTCACGTGGGTTGAAGGAACATGTATTCAATCAATCAATAATCTCCATCTGTTTTTTTTGGGGAATAAATATCAAAAATTATATCTTGAAGCTCAAATCTTTGAGAAAACAATGTAGAAGCATGTAAGCAGAAGCAGTTGCAGAAGCATCTGTTGGGAATAAACCCAAATCCAGTATTAAAAAATAAGGTCCGTTAGTGCTAAATCCTCGCAGTATATATGATGCAGTTGAAAAATCATAAATCAATGTAGGGCAAGCTGTGTTTTGATGGGAATTGTTCTGATTTAAAAAAGAAAAGTGAGGGAGGCCCACTTCAATACCTAAACTATTCTCCTCTTAATTTTCAAGCAAAGCAGGACAAGCTGTGTTTTTGGGGATTTTGATGGTTGTCTGATAAGGATTAAGTAGGCAGTCTACTTCTGTACTTGTAGATGGACCCACATCATCACATTTTTTGGGTTGGTTGTAGACAGCCCTCACCCACCACTGCAGTCCAGGCCACCCATTTGCTCCTACAGCCATTATGAAAACTTATTCTTCTTCTGTAGTAGTACAAAGTGAACATTCATCCATATCTGCTAAAGAAGAGTAGGTAAATGTAGAACGTAAGTTAAGTGGAAGCAGTTGAACCCTTCCCTCAGAAGGCTCCTGTTGACTAGAATCCAAATAAAATCCAATTAAAAATAAGAAGCAATCCCAACATCTGTGGCCAGTCAGAGATAAAATCCTTGCAGCGAATCTCCTGGTTGGCATTGGCCAATGAACCCCTGCAATCACCATTCTTGTTGGTTCAGTGGGCCTGGATTGGTCATGGATGCCTTACATTTATTCTTAAAACCTAATTCACTTCCTAATCAGAATGATTCATCATCTCTGGTAATCCAGACCTAAAATCATGATAGTTTGCAGTACTAGTTTGCAGAGCTATATGCCATTTTATGTATTATGTTTTGACTCTGCATTAAGGTCTGCAGAGTGATGTTGTCCTATGAAATTTCTTTTAGGAGGAATAATTCTGTAATGCTGAGGAGACCCATTATCATGTAGAGATTTGGAAACAGAAAAGGAAAATCTTGGACTTTCTGAGTATAGCAGGAGCTGAGGGGGGTTTTGCTTGTAGGAAGCCAGTGCAGATATTCTACCTTTAAGGTCTTTCTGTACAGAGGCTTGAATTTTTCTTTCATATATGATTAGATCCGGTGTAAAATGAGAACATTTTTGTTGTCTTTATATTGAGAAATATGAAAAACTGTACTTGAACTGCGAGCTTTGGTCCCCTGCCTAGTTCTCTGTATGTTAAAACCATGTGTACTATGAGTTTTGCATAACCCATATAAAGCAGTCGGCCTTGATTCATTATTAGGCTTTTTTCTCTTATCAAGCTCAATACATCTAATGTTTTTCTTCTTGATATCTTGCCTCTCCTTTCTCTTGGTGTTCCAATCTCTAATCCTACATCCCTTAGTACTGTGGGTACAGGGCTGGGCCAAGAATGAGATGAATGTTTTCTCGGGCTGGTTTGGGGCAGGACTGTCACAGGCACTTATGGATTTGATCCGAAAGAGAAGCTTGGTAAAACTCTGTGCTGAAATGTGTTTGAAGAGGAAATGTCTTCAAAGAGTGGAAAATATAGATGAAGATGAAGAAAAATATTCTATTTTAGATCTACCAGAATTAGTGCTGGAGGGAATATTGGGGAGGCTTTCCCCTTCCAACCTATGCAATATGACAGGGGTCTGCAAAGATCTGAGGGATAGGTGTAGAAATAATTATCTGTGGGAACCTCATTTGAAAGCCAAATGGGGCAAGGTGGTTGGTCTTGCAGCTCACAGGGAATGGCAATGGACTGTGGCAATGAATAAGGAGATGGGAATGCCTGATAGTGGCAAGCCTAAGGGCTGGTTAGGTGCCTTGACTTGCATTTGGCCTCTTTCATTGCTGAAAATCAATCCCCAGATTAACAGTACACGTAAAAGAGGCCCTCCCTCTGATTCACTCATGGCATGGTACATGGCACTTGAAAGTGGAAAGTTCTGGTTTCCAGCCCAGGTGTATAATCGTGAGGTAAGTTCTGGTGATTTCTTGGTTTAAGTCAGTAATGTTTTACAGTTTGGAGTGTACTGGTAAGGATCAGTGGTTTATTTCATAAATAGGCACAATATAGTTTTAATGCTCTGCTCCTTTCTGAAATATACCTTCCGTATTTAGTTTTAGGGAAATAGTCCTAAAGTAAGTTTTCTCTGTGCAATATCATATGTTTTATCTCTTGAGCCTCTACTTCTGTTTCTACCAGTTACTGTATTGTTTTGTTCACTACTTCTCTCCCAATATTAATATAGTTGAAAGGTTGATTCAGATAGGTCATAGTGTCATAAGGAAACGCTCTTTCTTTTGATTTGATGTCTTATGAGGTGTCTCTTGAGCCTTTTATTTTTTTTATTTCAGCTAGTTTTGTTATTTTCTTACAACTTGTCTTCCAGTCTTTGGAATACCCATTTAGTGAGGTCATATTAAATTGTATTTTATGCACACGCCATATTCTGCTTTGGATCATCATTTTTAGTAGTTATTTTAATCAGGGCTAACTGGGTAGGTATCCACAACCATGGTTGTACTGTTCTGATATGTGCTGCAAAGCAGGGTTCCTTCTAGTATCATGCCTTGAATCATTTGGAAAGGAAAATAGTATTGTTTAGTGTTATTTCCGTAAGGTTGCATTATTTTGATGGAATTGTGAAAAGCTTTTGGTCTAATACATTAATTTTCCATAATCTGTGGATTGATGAAGATAGCTTCTGGATTCGATTGTGTGTTAGTTTTAATATCATGTTTGAAGCACGCTCTGTAATCCATCATCAGAATAAAGTAGTGCTAACAGAGTGCTAGCTTTTGGTCTGGTTTCTTTAAATCTACAGACAGATAAATATATCTGTTAGACTGTAATTGACTATGTTTTCTATTGAAATGTTTGCAGCATGGACATGTTGGATTTATGCTATCATGCTATGATGCAGAGCTTAGCTATGATTGTACAACAGACACCTTTCAAGCAAGGTATATTGTTCTACTCTATTGCAAAATTTTCCCATTATATCTCTAGGAAAGGCTTCATTCTCTTGCTATGTTCTTGTTTTTATTTCTAGAAAATATAGTGGATATGACAGACAATTCTCTTAACATGAAAATCTTGTATCCTTGATTCTTATTCTAGTTGACCTAGGAGGAATTTTGTGTACCAGAGATCACTGTAAGTGTGTGTCTGAATTGTAAGGGTTTCCTTTGGCAGATACCCACCTCATGGCCATAGAACAATTGTCATTGAGGAGGGGATACAGTGGGACAGGCTAAGGGCACCTCCGGTGGATACAGCTGCTCACGATCTTCATATATCTGACTGTTTGAATGACCTGCGTCCAGATGATCATGTTGAAATACAGTGGAGGAGAAATAAGGAATTTCCTTATGGTAGGTATAGCATATTTACCTAAACTCATAGGGTGGGTGAGTCAAGTAGTGATTATCTGAATTTTATATGTTCTTACATTACTTTGTGGGAAACAAACTTGCAACTTCTTTTGCAATGCATAGGCTGCTTCAACTGATATCCTCTTATGGAAGATGCATTGCTAGAGCCCTACTTTCAAACAATTGATTGAAAGTGGATTCTTTACCATGGCAGGATGGTGGTATGGAGTTGTGGGGCACTCAGATTCTTGCAATAAAGACAGTCGCCACTGCCAGTGCCATTTAGATGGTGAGAACCCTAAATTTAATAAATATCATATGTTTTCATCTATCTCTATTTGCAAAAGACTGATTTAGGAACATGATCAAGCACTGAGAACTTAGCTTAGTCCATGGATCCTGCACCTTGCAATGAAATTTTTTAGGAGCATAATTGTTTGTAGCTGATTCAAAGTGAAGCCTTTCAAGATGTGATAACTATTCTGTTCATAAAGCAATCATTTCCTTCTATCCAGAATTAATTCAGGCTTCCAGTATGTAGAAAACATATAAACTTTAAAATCATGTTATTAATTTAAGATGCATGCTTTGTAATATATGAAGGCTTATCCACCAAAGTGTTTTGAGTTGACAGGAGAGCAGATTAAAGCAAGAACTGGCAGGATCTAATCCTATTCGAATAAAAAGTACTCCAGTTGTTTTGAAATCCATTAACATGTGATTTACCAGAATTGAATTCTGTAAATGAAATCACAGGCTTTTCAAGTCTCTCAAATTCTCAATTGACAGACCCAATCTTCTGCCTTGAGAGCTATTTCTGATTGATATTAACCAATACTTAGTTTCTCAGGATGCCTTTTAGATAGTCTTTATTATTGCTGTTGGTGGTTTCTCAGGATGCCTTTTAGATAGTCTTTATTACTGCTGTTGGTAGTTTCTCAGGATGCCTTTTAGATAGTCTTTATTACTGCTGTTGGTATTTTTTTACTGCTGAAATCAGCTCAGAATTGAAGTCTATCTAAAAAGTATCCTGAGAAACTTTAGCCAATACTTGGTATTGTGATGTTGGTATTACTGCTAAAATCAGCTCAGAATTGAGAACCTTAGGTTTCAAAAGTAGCTCCTTGATGACAAATCTATGTCAAGTTAACTTTTGGGCGACCTCCTTTTAATTTTATAAAGATGCATGTTGTTAGCCAACCACATCAATCTATTGGTAATGTCCTTAATAGTAGGCGATTGCTAATCTTAACCAACGGGTGTGAAAAATGTTACTATGGATCAATTGTTTTAGAGTCCTAGTTATATTTGTATGAACAGAAAGGACATATTGTTAGAAACAAGGCAAGGCATGGCAACATATTGCTTGCTCTGTTGAGTGCACTTTATTCTCAGATCTGAGAAGAAAAGTTGCAATCTGTGATTTCAAAATGCTAAGATATTACAGGAAATCCCACAGTTTAACTTCAGTTTCATTTTCTCCACTGGTGGACTGGAAATCCCACTGTTGAGCTTAATCTAAATTTTTTCATCAGGATGCACCACGGTATTCATGGTTGGATGCTATATAACTGAAGTTTTGACTTCTCATTTGAGATGATGGTACAGTGAACAAGCTGCAAAAGATCCTCATCGATGATAAGTCAAAATTTCAGCTATATAGCATCAATCCATTGATGCCATGATACATCTTGATGGCTGGATAACCATTTCGAATTTTCTCTACCCATACCGTGACTTGAGATTCTTTTAGATTGGGCATTTTCTATATGTTCGAATTAAGTCGCTTCCCTTAGGTACTAGATACTGTTCAGTAGCAACTCTGTTTGAATCTGTTTTTTCCTCTACATTTTGAAGACATACTGGGACAGGAGTTTTATTTCCTGGTTTTGAAATTCAATTGATTGGCCACTATTTTCTTTAGAATCATTAATTTCTGTAAGGATAAAACTCCTATTAGCTGTATAGTTGACAATCTTATTCTTAAAAGGCCAGTACCTGTAAAGAACATATGACCCTGTTCCCCCAGAGGCAATGGCTGAAGATCTTTACAGACGAAATTGATTCTAATCTTAGCAAGCAAAGCCGACCTAAAATCCACTCTTGATATCTAGAACTATGGATTTCTTTTTGTAAAGCAATAATATGCACATAATTCCATCTGATTCGTGAGTTACTTATTTTATACTTGCAGATACTGTCATCCTTGAGTTCAATCAGTATACGCCTGGATCACGATGGAGGCGTGCAGCAATAAACAGAAATAATCATCGTGAAGAAGGTAACGAGGCTGAAGGGTTTTATGGAGGGATTAGGAAGTTACATTCGAAAGAAGAAATTTCAACTTGGAAGCAGTTGTGGCCGAATGAAATATTAGAATGATTTAGTCAATCAATATCAGCCACATGCCAAAAAAAATGATGACTGGGGTGTTGCCAAGTCTGCCATCATTCTTTAATTTATTTAGCTGGTGTATCCATTGACAAGAGAACTTAAATGTAAGATTTCATTTACAAATGTAAATTTCAAAACTTTTCAAAAAGAGATTCTTCATCAGCAGAAGCAAATTCCCAATCCTGCTTCTAAGAATCATTTGAAAGGCTTTCATTTCTTGAACTGACCTTAAGGGACACAGTTCACTTGTACAGTGACCTTGGATTGGAAGTGCAACAGTTGAAAACAATGCACTTTCTTTAAACTGAGGCAAAAATCCAAAATTTAATATATCGCTGGAGTAAATTTAGTGATCGTTACAGTTAATGCCTTCCATGTACAGAATATATTTTGTAATTGTTTGGTCTCTACTGCAGGCTAATTTTTTACATTTTGAAAAACTTCAGTATAATTTAACCCAAAACTTTACAGCACAGAATTATGATCTTTAATGATAAATTACTTAAGATTGGCTTGGTGCAAAAAGGTAAACTTGGGAGTGGACCCATTTGCCATTGGTAATGCATGCTTTTTAACTTGAGCTCTTATCAGATAATAAAAATAAAGGTCTTAGCCAATCGTTAGACTCATCTCCTGCCACAAATAATATGCTGTTATGGGTTACTGCAAAGCTTTCCTTGTGTCTCCCACTGCCTCTCAGCAGAGCAGAAATCTTTTGTGCATATCAAAGTTCATGTAATGAACAGCTTCGTTGGGTTGTAGCAGGGGAAGTTAATTTTCTCTTCTGTTTTCTCGTTTTTTCATTTTGACCATGGATTATAAAATGTGATTTAAAATATAGATAGAGTAATTAATGTATATAATCTAATCTGAAAATACAATTTTGTATTTAGATCTTGTTCGGAAAATAGTGTTCTTGAAATTGAGAAGGTAGTTGAGAATTTTACAGACCTTGATTAAGGCCAGACATAGGATGTAATATGTATACCTCAAATTGTTGTTTTTTTCCATTTTTGTTTTAAAGATAAGTGAGGTTTGTGTATAGTGGATCATTTAAATAATCAGATCTGGGAGAGTCTTAATGGCATTGACAAACAAAGTGTCGATGTGAATTGTGAATTTATGCTTTAAAAGTTGTGTTGTTTTCATTGAATTGTTTTTTCTTCTTTTTAGTAAGACTTCAAGAGGTGCTTTATTAGGGGAGAGGGTCTTATACGTGTGCATCATAACTTTGCACTTTTCAAAATCTTTGATGGATATTTCAAATGAAATTATTCTCTATTTTGTACAGCAATTGACTTGTCAAGTTACTTGAAAAAATCATTTTCAAGTCCATGCGACCAACTATGATGCCACATCAATATGCATTTTTCTGAAGGTGTCCAAAATGGTTCCAAATTGTGATTAGACCCAAAGGTATGCATTAAGTCATGTTTACTTGTGTGTTGATGTGGCATCACATGATTGGTAATTTTTTGAATTTTATAGATGCTTTTTTGGGGATAAGAATTGACATGATATTTTTTAGGGTACCACTATTGGTCCCATTTTGTTCAACTACCATAGCATGTATTGGACCCTTCTCACCTATTGGTTCCTCTCCCCTACTTGTTGATGTTGTAACTATATTTTTTCATCAAAAAATGTATTAATGACTTCTCATTTGTTTAGTGAGTTTAGAAAAATAGTATTTATTTATATTTTAGATTAAAACTTGTTTAGTAATATAATCTAAAGTACCTAGAAGAAAATTACATCTTAAACAGAAATGAATTTAATCATCAAATATTAAATAGCATGGTCTAACAAAAATAAATAAAATTATCAAATAATGAATGGCACAAGATTTTAGTTGGAGGCCAAGAGTATTAGCATGTGTAGGTTATGAAAGCAAAAGTTGACCACCATTCTTAAAAGCAATCAAATTGAAAAGTACTATAGTAAAAAAAAGTACATAATCATAAATATGATTAAACATAGGTATCGATCATCGGAGGGATTTCTCATCATTCTTAGTGACACTTTAAATATGTGAGCAATATTGGGGGACGACTCCTAGCTTGCAAACCTTTTTCTCCACATATTCTTGGAGGTATGATAGCTGAAGTGTAGTGCAAGAACGTGTGATGCCATTGTTAAGTAGAGTACTAGGAGTTGGTCTTGTTCAGAGTAACTTTGAGATTAATTATAGTAAACTTGCATAAGAGGTTACTTTATGTACTTCCCTCCAACGACACCATGTTGATTGTATATGAGACATTTTGATGCAGAGGTCGGTAGCAGTAGGGTGATAAACCCACCTACACACCTTTTCCTTGAGTCTTCCTCACGGTTATGTTTCACACCTCAACTATGAAGTCAAGCTCTTACCACTAACTAGGGACGGCACAACACTTCTACCCACTTCCTAAGACCTATCAAGATCTTCCACAATACTATTTTGAAGCACAAGACAAATATTGGCTTTTGAGGACTAGACAAGCCTACCGATATAGGTCTATCGGCACCAGTTTCACAAGGTTACCGACACAAGTTTTACGGGTTTACTGACACAAGTCTATCGGTTAGTAGCCCCATTTCACTGTCTTTTAGAACTTTTCTCCAAATAACACCAAACAACGCCTCAAACAATTTTAGGTTTCAGACACCCTTTTGGGATTACTATCAAATTCCAAAAGATTGGAATTCCACCCCACTCCCGCACTCTTCAACACCTACTTGGGTCACAGGCCTAATTGATCATGTTAGACTGATTTCACAAAGGGTATATGAGAATGGGATCACAGGAAGGTTCCAACTCTTCAGGAAGTTTCTTCTATGTTCAAATACTCCAATTCCATCAATTCAACTCATCATCTCATCATTGTTCATTGTATGCTCAATGAAACTCATCTAATCTAATCTAAACCCTCAACCGGTTTAGATTAGGGCTTGGTGGTAATGCACCAACCACTCCTCTGACTTCGCCCCTCTGGAATCTCAAAATACATGTCCCTAACTTGCATTCTACCCATGGCCATCAGATCCCAATGAGTAGATTGCGAGTTAGGGTCTTATTTGCATTGTAACCCTAGAAAATGGAGGGTTTCAGACCTACAGAAGATAAACGCTTATAACTTCCACTAAACTTTACTTTAAGAGGTCAGACCAAATGCATTGGAAGAGTGTTTCAAGATTCTTTCTAACTAGATCAAAAATTCATCAGTAGTTCTCACAATTTGTACGGATCTTACGGAGAATATCAATGTATGGCGAAATCAAACTTGTTCTATTCACTTTCTCCACCAAACTTTACAAAACTTTCAACTCCTATCGACTCTCTCCTTCCTATGGTTGTCCACACATATAAACCTTTTCCAACGTCCATAACCAATTTTTGAATAGTGAGGACCGTTGGAGAATTAGTTGACATCCTACCAGCAACTTTGAAAAGTTGCTTGACAACAAATGCAACATTTTGCAATTTAGGACAACACCGGTTATTAACCACCTAGACCTTATGGAGATACATCCAAGGTCATTATTTAGACTCCAAACACCTAAGACAACATCCTAGACATACTAACATTGACAATCCAAATTCCAAGCCTTCATGGCCTAATACCTCTAGGTTTATATGCTCACCTAAGAGATTATTGACCATACAAATAGGCATTCAATTACATCAAGGTTGATCATTGATCCAACCCATTATTACATCATAAGTGAACCTGTAGACACCACCATGTGCTTGAAAATAAATGTGTAATGGAATGTGCTCTGCACCATACTCCCGGGCCCAAAAGAAACTCAAGTCCCTTGAGTTGGGATGTCGACAAAGCAAGTCTCAGTCTGCTCAATGGCCTCAGAAGTCATCCATGTAGGATCTTCTAAAGGTTGATTCTTCCATTTGACTACGTACTCCAAGTAAGTCTTCCTCCTTGTTTTCTTGCTAACCCTATGATCCAAAATGCACTTAATCTCAGGTTTGAGAGGGGAAGGAAGTCCTTCCAACATAGCTGGACTAGAAGAATCAAATGGACCTACAACACAAACATCATCCACAAAACCTTTATATGCATATATATCAGATACATTGAATATAGGTGACAGTCCCACATCCAGGGGTAGATCTATTTGTATGCATTGTTTCCACATCTTTTGAGGACCTTGAAAGGACCTATCTGCTTCATAAGCAACTTGGTGTACTTCTCCTCAGGGAGTCTTGCTTTGTTGAGATGAATCATCACCATGTCTCCCACTTTAAATTGAACATCTCTCCTTGTGACATCTGCTGCTTGCTTATACTTTTCAGTGATTTGTATCAATCTATCCCGGACTTGTTGATGCATGTCTCTCATCACTTCAACAAAATCATCTGCCTGAGCACTTCTTCTATCAATATTCTGCACTTCTCTAAGTTCAAGAACACCTCTAGGATGGGTTCCATATACAATTTGGAAAGGACTCAGTCCGGTACTTCTTTTCACAGAGTCATTATATGAGAATTCTACTTGTGGAAGAATAGTATCCCAAGTGACCCCATGGTCCTTAGTCAAACACCTCAACAAATTACCAAGGGATCTATTAATCACCTCTGTCTGTCCATCAGATTGAGGGTGATAAGCAGAAGAGAAGGACAAATTTGTCCCTAACCTATGCCACAAAGTCCTCCAAAAATGTCCTACAAGCTTTTAATCCCGGTTTGAGATAATGCTTAAAGGTAACCCATGAAGTCTAACAACCTCCTTGAAGAACAAACCTGCAATATTGGAAGCATCATGTGTAACTATGTGTGGCAAAAAGTATGTCATTTTGGAAAATCGAGCTACCACAACATAGACACTGTCATAACTTGATTTAGTCCTAGGAAGGCCTAAGACAAAATCCATACTAACTGAATCCCAAGGTTTGGTAGGGATTGGTAAAGGAGTATAGAAGCCTGCATTTGAACTTGTACCTTTAGCTCTTTGGCACACCACACACTCGGAAACAAATTTCCTCACATCTGATTGCATTCTTGGCCAAAAATGAAACCTTCTAACCAACTCAAGTGTCTTATCAAGTCCAAAATGTCCTGATAAACTCCCACAATACTTTTCCTTGACAATATTCTCCCTTATTGAGCAATTAGGAATACAAAGTTGACTACCCTTGGAAAGTAAAACTTCTTGAAGCATATACTCAAAAAAATCAGTATGATACCTTTCATTCATAGCTTGACAAACCTCATAAGCCTCCTTGAAATCTGCATCTTCTTGGTACATGTCCTTCATAGCAGTGATTCCCATGCTTTCTAATTGAATTTCTTGGATTACCAAGTTCCTCCTACTAAGGGCATCTCCAACTTTGTTGGCCACTCCCTTCTTATGCTCGATAGTGAATGTGAAAGCTTGAAGGTACTCCATCCACTTCATGTGCATGTGATTGAGTTTCTCCTGCCGGTTCAAAAAGCTTAAAGCATGGTTGTCAGTATAAACGACAAATTCCATAGGTAAAAGATAGTGCCTCCATTTCTTGAGAGATTGTACCAAAACATACATCTCTAGATCATAGGTTGAATATTTTTGTTTTGCTTCATTTATCTTCTCATTGAAAAAGGCCACTGGCCTACCCTCCTGACTCAAGAATCCTCCTATAGCCTTCTTAGATACATCACATTCAATAGTGAATACCTTATGAAAATCAAGAAGGACTAAGATGGGCTACCTCGCAATCTTTGTTTTCAAATACTCAAAAGACTTGTTAGCTTCATCATTCCAAGTAAATTGACACTTTCTTCCACCCTTGATGGTATCTTTCATAGGAGGACTAACCCCACTGAAATTTCTTATAAACTTCCTATAAAAGCTTGCTAAGCCATGAAAATTTTTTACCTCACTTGCAGATCTAGGTGTGGGGCCAATTGAGGATTGTCTCCACCTTAGATGGACCCATTCTCAGATTACCTTTGGAAACAACAAACCCAAGAAACACCAATTCTTCCTACAAGAAAACACACTTCTCCAAGTTGACCTTCAACTGCTCCTCATGCAATCTTTTCAATACCAAATCCAAGTGCATCAGATGTTCATTTTTATCCTTACTGAAAATCAATATATCATCCAAGTATTCTACCACAAAATGATTGATAAAGGGCTTAAGAACCCCATTCATTAACCTCATAAATGTACTAGGGGCATTGGGAAGCCCAAACGACATTACCATCCATTCAAACAAGCCTTCATTGGTCTTAAATGTTGTCTTTCATTGGTCTCCATCTCTGATCCTAATTTGGTGATAACCACTTTTTAAGTCTATTTTGGAGTAGTACTTGGCCTCTCCTAGACAATCCATCAAATCCTCTATTCTCAACATTGGGAACCTATATCTTATTGTTATCTTGTTGATAGCCCTAGAGTCTGTACACAACTTCCATGTCCCTTCTTTCTTAGGAGCTAACACTGTCGGGACTGCACATGGGCTTATACTCTTTCTAATGAACCCTTTCTCAAGTAATTCTTGGATCTGTCTTGCAACTTCTGCATTTTGTTTAGGAGTCAGTTTATAGGCTGCCTTGTTAGGTAGGGTAGCACTTGGTATAAGGTCTATGCAATGATTGATTTCTCTCTGAGGAGGTAAGGTATCTGTGGTACTGTCTGCAACTATTCCCTTGTACTTATCTAGCAGATCTTGAACTTCTTTAGGACCTACTTTCCTTTCTGTCTCTTGGTTCTTAGGCTGCTTCTTAGGTTCATCCCTAGTCTTGACAACTATTACAAAGCAAGGAGTATCCTTCTCCTTCAAACCTTTCATGAACTCTTTCTCATCTACTAGCATGACACTATTCACAATGTGCTTATCCTTACTGTCATCCAGAAGAGGTGTCATAGTGAAGTTCACCCCATTCTTGGTGATGGTGTAAACATTCTTCCTTCCCTCATGTCTAGCATCTACATCACATTTCCAAGGCCTGCCTAGTAGCAAATGACAAATATCCATTTCTACTACATCACACAACACCTTATCTCTGTATTCACCTATTGAAAATTCTACCCAAACTTGCTCACTAATCAGGGCTTGTTGACCTTTGTTCAGCCAAGACACTTTATAAGGATGAGAATGCGGTATTCTTTGCAAGTTAAGTTTAGTAACCATTTCAACAAAAGCTATGTTATCTGTTGATCCAGAATCTGCAATGACCTTACAAACTTTACCTTGTACTTTGCAGGTGGTTCTTAAAAGAGACTTCCTCTGAGGTGGTTCTTTGACGGTTGGCACCTTCAAGAGGGTCATATTGATCATCAAGAGTTCTCCTTGCTCTAGATCTGCAAACTTTGAAGTTGATGTGTGGTAGGAGGTCGTGCTTTGACTATCTTCTTCTTGTATTAGATGTGTCCTCCTATCACCTCCTTGGCTACCATTGCTAAGTTTCTCAGGACATCTGAATGACTGATGCCCAAGTTGGTTGCATGAAAAACACCTACTGGTAAAGATACTAGGTCCTCTTCCACCGGATCTTCCTCTACTATTTCCCCTCCTTCCTCTAAAGCTACCTCTGTTCCCTGATTCTCCTCTTGTTCCTGATGGCTGGACTCTCCTTGGGGTTTAGGAGATGATCCTCTTCCATTGAATCTACCTTTACCTCTGAAACTTGTACCCTTTCCTCTGTTATTGTGTTCTCCTCTCGTTTTTGGCTTCTCCTCAATCCTAGGTGCCATCTGAAAACACTTGTGCACTGATTTCGGGTTAAACAAACTCAGTTCATCTTGAATACTAAACTTAAGACCATTCATGTACCTTGCTATATTTTGTGTTTCGCTCTCTGGCATCTTTGCTTTAAGGGTCATCCTGTAGAACTCCTCAGTGTAAGTACTGACATCCAAATCTCTTTGCCTTAGATTTTGTAATCTCTTGTATAAGATTATCTCATAGTCCTCAGGTACAAACTGCCTTTTGATCTCTATCTCCATCTTCTTCCATGAGATTATAGGTCTCTTTCCTTCTTCATCTCTTTCATTTTGTAGAAAGTTCCACCAACTAAGAGTTGGACCTTTCATTTTGGATTTAGCCACCTTCACCCTTTGGTTTTCAGGTACCTCTTCACATTCAAAATAATCGATCATTGCTTCTATCCAATCTATACACTCTTCTGGACTCATCTTTCCAGAGAATGTAGGTAGTTTTGCTCTATTGTCTCTTCTTCCTACCCTATTGAGAGCTTCAACAAATTGCCTTTGATCTATCGGCAACAATAGTCTCTCTTCTTCCTCTTCTCCTTCTCCATCTGATGCTAATGCAACTCCCTTGCCTACCTAGTCTTTCTTCAACCTTTCTATCTCTTCCTCCATCTTTTTATTCTTAGCCGCCTGCTCCCTCACTATCTTGGCTAACTCCATGTTTGTCATGGGTCTAGTGGGAATCTCCTCAGTATTCTCTATTGCATCTTCCATTGCTTTATTCTTGTCCAAGGCTCTTCTGAATCTCTGATACCACCTAATGTAGAGGTCGACAATAGTAGGGTGATAAACCCACCTACACACCTTTGCCTTGAGTCTTCCTCATGGTTATGTTTCACACCTCAACTATGAAATCAAGCTCTTACCACTAACCAGGGATGGCACAACACTTCTACCCACTTCCTAAGACCTATCAAGATCTTCCACAATACTATTTTGAAGCACAAGACAAATATTAGCTTTTGAGGACTAGACAAGCCTATCAGTATAGGTCTACCGACACTGGTTTCATAGGGTTACCGATGCAGGTTTTATGGGTTTATCGGCACAAGTCTACAGGTTAGTAGCCCTATTTCACTATCTTTTGGAACTTTTCTCTAGATAACACCAAACAATGCCTCAAACAATTTTAGCTTTTAGACACCCTTTTGGGATTACTATCAGATTCCAAAAGATTGGAATTCCACCCTATTCCTGCACTCTTCAACACCTACTTGGGTCATAGGCCTAATTGATTAGGTTAGGCCGATTTCACAAAGGGTATATGAGAATGGGATCACAAGAAGGCTCCAACTCTTCAGGAAGTTTCTTCTATGTTCAAATACTCCAATTCCATCAATTCAACTCATCATCTCATCATTGTTCATTGTATTCTCAATGAAACTCATCTAATCTAATCTAAACCCTCAACCGGTTTAGACTAGGGCTTGGTGGTAATGCACCAACCACTCCTCTGACTTCACCCCTCTGGAATCTCAAAATTCATGTCCCTAACTTGCATTCTACCCATGGCCATCGGATCCCAATGAGTAGATTGCAAGTTAGGGTCTTATTTGCATTGTAAACCCAGAAAAAGGAGAGTTTCAAACGTACAGAAGATAAACGCTTATAACTTCCACTAAACTTTACTTCAAGAGGTCAGACCAAATGCATTGGAAGAGTGTTTCAAGATTCTTTCTAACCAGATCAAAAATTCATTAGTAATTCTCACACTCTGTACGGATCGTACGATGAATATCACTGTATGGCGAAATCAAACTTTTTCTATTCACTTTCTCCACCAAACTTTACAAAACTTTTGACTCATATTGACTCTCTCCTTCCTACGGTTGTCCACACACATATAAGCCTTTTCCAACATCCATAACCAACTTTTGAATAGTTAGGACTGTTGGAGAAGTAGTTAACATCCTACCGACAACTTTGAAAAGTTGCTTGACAACAAATGCAACATTTTGCAATTTAGGACACCACCGGTTATTAACCACCTAGATCTTATGGAGATACATGCAAGGTCGTTATTTAGACTCCAAACACCTAAGACAACATCCTAGACATACTAACATTGACAATCCAAATTCCAAGCCTTCATGGCCTAATACCTCTAGGTTTATATGCTCACCTAAGAGATTATTGACCATACAAATAGGCATTCAATTACATCAAGGTTGATCATTGATCCAACCCATTATTACATCATAAATGAACTTGTAGAAACCACCATGTGCTTGAAAATAAATGTGTAATGGAATGTGCTCTGCACCACATTCCCCCAAGTATTTAATAGTTGATCTAGATCTTGCGTGTTTGGTTTTAAATTTGTTTAAGTAAATTAGAAAAGATTGCACATTTAACATCATCTTAATGAGCTACGAAATAGAAACAATATTGGTAAATATACTTTAAGTTAAAACATAATTTTGATTAGATGCCATATCAGTTCAATAATTTTGGAATAAACTTGACATCCCCAAATTAAGCTTGAACCTAAGATGACATCGTTTGGTAAAAAGGAGAGAAGACAAAGTGAATCAACCATTGAGCATGTACTTATTTTTAGGATAGAACCAAATAATGTGCTTAAAAGACCCACAACCCTTGACCTCTGAAGTTTTAAGTGGTCCTTGCAATTGAAGGCTAAATTAGGTGGAAAAAATGTCCATCAACCCTCTTGCTTCATCATAGCTATTATCATATTTGGATTTCTTGGTAATATCAAATGGGCTTTGCTTCTTTTTTTAAACAATCATGTAAATACTTTTGTTAGGTATAACATCCTGTAGTCACATAAATCTGTCCAGTTTAATTAAATGAATATTTGCTATTTATTTGATTAAAAATCCACTAGTCATCAGTTAATTAAATTAACATTTAATTAATTTATCTTCAAACATTCTCCTATTAATTAAATAAATTATTGAATTTATTTTAATTCATTCATTTAACCAGATTCACACTCAATTAAATGAATAAATTCTATTTATTCAATTTAATCCCCTTTCCTCTTTTAAATAAATTAAATAAAACATTTATTTAAATTATTAACCCCCCCCACTTGCATTTTCCTACAAATGCAAGTTGCAACCACAAATTGAAATAAATTAATTTTATTTTAATTAAAATCCTATTTTCCCTCACCCACCAAATCTACTTGCAATCCTAATCCCCTTCTAGATTCTTCTAAACCTTCCTAATTAGCCTAATCCATCCCCTAATTATTGTCACATTCCTAAGCAACTTGGAGTCAGTTCTCAAAGACTTAAAAGTCTTTGAAAAACATTTAATGCTTTGTGTGTTCAACAATTTAACCTCTAAAGTCTTCTAAACCACTTATGGCTCTTACGTGACCATTTATGGTTAACCCCCAACTCAACCCTCATGTGACTCATGTGTCTCCTCAAGCATTTATTGCTTTGACCATGGTTATCCCTTTTACCTTTGCACAAGAGTTTATCCATTGGATAAAAGCTTTATTCTTTGAATAAAGAATTTATTCACTCAACCCAACCTTGACCTTGACTCCCAAGTTAACCTTCAGGTCATGTCAAGCATTTAATGTTTCTTCCCTCTCCTCTCAACCCATCTCATATTGACACTTGTCATCCTGGGATTGGGTTGAAAGTCCTCACATGGATTGAATATCATTCAATCTTGACCCTTGTTGAGATTACTCAATCTCAACCATCCATTGCTCCATTTTTCCTATAAATAGAGCTCATTGCTTCATAATCCAGATCCTGAAAACTTGTATGCATTTAATCTATAGTGAATTTTAGAGAGAGCATTTAACATAAATCACATATATTGTCATTTTGGACTAAAATAAATCTTAGTTCATTTTATAATATATCTAATTAGTTTGTTTTACACTTGCATAACATAGTTAATCATCTACAATCTTGAACCTCCATAAGCATCCATAGTGCAAAAAGCTGCTGAGAGCTACACTAATTTGGAACTTGGAGAGGAGAGGAACAAAGGAGAAAGAGCTAAGAGCATGTTAAAAGGCATTTGGAGATGTCTTGTGGTATTTACTTCCATAGTTAAATCATTTATCATGTTTTTAGTGTCTCTTTTGATATGCCTGCTTAGATTAGTTTTTGGTTGATTAACACCAACAATTTCTTGTGTTTTTGTGTGTTATACGACCACAGGCTTTTGTCTAACCATTGTGTCCATTTTGCAAAGCATCATTTGGTGAACCTTTATATGCCACCTTTTCCACGAGGGTTTGAAACACCCAAGTTTGACAAGTATCGAGGAAAAGGAGATCCTCGTGATCATGTTAGAGAATTCCATTCAGCTTGTCTCGAAGTGGCTTACGAGGACACATACCTAATGCGACTTTTTCCCCAAAGCTTGGGAGGAACAACCACATCATGGTTTTCCCGATTACCAGGTGGCATTAGGACTTTCGAAGAGCTAGTCCAGAAGTTCCTGGCACATTACTCACACAACATTGAACGTGATATCACCATGGCTGATCTATGTAACACTAAACAAAAACCGGGTGAGCCATTTTCAGTCTTTCTGCAACGATGGCGTCAAATGTCTAGCAGACGTTCTCTTCAGTTACTTGAACAAGAACTAGTGGAAATTTTTATTTCCAACTTAAATGACGAAATGGAATTTCACCTAGACGTAAAAGACACAACCTCTTTCAATGACATAATCACCAAAGGCTTAAAATGTGAGTGGGCTCTCATAAAAAAAGGGCTTATCAAGATATACAATGAGCCAAAGGATGGCCCTCGCCCGTGCTTCAATAGTGACAAGCCTAACTTCTGGAACAAAAATAAGAATATCGTCAACGATGGGGTTGTGGATGCAAGAACTATCAAAAGTGCACAACCTGTGGTTCGATTTGCAAGACAGAATCCCCCACCTAAGAATAACACAGTTGCTCCTCCAAATCAAGGCCGTAACACATCTCAAGAGGAACCCAGACAACGTCAACAAAATTTTAAACCAAAACGAACATACCCTCCCTTAGGGGAACCCATCAAAACAGTGTTACGTTAGTTGGTTTCTCAAAATCTGGTGACCTTACCCAAAACATCAAATTATGAACCTCAAGTCAAACCTTCATGGTGGAGGGATACTGAGTATTGTGACTTCCATCAAGGGAAAGGACATAAGACAAGCAATTGTCACAGATTGAAAGATCTTATTCAGGATCTTATTGACCGAGGAGAAATTGAAATCGAAGGACATGACCCAAAGACAACAAACAATGATCATCTCATGTTTAAATATCCACTTCCATCACAAGATCAAAGGGGTCCTTCCACTTCAGGGAGAAACATAGATACAACCAATTATACGCAAGCCGTGTATGATTACACTGTGAATCACCTATATGACGCCAGTGAACAGATTGCAACTATTACCATCAAAAATCCCAGATCCACTTGCAATGTTGTTACACGTCGCAACAAGATAACCATACAAGCAGCTCCACAAGGCACCGCATCTATCCCAAAGCACTATAACCTTGTGGACCAATTAGACAAAATGCCTGCACTGATATCTATCTTAGAGCTATTGTGCCTATCTCCATCCCATAAAACAATCTTGGATCAAGCTCTCTAAGAGGCGTTAGTCCCTGCAAACCTAAATGCAGATCAGTTCCAAGCCATGGTTGGAAATCTAAGGTCATCACCTTGTCTCACTTTCTCTAAAAGTGACAACTTATCCTTCCAGCAACCTCATAATGCCTCACTCCACATTGAAGGGTTTATCAACCAACATAGGATCAAGCGAGTCTTGATCGATAATGGAGCAGGCCTGAATATCTGTACACTACAATTAGTCACAACTTTGGGATATGCAATTGAATCAGTGGATCCCCGCAAGAAGATCACAATCAAAGCCTATGATGATGCAGAGCGTTCATCCAAAGGAGCTGTGGTGCTACCAATCCGAGTGGGCCCTATGGTGAAACACATCATCTGTCAAGTCTTGGACCTTCCTCTGCCATATAGTTTATTGTTAGGAAGACCTTGGATACACGCCATGCAAGCCGTTCCATCCACCTACCATCAGTGTATCAAGTTCCCGCATAATGGTGTAGAAATTACAATCCTGGGCGATGCAAACCCCTTTGCATATTGTCATAATATAAGTCATCAACCAGAGATTACCGTTCCCAACAATAGAGAAGCCATCTCATCCACATCATACGCAATTACAGCCTCTCTTTCCAGTTCAAATACCACTATACCCAAGCAAGAGAAGCTCAAGATGAAAATAACAGAGGAAGGTCCTGGGGAATACAATCTCAGCCAACTCTTTTGTGTGGGACAAATGCCTACTTCTCCTAGGACACATGGCAAACCTCAACGGTTACTTCAAACAGCACTGGACAAACCAGCATGTACTTTGACACCATTCATCCTTAGAAAGAGTCAAGAAGAAGAGACCAGAGATAAGGACTTAGCAGAATGGATCTATAAAGATCCTATCACCGCAGAAATCCGACAAGCTAAGCTTCCCACAGATCAGTACGGTAAAAGCCTTCTCACTATGCAAAGAATGGGTTATGATGGTCAAAGTGCTTTGGGACCTTGCAAGCAAGGAAGACATGAACCACTACAACCAAAATTAAAGCCCAAGGATAATACAAGCTTAGGTTTTCAATAGGAGATCCTTCCTAAGCTCAGATTCAAAGGAAAACCCAGTCAACCTCTATATCAGCCTATTACAAAGAGGTCACCTTTGATTATAAAAGTAGCATCAAACACCATAGCAACTACCCCATTGAGGCTAAAAATCCTAGCAAAACCATCCACAACACCAACCATCCCACCAATCAAACCAACAACCCCATCAACAGTAGCAATAACATCAATAGCACCATTAGCAGCAGCAACTGTATCAACACCCACAACAATATCTACGACACCAGGAGTTCCAGTAGAATCAGCAGAGTCAACACTACCGATACTCTCCGTATCGGATTCGGTGATCCCCATAATCCTTCCTGTAGCACCGATTATTTCATCTACAAAGGTACATCAACCGATCACACCTGCAGTGTTTAACTCAAAGGATATCCCAGTATGGTACAGTAACCGGTTACTGGAAAGTGACTCTTAAACTGACTCACATGAGTGGGAATTTGATTCCATACAACTTAATACTTCAGATGAAGAAGACACATCACCACCTCCACCTCACAAAGACATTCCCTGTTTACGGAGAAGCACAGATAAAGACCTCTTGGGTTCCTGAGCTGGAAAAAAATTTCAGAGACCCTACGTCACATCCTATGCCTGATTCTGACAGAGAGAGTACCATCAATGACCTTCATCACAACATCTTAAACCTCACTAACACATCCAACAAACTTAACCTAATCGACGAAGTAATGCCCATTGTCCATCCTGAACTCATCGAATGGAAACAACCTAATCCCCCATGTCTTTAACTTTTCCAAAACGATGAGGCGATCATTGACTTTTTGGAACTACGAGATAACATACTAAGCGGGGATCACAAAGCTGGATTCACCATTGAACTTAATAGCGCAACATACTTTGGGGTGGATGCCAAACCTTTCAACTGCAAAAATATAACAATAAAACATGGATCTTCCAGTGAAAACCACACTGTGGCACTGTTTGATCCCACAAAAGTAAAAAGAAAGAACGTATCCAACGGTGAAAACCTCTCTGAGGTGCCTAAGGATGAAAGGTTTGACATCTCCCTTATAGTGTACAGTAGGAACAATCGACAATTCTTATTGAGGAAACAAAAGAATACAATGTGGGGACTCTTGAAACTCCTCACCACATACATCTGACATCTCTTTTAACTCCAGAAGAACAACCTAAGTTTGTCGAATTCTTCAAACAATGCCAGATCAACTTTGCATGGTCCTATGCAGACATGCCTGGGCTTGATCCTGATTTAGTCATGCATCATCTCGCCGTAGCGGAAGGAGCTAAGCCTGTCAAGAAGAAACTTCGCAAGATGCATCCCCAGATTGCAGTTCTAGTCAAAGCAGAACTTAAGAAACTCCTAGATGTTGGTTTTATTAGACCATTTGATTATGCAGATTGGATATCCAATATTGTGCCTGTCAGCAAACCAAATGGGGGCATCCGTATCTGTACAGACTTCAGAGATCTAAACAAAGCATGTCCTAAAGATGAATGCCCCGTACCAAACATCGACATAATAGTGGACCTAACAACAAGACATGCCATGCTTTCACTCATGCATGGCTTTTCAGGATACAATCAAATAAAGATCGCACCAAAGGATCAACATAAGACGACCTTCACATGTAGGAGCGACCTATCAAAGAGAAATGACCACCATTTTTCATGACATGATGCATAGCATAATGGAAGATTATGTTGATGACTTACTAGCAAAATCACTAACAAGAGAAGGTCATCTGGAAGTATTAGAGAAAATCTTTGACAGACTGGAACAATTTCATGTTCAACTAAACCCAAAGAAATGTGTCTTTGGAGTAACTTATGGGAAGCTTCTAGGATATATTGTCTCAAGTAAAGGTATTGAGGTTGATCCTGCAAAGGTCAAAGCAATCATGGGCATGCCACCTCCGAAGAACATTAGTCAGCTAAGGACATTACAAGGGCGGCTACAATCCATCCGAAGATTCATTGCACAACTGGCAGATAAGTATCACCCCTTTACACACCTGTTACACAAGAACATCTGCTTTCAATGGGATGCTAGATGTCAGCAAGCATTCTAGATGCTTAAAGACTATCTCATGAATACACCATTGTTGATCCCACCAGATCCAAGAAGACCTCTATTACTCTATATTTCAGCAACAAGTACGACATTGGGTGTACTACTGGCACATCATAACACAAAAGGGAAAGAGTGTGTTGTTTACTACATGTCTTGCACACTGGTTGGCTATGAAATCAATTACACACCTATTGAGCGAGCTTGCCTAGCAATAATCTTGGCAGCCACAAAACTGAGGCACTATCTGTTGACACATAAAGTACGGCTAATTGCAAAGATCGATCCACTCAAATACTTACTCAATAAAGCAGCATTGACAAGCCACTTGGCCAAATGGGTGATGATTCTAAGTGAATTTGACATCGAGTATGTGGATCGTAAAGCTATCAAAGGACAAGTCATTGCAGATCAGTTGGCCGATGCACCACTCATAGGCAATCATCCTCTCATTTCCAATTTTCCAGATGAAGAGATATTCATGATCACAGCAACACAACCATGGAAATTATACTTTGATGGTTCATACACTAGGCATGGCTTAGGGGCAGGCATTCTGTTTATCACACCTCAAGGTGATAGCATCCCGAAGTCTTACAGGCTCACATTTCCGTGTACAAACAACATAGCTGAATATGAGGCCTTGATCATAGGACTCAGGCTAGCCATACAATGGAAGTTACAAGAACTACAAGTATATGGCGACTACAAATGCAAGTTGCAACCACAAATTGAAATAAATTAATTTTATTTTAATTAAAATCCTATTTTCCCTCACCCACCAAACCCACTTGCAATCCTAATCCCCTTCTAGATTCTTCTAAACCCTTCCTAATTAGCCTAATCTATCCCCTAATTATTGTCACATTCCTAAGCAACTTGGAGTCAGTTCTCAAAGACTTCAAAGTCTTTGAAAAGCATTTAATGCTTTGTGTGTTCAACAATTTAACCTCTAAAGTCTTCTAAACCACTTATGGCTCTTACATGACCATTTATGGTTAACCCCTAACTCAATCCTCATGTGACTCATGTGTCTCCTCAAGCATTTATTGCTTTGACCATGGTTATTCCTTTTACCTTTGCACAAGAGTTTATCCATTGGATAAAAGCTTTATTCTTTGAATAAAGAATTTATTCACTCAACCCAACCTTGACCTTGACTCCCAAGTTAACCTTCAGGTCATGTCAAGCATTTAATGCTTCTTCCCTCTCCTCTCAACCCATCTCATATTGACACTTGTCATCCTGAGATTGGGTTGAAAGTCCTCACATGGATTGAATATCATTCAATCCTGACCCTTGTTGAGATTACTCAATCTCAACCATCCATTGCTCCATTTTTCCTATAAATAGAGCTCATTCCTTCATAATCCAGATCCTGAAAACTTGTATGCATTTAATCTATAGTGAATTTTAGAGAGAGCATTTAGCATAAATCACATATATTGTCATTTTGGACTAAAATAAATCTTAGTTCATTTTATAATATATCTAATTAGTTTGTTTTACACTTGCATAGCATAGTTAATCATCTACAATCTTGAACCTCCATAAGCATCCATAGTGCAAAAAGCTGCTGAGAGATACACTAATTTGGAACTTGGAGAGGAGAGGAACAAAGGAGAAAGAGCTAAGAGCATGTTAAAAGGCATTTGGAGATGTCTTGTGGTATCTACTTCCATAGTTAAATCATTTATCATGTTTTTAGTGTCTCTTTTGATATGCCTGCTTACATTAGTTTTTGGTTGATTAACACTAACAATTTCTTGTGTTTTTGTGTGTTATACGACTACAGGCTTTTGTCTAACCATTGTGTCCATTTTGCAGAGCATCACATCCTTTACTTAGGTTTTCTATATATGGTAGTTTGGCTCATTAGGAGCATCATTTTCTTAGATATTATTAATAGAAGACTTGTGTCGAAATATCAATACACAATCTAACACACATTTAATAAAAAATATGTAGCCCATGTGTGAAAGTCATGGTTAAAAGATCTAAAACAAAAAATAGAACACATAAGTTCTAAGAAATTGTCACATATAAAAAATTGAGAGACAAAATCTGCGAAAAAAGGTTTGATCTCAAAATTAGCATATTGTTTGATACTTGAAAAATTGTGATGCTTACATAGGAGCTAATGACAATCTTGAAATATATACAATCATGATAAATAACTTCTTTTTTTCAAAAAGAAAAGATACTTAACATGTAGTCCCTCTTTTGAAAGGAGTAGTGATATGCAAATGAGTGTATCACACAAAGTATGTCTATTAGGTGGACCTACTAACAAGGTACATGCTTTAAATTTTCAAATCTATGTGCTTTGAATTTTATAAGGATCTTTTCTCTTGCTACCAATATGAATCTTGTTTGACTTGTACTTTCCTTAGCTACATTCCAAAAACGTGTGATTTATCACATGGGATGCCAAAAGTTAGATTTTGCATGATGAATTGAAGGAAGAGATCTATGTGGCCCTATCTCAAGTATTTGTTAACAATGTTACTTTTTGTTTGATATGCCAATAGAATAAGTCTCTCTTTGGTTTTTCATTTGCTTCTCAAGCTTGTATGACAAGATGGATAAATTCCTTGCTTGAGATTTTCATGATGTCATATTGGTTCTTGTTAGAGTTGGTATAGAATACTCTATACCATGCAAGATTGGATGAAGATTATAGCCACCCAAGATCTAGGCACTTCATGAAAGCACAAGAGAGATAAGCAATGGAAAAATTATGCTATTCTATCAAGGATGCACATGATACAAGATAATAAAATGATATGTGTGTTATGTTACAAATGGGACCCCTTAGTTATATATGCTAAGGTATGATGGCACAAGATTATGACATGCATCTTAATATTATGACTTGAGACATATAGTGATGACTTATCATCCACTTAAAGTGTAAAAGTGATAACTATCCAATAAAAATAGAAAGTTTCAAATGTGTTCCCTAAGTAAGCTTAAGTAACATGTGTGATTAGAACCTAGGTGTTAAACTTTCTAGGTATAACACTAGGTACAATACCCCTTTCACAAAAACACCCCTCCCCCAACCTAGGGAGAATGTACACAAATGCAATTTATACAAGATGCTAATATGGATCTCAACTACTAGGCTACATTAGGTGCCCATGTATAAATGCAAGGCAATGCAATCTCACACAACTGGAAAAAAGCAGGAAACCCAACAAGACAAAACTCCTACCCAAAAGAGAGATGAAAATAAAATGTTCTCAATGAAATAGGAGAGGGACAAAACCCCACATGAGGAAAAAGTCCCCCCCATAAAAGAGTTAAAAGAGAGACAATATAGCCCCCCCTCAATGAAAAGTCTCTTGCAATGATGGTAGATGCTCAATAGTGAATGTTGAAGACAATCTAATGTTGTCAAACAACGTTCCCCCTTAGGAATCTAAATAAAACCAAGATGGTATGCAATATGTCTTCACATTCCTAAAAGGAAGATGAGAGAAGGATGAAATCTAATGTCTCTAATTATGCTCAAGTGTCTCCATATCGATGTCAAAAATTGTCATACCCCAATCAAGTGTCCTAGGCCACATTGTTGAAGATGACAATCCAAAATATGATATAAATTGATGTAGAAAATCATCCAAAGGCAAGGATACCCCTTTTGAAGACAAAGAGACCTCCAAATGTTGTTTATGAGTATCCACACTAATGCCAAACCACAAGGAATGATCATCCAGAGAATGAACAAGAGGGTTCGAGTGTTCCCTTGCACCAATTTAAGAAGGATAATCTCTATCAAAGAAAAGATGAATACAATTAATGGTGTCTCCCAAATATGAATTTTAAGATTCCACAAACAAATTGGAAATATTTGTCAAGTGAACATCCCATGAACCATCTTTGAAAGACAACGTGTGTCCTGTTGCACTAAATCACAAGGAGACAAAACTGTAGCACCACAAGTGTCTTTAGAAGCAACAACCAATGAAGGAGACGTAATATCAACAGATGTCTCTAGAAACTTAGAAGATGAAAGCACTCCAAGATTCAAATGACTATATTGAATCTCTTCAAATGGTTCCACATTAGATGCCATAGTATGTACAACAACCAAATCAACAATATGAACAAAATGTGAGAAGGTTTAGACTCGATATTAGTGATAAACCTTCCCAATTGCAGCAATATTTCTAGTATTCAAATCTTAAATGATGATAGAATCTAGTGTGAACCAAACATCATTTCTAGTCCCATCATGTGTGATCTGATAGATAGAAAGGATATTAGTAGACAATGAAAGAATACAAAAAACATCATTGAATGCTTCATCATCCATGTCAATAGATCCCTTCCCACAAACACACATGTATATGTGTTGTTTTCCACTAGGATGTGTGGTAATGAACAAAACTCAAATGAAGAGAACATACTATCTAATGAAGCCATATGATGTGAGGATCCTGAACTGAGTATCCACCTATCTAACTCAAAATTTGCAGCTGCAACAAGTACTTGCCCCTTGTGTTTCTCTAGCTTAGATGATGAAGAAGAATAAGAATAAGATGAACCCCCTAACATTGTTGAAGGTCCTTCTTAACAATATGCTTTAACTCGTCAATTTCTTTTAAATAACATTAGTGTTCATCATGCCCTAATTTATTGCAACATGCACATTTATGCTTTTCCAAGTCTTAGATGATTCCCCTTGAGAGGGAGAGGATTCAAATTCTTTGTTTATCATGTTCTTTTTCTTCTTAGTAGGATTCTCTATTTCTTTCTATACCTTTGGCTCACTTACCACCAATGCTTGGTATTTAGAAGACTTGATTAGACCCACGTGAATTAACTTTGCTTCCTCTTAGATGATAAGATTTGCAAAATCATCAAACTTAGGATCAACATATGACACTCCCATAGAAAGACAATGGGTATGAAAGCCAAAAACAAACACTAAATACTTAGGACCAAGCTTGGATAACACATTTAGACTCAATTGTAAATCCTCTTTTTCAATGTTGTTATCTTCTAGCTGTGTTCTTAGCTACTTGATTTTGGAGATGTAGTCTTGGATGTGGTCAAAACCTCTTGGATCAAGATTCATCAAATCATTATCAATTTGATATCCCCTAATCTTATCACCTTTATCATACTATTTTTCAAGAGTCCCCCATGATTCCTTAAGTGTTTTACATGATTCAATATGAAATTTCAAATCAAATGAGGCTCATGAACATATAAATGTAGGTGTCTTCTCTTTTTCACTCTCCCATCTTGTTAATGCATTAGGATCAATTGGTTGAGAAATTGTTTCCTTTATATGGCCAAGATAACCATTTCCCATGAGATAATTCCATATTGATCTTTCATGATGCATAATTATATCGATTTAGGAGTTTAATTTGTGATTTCCACATTGTTTGAACATAAAAACAATCAAAAGAATGCAATTAACTATTGCAAGATTACACCGCACCACCCACATTAGTCAATCAAGAATCCCCCCAACAAAATATGGTTTGACACTTTATGCTTAGTGTATTTATAGATAATAAATGCAAAAAATAAAAAAAATCTATACTTGATCTTGGTACATACAAATGCCAAAGTTAGCCTCAATCTCAAAGTATAGTTTTTACATAGAATGAGATCAATTTGATCACACCATTGCAAATTACAGGAGAAACAATGCACTTAAGAAAAATGTTACTGTATGAGACCAAATAGAGAACTGGAAGGTTCCAAAATTAGGATTACTCAATAACACCTGTGAGAATATATAGTTTCTGTAAAAACAAGGGTGCCTGCAAGAAGTTGAGTCCACTTTTTGGCCAAAAAGTGGAAGTGTTTTCCTTATTTTTTAGATTTCATCATGTTTGACCTAAACATGTGAAGCACTTAAAGAAGGAATCTTGGAAAAAGTAGCTAATAGAAAATGTAGTTCTCAAAGTCTACTTTCCAAATATGTAATTTATTTTAATACCCAGATCTTAAAAATTAAGTTTGAATAGGTATTTCTAAAACCTATAGTTTAAAAGTAACTTTTCAGGACCATACCATGTTCGTGTACGAAAAGCATAATTTGACCTAAATGAAAGTATTTTTCTAAATCCTTTTGGGAAAAGATCTGTAGCTCACTCAACTTTGATGAGGATATTTTTCTGTAATTTTTTTCTACATATTATGTTTTTTGTTAATTTTTTATTGGGCATAATCATTGTTTTGAAAAATCCTCGTGTACAACAAGCATAGTTTGACCTAAACTTAACATTTATTTTTATATTTGTTTTTAAATATATATAGAATTGTCTCTAGTTTGATGCCATATAATTTTTTTTTTCAAAAAAATTAAAGACAAAAAAGTTATTAAAAAACTAAAAAAGCCTGTTATTTCAAGTTTATGGACCTCTTTCATTAGAAATTATTTTAAAAATAAAAATATTGATCCATTTTTTAAAAAAATTACATATTTGGAATCTAGACAGTCTCTACTGTAATGGGTTTTCATTGTTTAAAAAAATTCTGAAAATTTGGTGTTTAGATATATTTTTGAAGTCATTATTTTGTATGAAGATTGATTTGGCCTTCAAGTTGCAGGTCAAACCAGGTCCAAGCCAAAGGGTCCGCACTCCAAGCCATTTCTCAAGCTAAAGGGTCGACACTCCAAGCCATTTCCCGAGCCAAAATATGAAGGAACAACCGGACCAAAATTCAAAATTTTTAGAAATAAGATCCCGTTTAGGATACAGGATCCCGTTTTGTTTTTTACAATAATTAAAAATAAAAAATTAAACGAGATCCCGTTTTAAAATAGAATGGGAACCCGTTTCTTTTTTTTTGTTATTGTTATTTTTTTCCTATCAGTAATTTCTTTCTCTCTCTATATCACTCTCTTTATCTCCCTCAAGCTCTAGACCTATCTCTCTCCATATTACTCTTCCTCTATCCCTCTCTACCTCTCTCTCCCAAACATCTAGATCTATCTCTCCAATTCTCTCTGACATCCTTAACTCTCTACTCTGTGTCTCCTCTCTCTTTCTATACACCTCCCCTCTCTCTCTCTCTCTCTCTCTCTCTCTCTCTCTCTCTCTCTCTCTACATACCTACTTAGTTATATGTTTAAATTTCTTTCTGATATGTTTTCAATGTTATGTATAAATGTTATACATGTTGTAGTCACATAAATTTGTCCTCTTAATTAAATGAATATTTAGTATTTATTTGATTATTTAACCATCAATCAATAATTAATTAAATTAATATTTAATTAATTCATCTTAACCCTCTTCTCCTATTAATTAAATAAATTATTCAATTTATTTGATTTAATTCACTTAACCAAATTCAAAACCATTAATTAAATAAATAAATCATATTTGTTTAATTAAATCTTCTCTCACATTTAAATAAATTAATCTTTATTTAAATCCCCCAAAATCCCATCTCTCACATTTAAATAAATTAACATTTATTTAAATCACCTTTATCCTCCACACAAATGCAAGTTGCACAACTATTTTAAATAAATAAATTATTTATTTAAAATCCTATTTATCCTCACCTACTTGAAACCTTTAATGATTTCCCTTAAAGTCTTCAAACTTAATGGCTTCCCTTAAAGTCTTCTTAAGACTTTAATGGTTTCCCTTAAAGTCTTCAAACTTAATGGCTTCCTTCTAGAGTCTTCTTAAGCCTTTAATGGTTTCCCTCAAAGTCTTCAAGCATTTAATGCTTTATCTTCCTTTTTCTCATTTAAATAAAATAATATTTATTTGAATATCTACCCAAATGCAAATTACACCATTTAATTGAAATGAATGATTTTATTTTAATTGAAAATCCCAAAATTCCTCCCACTTGCATTCTCCTACAAAATCCACTTGCATGCCTAAATCCCTTCTAGATTCTTCTAACTCCTTCTAATTAGCCTAATCCTATCCTAATCATTGTCACATTCCTAAATAAAGGGAATTCACTTCTCAAAAAGCCCTCAAAGTCTTCAATAACCATTAAAGGTTTTATGTCTTCAAATGGTTAACCTCTAAAGTCTTCCAAACCATTAAAGGCTCTTACATAACCATTTATGGTTAACTCACCTTTTACCTTTGGTTAGAGACTTTCCTCTAACTTAACCATCCTTTTGACTCATGGGTCTCTTCAAAGCATTTATTTCTTTGACTAAGGTAGCCATTTAACCCTTGCACATTCATTTATCCCTTGGATAAAAGGAATATCCATTAACCTAACCCTAACCCAACCCCCCAGGTTAGCCATCATGTCCCCTCAAGCATTTAACGATCCTTATCTCTCCTCTCAAGCCTCCTCATGGTGACACTTGTCAACATGGGATTGGGTTGAAAGTCTCACACGGATTGAATATCTTTCAAATCTAACCCTTGTTAAGATTGCTCAATCTTAACCCTTCATTTCCCCATTTCTTCTATAAATAGAACCCTTCTCCTCAAGCAAAGAAGGAAGCATTAGAGTATTGTTGTTATACTGGTATTAGCATAGAGCTTTTTCATAGCATCACTATCTACACTTGCATAGCATTTGTTTATCATATTCAACCATCTTGAATCTCCATATGACATCCATGGCTAGTGCTAAAAGCTGAGAGCTACACTCATGTGGAACTTGGAGAGGAGAGGAACAAGGGAGGAGAAACTGTGAGCATCTTGATTAGCATTTGGAGGAGCATAGTTTATCTATTCTATATTTGTATGCTTTCTATTTCATGCTTAATATCTCTCTTGATATGCCTATTTAGGATAATCTTTTGTTGCTGACACTAACGTTTGTTTCTTGTGCTCTTGTGTGTGTTGCCATCAAACAGATTTTCTAATCCTTTTTGCAGAGAATCACATGTATATTTAGATGTTAAAATGTTACCCTAGGACCCCTTAGTACATCCTAGTACCTCTTAAGACACCTACGACCCCTTAAGACTCTTAGGATCCTTTAGTATATCCTAGGAACTTTTAAGACATTATAAGACCCTTTAGTACATGCTAGGATATCTTTTGACCCCCTAAGACACCTAGGACCCCTTAGTACATCTTAGGATCTCTTAAGACATCATACGACCCCTTAGTACATCCTAGGAGCTATTACGACTCATGCAACCCCTTAGTACATCCTAGGATATCTATTGACCCCTTAGGACACCTAAAAGACCCCAAGTAGTACATCGTAAGACATCATACCACCCTTTAGGATATCTTAGTACATCTTAGGACCCCTTAAGACACCTAGGACCCCTTAATACATCCTAGGACCTATTAAGACAAATCATATGACCCCTTAGTACATCCTAGGCTCCTTAAGACATCTTATTACATAAGACGGGCCCTTAGTACATCTTGGTCACCTTAAGACATCCTAGTACATCTCTCTCTCTCTCTCTCTCTCTCTCTCTCTCTCTCTCTCTCTCTCTCTCTCTCTCTCTCTTATGGTGTGCTAAGGGGTCATATGGTGTTCTAACACATGTGTGGCCCCTTAGGAACCCATATGACCCTTAACTAAACCATATGACCCCTTAGGACACCATATGAACCCTTTTAACATCCTAGTACATGACATGACCCCTTAGGACAATATGATGTTCTAATGGGTCATAGGGTGTCCTAAGGGGTCATATGGTGTTCTAACACATTTCTCGCCCCTTAGGACCCCATATGACCCCTAACAACGCCATATAACCCCTAACGACACCATATAACCCCTTAGGACACCATATGACCCCTCAGGATACCATATGACCCCTTTTAACATCTTAGTACATGACATGACCCCTTAGTACAATATGATGGATCCTAATGTGTCATATGGTGTTCTAACACATGTGTGGCCCCTTAGGAGCCTATATGACCCCTAACGACACCATATGACCCCTTAGGACACCATATGACCCCTTAGAACACCATATGACCCCTTTAAACATCCTAGTAGATGACATGACCCCTTAGGACAATATGATGTTCTAATGGGTCATAGGGTGTCCTAAGGGGCATATGGTGTTCTAACACCATATGATGGATCCTAATGTGTCATATGGTGTTCTAACACATGTGTGGCCCCTTAGGAGCCTATATGACCCCTAACGACACCATATGACCCCTTAGGACACCATATGACCCCTTAGAACACCATATGACCCCTTTAAACATCCCAGTAGACGACATGACCCCTTAGGACAATATGATGTTCTAATGGGTCATAGGGTGTCCTAACGACACCATATGACCCCTTAGAACACCATATGACCCCTTTAAACATCCTAGTAGATGACATGACCCTTGAGGACACCATATGACCACTTAAGACTGTTGGCATGTTTGGCATATATGATGAAGATGAGATGATGGTGGATGATTGTACCAGGAGAGGAAGATGACATGATTAGTTATTTATATTGTCATTGATGTCAACCAGGTTCAACTGATGTTTAATGATGTTTACAGTTGGTTTTTGGTGATTGACTTGTTGGCTAAGTGATTTGGCTAAGTGATGGTGTCATAGGTTTCAAACACTTTGGTCTTCCATTTTAGAGCCTAAACCAACTCATTTTTCTTAATGCATCCTATATTAAGGTCTTCTCATTGTATCTTGCCTTATACATTGTGGTGATGATTTAACCCCTTTATCTGTTTTGTGGATATTTTGAAAGTCTTAGGCACCTTTTCTATTTTTTCCCTTGGGCCCAATTGACTCAAAATTTGATACATTTTTTCAAGCCTTTACATTTGTAGTTTTTTCTTGGGATATGATTCTTTTAGGTGGCCAACCTAAGATGCCTACGAGGTTTGCTAAAATTTGGCATTTTTGAAAAGTGAAAATTTTATTTAGCCCATGAAAACATATAAATACAACTTTTCTTTAAAATATTTCAATGCCCATTTCTCTTTCTATGCTAAAGTCATTATATGCTTTAACATTATGTAATAGATTTAAATGTAGACCAATAAAGTTGCTTTAGAGGTTTCCCAATAGTGAACACTTATTGAGCATTGTACCAATGCCCCTTAGTGTTGATATCATGGCTGGTCCCTACCATGTGGGTGAGCCTTGGCTTCTCAATGTGACTCTAGGCTCTGTAGTTGGCATGACAAGAGGATGTTCTTTTGGTTGGACCTTATAATTTCGCTTGTTCACACAACTCCTATTGATCCAAGAGTAGAAAAAGATAATGAGGACAACCAATATGAGCTAGAAGCTCATCCCCAATACCTAGGATCCTCCAGATGGTTGGAGCAAAATACTTGATAATGAAACTCTCCTCCTGCAAGTATAGCTCTTATAGCTTAACAATTTGTAGCCTTCATGTTTTCATTCCAACATAAAATCTTGGGGTCTGATTCCATTTTACATGTATTTTTTGTGATTTATGCATAATAATTTTTTATATTTTATAATTGAAGTGCATTGTTCATCATAAAAAAATTCATTATCCTTCTACTTTAAAAAGATGATTAGGATTATGGATAAAATATAAATCATTTTAAAATTTAATGTAAACTATAACTTACTAAATATGAAGAGTTTTTAAAATGCTTTGTTATTAATTTATTAAATATGTTCAGACCCTTAATACTCACAATCACATCAAAATAAGTGTGCATTGATTGTGTAGACACCCAAATCTATCCACTTAATTAAATGAATACTTAGTATTCATTTGATTATTTAGCCATCGTTCTACTATTGATTAAATTAATATTTAATTAATTCACCCTATCCCTCTTCTCCTATTAATTAAATCAATTATTCGTTTTATTTGATTTAAATCATTAAACCACGTTCTAACAATTAATTAAATAAATAAAGTATATTTGTTTAATTAACCCATCTCTCACATTTAAATAAATTAATATTTATTTAAATCCCTAAAATCCTATCTCTTACATTTAAATAAATAAATATTTATTTAAATTTATAAAATCCCTCACCCACTTGCACTTTCTAGAAAATGCAAGTTGCATACCAACCCTCCTTCTAATCATGTCTAAACCCCTATTATGAGCATAATAACCCTATGTGTTTGCACATTCCTAAACTAAGGGATTAGGGAAGGGTCACTTCTCAAAACATTTAAGGCTCTTACAAAGAATTAAAAGCCTTCTCCCTTCCACAAGCTAACCCACATGGGTCTTTGACCAACCTAATCCACCTTTAACCCTTGCACATTCCCCCAACTCTTGGTTAAAGACTTATCCCTTAACCTAACCATCCATGGTAACCCTCAAGTACCCTCAAGTCCCCTCAAGCCTTAAAGGCTTTGATCAATCTAACCCTTTAACCCTTGAACATTCCTTTACCCCTTGGATAAAATCTTTATCCATTAACCTAACCATACCTAACCAGTCATGGTAACCATCACGTCTCTTCAAGCATTTAATGCTTTGTCCCTCTCTTCTCAAGCCTTCCCTTGTTAACATTTGTCAACATGTGATTAGCTTGAAGGAGAGCACATGGATTGAGGATCATCACTTCCTCAGGCAATCCTATTTCTTACTCAATCAACTCAATCTCAACACTTCATTTTCCCATTTTCCCTATAAATAGGGCTCTTTCCTTCATTGTTGAAGGTCACACACACACATAAGAGTTATCCATGCATTATTATTTTGCTTAGATTTCAAATGATTTTTATGATGTTTTAGCTCTTCAACTAGTTGGAGTTGCTAGTTTACATTAACACTTCATTTGCATTCTCATCAACACTTGACATAATCAACCATCTTCCATCCTCCATTTGACATCCCTTTTTGTGTTAGTGCTCAACATAAGGGCATATTCCACATAGCAGCAGGATCTTGGAGAGGAGGAGGACAAGGAAGAGTCATGGCATAGGGAGCATCATGGGGAGTAATATTTATTTTGATTTATTTATTTCCTAACTAGCTTCTTGTGTAACTAATCTTCCTTGATAATGCTTCGATGGATTTGTCTTCATGTTTTGCTTATGGTTAAAAGCTCTTACTAACATGATTTCCTATTGGTTTATACTAACCTCCATTTTCATAGCGTTTCAGATTGTATTTTCTTGTTTTATATGACAATGGAGAATGTTTGTAATAGCTAGTGTTTTAATCTCTTTTCCTAGCTAACAATTACATATAGATATACAATTTCAATATTAATATTTGGCCACAATGCCTAGTTAAGCATGTACACAATACATTGAAATATTTAGAACAACTTTACTTGTTTGAGATTGCATAAATCAAATGTGATATGTATACAATATGGTGCTTGCAGAGAGATTGTGTGGTAAAACATGGCATCATCAACTTCAATTAGTGATTTTGTAAGACTGTGGGTTATCAAAGGTCAAGTCTTTTTTTTTAAATATTGAATAGATAAACCAAGTACTATCCACACAATTACTTCTATTAACAAATCTCCTAGTTTTACCTATGGGCTCATGTGATACTTGGCTTTTCAAGTAAGTAAACTCTACTTTAGAAAATAAAATTTTAATTATATCCTCTTTAAGAACACAAATGAAATATTAGGGCTTATAAGATAGTGGTGCCATTATAACTGCTTTGAGGATCTTATATGTAGTTTTAGCAAAATTTACCTCATATTTATATCTTGATACTAAAATTGAAATGATTAAGGATAGGGGTCCTCCTCAATCTATCTATCCCCCCCATATATAGAAAAAGGTTTATAGGGGGTGCCAACTGGAACAAACTATATATAGCCTAGCCTATATAGCCGCCCTCGACTATATATGGTTCAATCCAAATGCCCTATACCCAATTCTGGGTTGGGGACTAGAGTATTAGAAGGGTTGGGGTCTACACTTATAAGATTAAGAGTTATTCTTGTTAATCTTTTAGAATTGATTATGCTATAAAGAGCCTTTTAAATACACAAATCCTAACATTTTAACTATATCAAATTCAAGTTTAGGGAATTAATCTCTACAAACAATTTTAAGGTCTTTATGTTCTCTTTGATTAGAATAGTTCTCCATGGGAAAAAATAGGCCTCATAGCTCTGCAATTATACACAATGATTGTGGCAACCTATGACTATAATTTAGACTTGACAATTGGCATTTTTAGAAATGCTTTAGAAAACGAATGGTTGGGATCCTTTAACTAAGAAAGTCAAAAAAATTGGTTTGAATTTCTTTGAAAAAAACTTAAGAAAAATGAAAATAAGTTGGCTTTAGAAGCTCTAAAGATTCAAGGACCTTGGGCCCTCCAAAGAATACATTTGAGTCAATTTGGTAGATTTGAATGTATTTCCATTGATTTACTCTTCCAAACTCAGGGATGATTTTTAATTATTTAATATTATTTTTCTTTGGCTATTTTTAGTTTTTCTAGAATGCAATGAATGTTTTTATATATTAGCACATGACATCAAACCATACAAATATGTGTTGTGTAGTCTTGAGAAAGAATGTTGAAGGTGGTCAGTCAACCAATATTTTGAATTTTGAATTTGATTTAGGGTGGGTTAAATTCATGCTTTAAGGAGGACATTGTCACTACAAACTCAATCTTAGATCAAAAGACATATAAGATCACAACAAAATGTAACTATTTGGAAACCAATATATAGATAGGCATGGTAATTAGACAAGAAAGATGAATGAATAGAAACATACAAATAAAAATAAGATAAAACAATAAAACAAAAACATATATAAATAAAAACTAAACAAACAAACTCAACTTTGTATAAAGTTAAACCATTTATCATCATACCTATATCTATACACATTAAGGCATTTTATTAAAATACCACAAAATTTAAAATTGATAATGAACAATATAAAGTATACAATTATCGGGATAGAGAAAATGTATCAGATGCCACTTCTAAATGACTACTTGTTAACCTTTGTGTGCACAATGAGTCCTCTCACATTCATCATAACTACACATAAGTTGAAACAATGGCTTTGAGCTCTTCAATTGCATACAAAGAAACCAATTTTTTTAATTAAAATTTGACATATCATTTAAGAACTTATGATGTGCAAACTTAAGATGGACAACTAGCAAGCTCTCCCCTATATCTATACATATTAAGGCATTTCCTTAAAATACCACAAAACTAAATTTTATAATGAACAATATAAATCACATGGTTATCAAGATAATAGAGAACATGTATTGGAAATCACTTTGAAATGACCATTTTTTACCTTTGTGTACATAACAAGCCTCACATTTTTCATAGTTGAAACAATAGTTTTAAACTCTGAAATCACATACAAAGAAACAAAAAAATCACGAAAATTTGACGTACCATTTTAAAACTTATGATATGTGTATACACTAAAATTTGGTCTGGAGAATTAGTTAAATACAAGTTATTTAATTAATAAATTCTTAATTCTTCTACCTATAAAACAATTTATTTATATTGTTCACTTTTCTAAAATTTCTTCCTACCATTAATCATTTTCTTCATTTCTTAATTAAATGGACAAATTTAATTAATTTGCTCTATTTAATTATTCTCCTCATATAATTCAAATTGACTCACATGTTTTCCACTCATTTAATTTGAATTTTTAAATTCAAATTGTCGCATGATTCCTAATCTTAACCACCTTCTAACCTATCTCCAACTCAACCTCTAGTCTAACTATGGGTTGAACTAACCTCACCTCCTCTAACCAATTCTATCCTAACTTCCTATGGTATCTATCCTCTCATGAGGACACTTGGCTTTCTTGCCACATGTCCTCTTCCTCTATGCCACTTTCCCTCTTGTAGGACATGTGTGGCTTTCTTAGAGATTCCTCTATGCCACTTGTCCTCCCAAGGATGACAAGTGTCCTATCTTCTTGATTCTCCTCTAACTTCCTCATCTCCCACCATTCATCTCTCTAGATCAAATCCAGACTGTTGAATCCTGCAACACCATCCCACATCTTGGAACGGCTATAAAACATCACCAATTTGCATTCACAGTCTCTCTCCTGCATTTTAGCTTATACCATCTTGCATTCTTAATCTGAGATCTTGCATCCTTAGCATAATAATTTAGTATTTGCACATAGAGTAGTTTTGATCATACTATCATAGTAATCATCTAGATTCTAGAATCATGTAGCTACTCATTCTTCAAGTAGTCATCTTGTAAATCATGTAGTTGCTGAGAGCCGATTCATAGATCCACAAGGTCCTTGAAGATAGAGGACAATGGGACGACATCAAGGAGGAGTTTATTAATTTTGTTTATTATTTTCTTCCTTGATATAATTTTTCATTGAATGCATGTTTAGTCCTTTTAATTGATTGATTCACATATTTTTGCACACAATATGAAAACTTAAGATGAACTACCACTAGGGGAGAGGACCTAGTAGTTGAGCACCCTAACTTTGCGCTTCTCAAAATCCTACATGGAAATTTCAAATCACTCCCAATTTTTTACAACAAATTACTTGGCAAGTCCCTTGCTTATAATTAAGGTTTCAATGCCACATCCTCAAATATGATACCACATCAACATACTTTTTGCTAAGGTGTTCAAAATTGTAAGGAAGCAAAGGTGTGCGGAAACGCTTCCTACGCTAATCTTGAGAGGACGATTTTGCAAATGTCAACTTAACTATCACAGAGATCACAAGAAGCAAATAGAGTAGAAATGAAACAAGAAACGCATAACACAGCGATTATCGTGGGGAAAACCCATATAGGTGAAAAACCCCACACTCTAAAACCTGCATCGTATATTAACAAATCAACAAGAGATTACAATACACTCGCAATGCAAGTTCTTACAAGAGCATCACCTCAACTCAAGCTCAGAGAGACTTCACTAGCATCCTTCTAGCACCCAGCCTTGCAAATCAAACTCCATCATACAAACTCCTCTCCAAGCCCTCATTATATAAGAATTTTACAACCTAGAAACCATTTGTGGTTTTACAATACTAGGGGCAAAACCTCCATGACACGTGTTGCCCACCCTTGACATTTGTTTTTCCAAGCTAAGAAAACCAGGTTAAATATAGTTTACTCACGTCCAAACTCTTATCCCCTATTTTAGACCCTCATAACTAACATGAAATGTGTCATATTATCTCTAAAAATGGCCCTCCTATATTATACTATGGATAAGGCATCTTTTGACAACTCATATACCTTTTTCCAAGGCACCTACACATGGGAAACCTCCCAGCTACATTTGGAACAATTTACTAAATATTGCAAGGTTGAGACACATGTATCTCAACAAAAACAACCCATAAAAAAGGTGAGATCAATAGTCATCCATAAAGACCCCCATATTTGTGCAGCTGATATGGCATCACATAATTGGTTGCTTTTTACAACTAAAAGCACATTCAATTCAATTATGAGTTTTGAAGTCACAACTATTAGTGCAATGTTAAAAAAATTAGACATTAAATCAACAAATATGAATATTAAATCAACAACTACTGTCACAACAATTGAAACTCACTCAACTACTTCTCTATTGCTTAATGACACACCATTTTGGTATATAATGCTGGTGCTCATCACGTGTTGATATTCCATAAACACTCTCAACTCACTTTTGGACGGGACGCCACTGAGAAACCATGTTTTTCAGCAGTCCACAGCTCTGTTTTATAGTGGGCAAATGAAACCAGGGGAAGCAACGAAACTAGGGGTTTTTGGCTCTACCATTCTATTTCCTGCTTTAAATATCTCTCTTGATAGAGCATGAATGGAGTAAGTTTTTACCAGTTAATCGTCTGGATCGATTATTAGTTGAGTGAAAAGTAAGAAGAAATGGAGATGCCAGGTTCTATGAGGAAATGGGTATCTGAGAATAAGCTCACCTCAGTAGGGGCATTGTGGACTTCAAGTTTAGGGGCTTCTCTTGCTTATAACTTCTCAGAGCCCTCCATGAAAACCAGTCTCAAGCTTATACACGCTAGGTATGAATTTCTCCACATTTCCTCTTACAAATGTTGAATACTTGGTTTAAAATTTTCTATGATTTTGTATTAATTGGGGGATTTTGATGTATAATTACAGGATACACGCATAGGGTATTACTCTGGCAGCACTCTCTGCAGCTACTCTTCTTCATCTGTATGAACAGAATGCCCAGCAGAAGCTTAAGCAAAATCACAGCATTGCTTAGCCCCCACAAATCTCAAATTAAAATGATATTAATTCACTGTAGATCTGGTTCTGTTTGCTATGTACTCTAATGTTTCAGAGCTTTTTCATTTACTTCTTATGTAATCAAATCGAAAATGTAACAGAAATAAGATGTTGGAAGTATTTTAATGTAATTCGGCCGATTTCCGCAGTTATGTTGGAAGAAATATATCGCTTGCAATTAAATCCTAAGTTTAATTTTCTGGAGAGTTCTACAGCTCTGTTATTTGTTGTATAAAAATGTTAATAACCTTCATACTCATAGTCACATCAAAATAAGAGGGCATCTTCTGTTTTATTATTTATATGATTGTGGGCAATGTTAAAAAAAATAAAACTCTTTTCCTCTTTTATTTTTATTTTGATTTTGATGAATAAGTAATTATATATAAAAATAACATAACAAAAAATATATATATAAAATTAGTCTATATTATTTAAAAAATACGTGGTAAGTAAATTTTTTATATAAAGTATTATTTTAATCAGAAATATTAAGATATAGAATCTTTAACATTATATTTTAGTAAGATATTTTAGTATTTACAAGGTTCATGTTTGATATAAATAAGTCAAAGGCATAAGTTTCAAAAAAAAAAAAGTTACACCTATAATGATAACCAAAGCTCATAAAATGATGATTAGAACTTACAACAACTAAAACAAATTTTATGACCTAAACTCCTAAAAAACAATTATATATTAGCAATGGAGCCATAATACTCATAATTTAAACTTATAAAACATTGATAAGAATTTATTAAAATGCATGATAATTTACTACAAAAGAGTAGAACTAGGTGTGTCTAAAGATAAACAATTTTTGTTGTACTTTGAAAATTATAATATAAATTTAATAGCCTTCAAGCATAGTGACATACAAATCTTAGTCCATGATATCCATAATTCTAGTATAAAGAGATAATAATGAAAAAAACAATTTGGTCTAATGGATTCTCTCATCCAGGCTAATATGGGATAGAGACTTCCCCTTTAGCCATGAATACCCACTATTTGATATCTCCTCTCGATGAACCTGATGAACTCCCCGATCCATATTCGTTAGTGAAAGAGTTCGATCGCCCTTCCCTCCAATTATTGAAAGTGGAGACTCTCGTAGCAAGCTCCGGTCGGCTTCCAATAGAAGCCCATCACTACTATGGGATCGCGGGAAAAAGTTCCATAGTAGTGATGGAGGGGAGGAGTCAACCCGGGCAGAGACGTAGGGCCCCCAACTATATCCGGGACATAATCAACAGGATTTGCCTCTGCCTTAGATGCTGATATTGGTCCATCGACTGGATCTACAAGTGCTTATGTCTTTGCCTTCGTTACTTCTGCTGGTGGTGGATCTACTAGAAATGTCCCAAAAGTCGGAACATGCTACTCTGCTAAATATACTGAATCCACTAGATCAACTGCTTTAACAACATACACTTCAATAGCAGAATCCACCTATAAACTTATGCATAATCTACTGTTGCTTATGATGCGATAAATGTGGGTTGATTCGCTTAGCCCAGTCATTATAGTGCTATCGATCAGTAGGAAGAGGTTTGTTTCCTTTAGCCCATTGGTTTATTCAACCTGAGCCCGAACATGCTGTGCCCACGGAAAAGTGCCTATCATCAGTAACATCTAAGCATTTGAAACGTTTCCGAACCATCTATAGCCAAACCAATATATATATATTCTGCAGGCTCAGTGACGAAGCTACTACTAACACAAAACTCTAAAATAAGTTTACATTGTAACAAGAATCACAATCATTAGAGTTAAACAGTTTTTCAAACTTAAAAACATTTCAAAAATTGTTGTGATTGAACAAAGTAGATGGATTGTTTTTTGTACAAGACAAAATTAGAAACATCAATACTAATGAAAAATTTAAAATTTAAATTCTTTTTTTTCTTTTTTTCTTTTCTTCAACAAATAAATAAAACTCGCATCATATTTGTTGAATTTTTTTTCACAATAATTGACATTATTAATACTTAAATAAATACTAAAATCTCATATTAAAAACTAAATATACTCCGCACTATATATAATATATTAAATGTGTCCAATTAGATATGGGATGATGTGACTTACATAAAATACAAACACAAAGGCCAATGGATGAATAATAAAACCCACAATATTTTTTTCCAAAGACTACATAAGCATCTAGCATGGATTTTAGTGTGACATGAGGTGTAAATGCTAATAAATAAATTAGTATAAGTTAAAAGAACAAATTTAAGGTTACACCCAACATTATATTTTTACAAAATTAAAGGATTGTCCTCTAGAATAAATAGGCCTTTAGCATTAATGATAGTAAATAGAAAGTATATTATTATTTTTTAATTTATAGAATTGATTTATTTATCTTATATTTTTCACAAAATTATATAGAGTTAATTTAAGACAAACATCTTCATTATTAATATTAGTATGTAAATAAAAACTCATATATATATATATATATATATATATATATATATATATATATATATATATATATATATATATGTTTCATTTATGATAATAGATCTATAATGTTGATACAATATAGTTTTTTCAAAATTTAAAATCTTGTTAATATAAATAAATCTTGACAATTTATTCTACTTATAAATTGATTATAGAAGTCATGTTTTTTTTTTCTAAAATCGATGGATCTATCTAAAAGAAATAAGAGCATACACAACTTACTAGAAATATGATTCCCTACCAATAATAGCAAGTAGATTAATATAAAATAAGAAATCAAGCTTACAAAAATAGTTGGCAAAATAGCAGCCTCAAAATAAGATATCGAAATCAATAAAAGCATAACACAAGATTGATTTCTATCACATGTTATAGATATAATTGGGCCCTACCAAACATGTATGCAAGACACATAAATCCTTTGTCATAATACATAAAAAAATCAATGGTTATGAAATTGACAAATATTTATATAACTGCCTTGATAGTCATGTATGAAAAATGTGAAGCAATGATAATGTCACATTAAACATTTGACTTAATGCCTCAAAGAAATATCTATAATTACACATATGTAAAAAGAAGAACATTCACATACCTTTGTAGCTAGTGATTAAAGCGTGTCCTTTTGCATAGTGGGGTTTATAATTCATTAATATCATCAATGAAACCTCTTGAGTTAGTAAATCTCAATTTAACAATAATATATTACTAGTATATTTATATTAAAAAAATATATGTAAAATATGTCGAGAGATATCTTATAATAGAAGAGAATCATCTATCATTTGCATGTCAAATTGTTTCAAAAATAGATTTTTGTTTACGAACATTTTGATGTCTCTCGGCCTAATTACACACAATAGAACTATACAATAGAGATAATGATCAATTTTCTTCAATAATGTATTATGAGTAGGTTGGAATGTCTTATGCTCTAGTATATGGCAATGACCCCACTTTTTCTTTTGTGTAATTTATTGTATGAAAATAAAATGTTATTCTAATATTTTCTTCCAATTATTATCCTTCAGGTAATGTAGTTGAATTTAGTGATAAAAATATATTAGATGTAATTGATAAGATCTTTAAAAAAATCTAGAGACTATATTTATTTTAACTTTTTAGAATGTAATGAATGTCTTTATATATTAGAAAATGACATCAAAACATACAAATATGTGTCTTGTGTGGCCTTGAGAAAGAATGTTGTAGATGATCAGTCAACCAATATTTAATTTTTTTTATCAAAAGACATATAAGATCACAACAAAATTTGATTATTTGGAAATCAATATATAGATAGGCATGGTAATTAGACAAGAAAGATGAATGAATAGAAACCTGCAAATAAAAATACAATAAAACAAAAACATATACAAATAAAAACTAAACAAACAAACTCAACTTTGTATAAATTTATACCATTTATAATCATACCTATATCTATACATATTAAGACATTTTCTTAAAATACTACAAAGCTAAAATTGATAATGGACAATATAAAGCGTGTGGTTATCGGGACAATAAAGAACATTTATCAAATGCCACTTCTAAATGGCTACTTTTTGACCTTTGTGTGCATAATGAGTCCTCTCATGTTTGTCATAACTAAACATAAATTGAAACAATGACTTTGAGCTCTTAAATCGCATATAAAAAAACCAAAAAAAATTATTTAAATTTGACATACCATTTAAGATGGACAACTAACAACCCTTCCCCTATATCTATACATATTAAGATATTTCCTTAAAATACGACAAAACTAAAATTGATAATGAACATAAATCACATGGTTATTGGGATAATAAAAACATTTATAGACGTTGCTTCGAAATGACCTTTTTTTGACCTTTATGTGCATAAAGAGTCATACGTTTGTCAAAACTGTCTAAAAACTGAAACAATAGTTATAAGGAAATGACTATCCAGCCCCTAGGATGCACCAACGCATAAGTTATTCTTATACATTACATTTTATGCATTGGTGCATTCTAGGAGCTGGAAAGTCATTTCCTAGTTAGAAACTCTTAAATCATATAGGGAAGAGGGACCAATGGGTGATAGGGTCACTTTTAGACCAATAGTGGTGCCCTAAAAATGTCATGTCAATGCTTATCCCCAAAAAAGTAACTCTAAAATTTTATAAAAAAAAACAATGATGTGATGTCACATCACCGCACACGTAAACTTGACTTAGTGCACTTCTATGGGTCTTATGACAATTTGGGACCTTCACAAACATGCATGCTGATGTGGCATCATATTTGACCATGTGGACTTGAGAAGTAAGTAGTTGTGTAAAATTGAGAAAATTTTGAAATGTCCACATATGATTTTGAGAAATGTGAAGTTAGGGTGAGCATGTTTTGGCTACTCTCTCCTAAAAAGAAACAAAAAAAAAATCCTTGAAAATTGACATGTTTTAAAACTTATGTGGTGTATATATATATATATATATATATGCCACCAAAAAAATATTGATAATGAAAAAAAAACGGCAGGCCTTGCCTATAGCGGATTACTTAGTGGCACGCCATTTTGGTCTAGTGGTGGTGCTCATCACGTGTTGATGTTCCATAAACACCCTCAACTCAACTCACTTTTGTACGGGAAACCATCTCCTATTTCAACAATCCACAGCTCTGTTTTATAGTGGGCAAATGAAATCAGGGGAAGCAATGAAACCAGGGATTTTTGGCTCTACCATTCTATTTCCTGCTTTAAATATCTCTCTTCCCAGACCATGGACAGAGTAAGTTTTTCCGATTTAGTCTGGATCGATTATTTGTTGAGAGAACTGAAAAGTGAGTAAGAAGAGATGGAGATGGCAGGTTCCATGAGGAAATGGGTATCTGAGAATAAAATCACCTCAGTAGGGGCACTGTGGAGTTCAAGTTTAGGGGCTTCTCTTGCTTATAACTTCTCAAAACCCTCCATGAAAACCAGTCTCAAGCTTATACATGCCAGGTATGGATTTCTCCAGATTTACTGTTACAGATGTTGAACAGTTGGCTTAAAATTTTGTATTGAGTTAAATTATGTGATGATTGATTTGTTCAAGTATTGGGGGATTTTGATGTATAATTACAGGATACACGCACAGGGTATTACTCTGGCAGCACTCTCTGTAGCTGCTCTTCTTCATTTGTATGAACAGAATGCCCAGGAAAAGCTCAAGCAAAATCACGGCATTGCTTAGTCGCCACAAATCTCAAATGCATATGATATTAATTCACTGTAGATCTGGTTCTGTTTACCATGTACTCTAATGTTTCAGAGCTTTTTTGGTTACTTCTTATGTAATTAGATTCAAAATGTTACAGAAAAGAGATGTTGTAAGTAGTGTAATGTAATTCGACTGATTTCCGAAGTTATAAAGAAATATATCCCCTTCAGTTAAGTTTAATTCTATAAAGAAACATGTTAATTAACTTTAATACTCACAATCACATCAAAATAAGACTGCATCCATGCATTTTCTGCTTTATATGATTGTGGGCAATATTTGTTCATTTACAGATTCAAATTTCAAATGATATATCAGATTTTGACGATATTTTTTTTGTTATATCTGTATGCGATCTAACTGTTGTTTATAGCTATTGTTCTGGCTTCTTGGAGTAATGATGTACGTTGTGGGATCCATTATGCGGCAAGGGTCAAAAAGTGATCATTTCAAAGTGTCGTCCCATACCTATTTAAAGATGCCCCAATAATGGTGCACTTAAAATTTCAAAGTGTCACCCCATACCTTGGTAAAGATGCCCCAACAATCGTGCACTTAAAATTGGCAATACTTATACACAAATGCCCCAATGATCATGCGCTATGTGTACCAATAAAGGTGCACAAATGGGCCATTACAATCCAAAAATGCTAACTGTGAGAGGCAAAATGGGCAACTATTGGTACATGTGAAATTCATTAATGAACTTTTAGTTATCATTTTTTTGGTTTCTTTAAAGTTAGTAATTGGAAATTGGGTGAGCAATTAGTGAAGGTAATTGGAATATGGGTGTACTCTTCCAACACCTCCCACTCCCCCTCCCTTTTTTTGGTTAATTTTGATGGATAAGTAATTATATAAAATTAGTGTAGCAAAATGTATATATATAAATAATTTATATTAATTAAAAAAATAGGTGGTAGAGTAATTTTTTATATAAAGTATTAATTTAATCAGAAATATTAAGATATAGAATCTTTAATTTAGTAGGATATTTTAGCATCCACAAGGTTTATGTTAATATAGATAAGTTAGAGTCATACCTTCCAAAACAAATTGCACTCACAGAATGATGATTAAAACTTAATACAACTAAAACAAACATTACGACCTAAACTCCTAAAAACAACTATATACTAGCAATGGAACCATAATACTAATAATTTAAACTTATAAAACGATTGATAAGAATTTATAAAATGCATGATAAATTAGTACAAAAGAGTAGAACTTGATATGTCCAAAAATAAACAATTTTTGTTGTTTGTATGAACTTGGTAATGGTAGCTTAGAGTCTTCTTTGTTCTCTCCTTGACAATGTTTTGCCTATCAATCTTATGTAATTTTTTCTCTTTTCATTATTTCAATAAAAAATAAAATAATAATAATTTGTATTGTACTTTAAAATTATAATATAAATTTAATAACCTTCAACCATAGTGACATAAAGATCTTAGTCCACATACACAAGAAGATGGAAGTAAACAGAAAAAGTCTTCGTGATATCGATAGTTCTAGTACAAGAAGACTAATGAAAAAACAATATGGTCCAATGAATTCACTCATTACTGCTAACACACAAATCTCTCAAATAAATTTACATTGTGACAAGAACCACAATCATTACAATTAAATACTTATTCAAACTTTAAAAAAATTCAAAAATTGTTGTGATTGAACAAAGTAGATAGATTGTTTTTTGTACAAGACAAAATTAGAAACATCTACTACAAGAGATATTTGTTTAGTTTGCATCCTTCAAAGAGGGCAAGAAGTCTTTCTAAACAACAAGTGGGGTTGCAATTTTACTAAAGAATTGCCAAATAGAATATGGGTAGAAAATCATTGGGGTTTATGTCATTGCAAGGAATTGAAATTTTAATAATTAAATCTCAAAGTTGCTCTAGTTAGCTATTTAAATTATTATAAAGCAATAATATTTTATTGATAAATCACAAAGATCATTTTGTTAGGATAATATATGTTAGTAGTTTTCAGACTTGTGATCCCAATGAGAAAACGCTATTTTTTTTTAGCATATCTACCCACTCAAATATTTATAAAGAAGAATCACACGTTAGTGTTGCATGCTAATAGTCTTGGTAAGGGTAGTCAAAAAGTTGATATTACAAAATATTTTTTAAATCCTTACTTATATGCATGATAAATGATCAAATCTACTATTGTTTAACATGTACCCACCTAGGTCTTGTAGATCCTAAAGTGAGAGAGATATACCCATCTCTCATTTGTCGAACCATATTCTTATTGAGATCTTGAATACAAAAAAATGCAACTTCCTAAAGATGATTGATTGCAAGTTGGAGAATCAATATACCTATTTTGTACAATTTTAACATTTAACTCAAATATTACTAGAGGTTGTAGACCATCATTTTAACTTAGATATATCCTTATTCCTCTTTTATCTACCACTTTTTCCCTTAGGTCTACCCCATACATGAAGTGCATCCTTAGAACCCTGGCCATGGATTTTGACCTCATTTTCTCTCTAGAAAAAGTGGCAACAAGGAGATCCATTTTGGGATATAAAGTAGAACCACTCAATGCAATGATTAGATTATCATATGGTTTGGGGAAGAGGAAAAATGATAAGTACACTTATCCTCATCATCTAGCTTAATATCAATACTACTTAGCTAGTTGAAAATGAGATCAAAAGCGTATAAATGCTTAGCTATAGAGTCCCATTCATCTTTAGAGAGACAAAAAATAAATAAATAAAATTTACCAAATTATTTGTTTAACTTGAAGCTTTCTAATTGTTTTCCACATATTAAATGTAATATCCTCCACTAAGACATTTAAGAGAATAGATACCAAAAGACACAACTATATAATTCCTCATGTCCTTTTGTCCATCTTTATCCAATCTTCATTTGAGACATTGAGATCATATACTTTGATGTCACATCTTTCCGTTGATCTCTCTCCTTTAGAGATCCTTCATTTTTAGTTTGCATAGTTTACACTTGGAGTCATTTAAACTCTCAATCTCTAAGCATGATATATTTTTCATGGCTTCTCTAACCTCACTAAGATCTATGAAACCACTAAAATAATGCTTCCACTACAACCACAATAAACCCACAATATTGCAAGGAAGATGTCCCCTTTCAAATCAAGCCATAACTGTAATACCAAACATTGGAATACAAAGTAAATGATGCAATAAGAAACACAACAATATTCTTAATAATGTAGTGTTTTAAATATGACAAAGCATGTCATTAAGCCAATAAATTTTAAGAATGAAACAATGTATAAGCAAGTAAAAATCACTAAATTTCCCACAAAACACTGTATTTATGTGTAGAAATCCTTCTAGAAAAAATATTCACCACAAAGATACACGAGCTTGTATTAATCATCAAGCAAAGAGCTAAATTAATATGATCTACTTATTTCTTTATTTAAAAAGTAATCTCATAGCATAATTGTATCTAAAAAGATCATATAAATCAACTATCACATGCCAAATAAAGTAATCTCATAGCATAATTGTACCTAAAAAGATCATATAAATCAACTATCACATGCCTCCAATGTATAAGAGAACAAGAAACTAGAAACCATAAATGGTTTCACATAACTAAGACCAAAATTCTAAGGTATAGCAAAAACCCAATACCCTTATAATAATAGTCAAGCAACTAAAAAAGTAACTCCCCTAACACATCTTAGGATTATGTCTTATGTTTCATAAATCAAACTGATAAAGATCCCAAACCTAGATGTTCCATAAGGGCATTGATTTTCTTGTCATTGCACCAAATATGAAAGATCTTCTTACAGCTCTCAATTTTGACCATTTTTATGCAACTTTCCCATTTAGTTTATTCTTAAAGTATCCCTAAGTATAAATAAAAAATAAATAAAACCTCTTCCCTCACACGTCAATCCATCTTTGCACATTCCATGATATTTGGATACTAGTCATTACTTATCATCTACCTAATTAAATAAAATTTATAAATTGAATGGCTTATCTAATCCTACTGCTCGTGTCCTATTAGTTGTGTAGGTTCCACAAAAGTGGTGCAAATCTCTCAATCTTCCTCTCAATGTGTCTTCCTAGAGGATGGTGCTTTGGTAAGATTATCCTTCACCTATTGTACCAATTTATATGCAGTTTTATATTTTAGTTGATTGTTGAACTTTATTTCAATACTTCAAATATTTTTTGGGGGTAAGTTATGCATACCAGCTAACCCTCCTTTTATTGTAAATGTTCTAAATATACTTTATATGTTTAATGGTAGAGTCGTGTTGAAAAGCTCCAAAAATTTATCAATTAATAATAAAAAAAGGACATCACATTTTTTAAATAGAATAGTGAATAGGGAAATGGATAATCCCAAGGTTTAGTCTCTAGGATAATTCAATAGAATGCATACATTAACCTAGATCAAATTAAAATTAAAAGTTGGTGTAAAAAAGAATTAACATGTGTAAGAAGCAATAAATAGAAATAAATGAGGAGAATAAGATCACTTTGCTCCATGTTTGAAGAATGATTACAAATATGTTATGGAGTAGAAATATGAGTGTTTTGGGATTTTAAAATGCATATAATAGTTGTCAAGTGCACATATTTGAATTAGCATATTCATCTTTTCTTTACTTTGGGTCAACGACCAATATGGAATAGATTTGTGACCACAAGTTAGACTCATGGCATCAAACTTGGCCTTTGTACTTTGTCTCGTGTCATTTTTGCAATCTAATGAATAACTATATGATCTCTCTCTTTATAATTTATAGACTAACAATATTGATAAATGCATTTGCTAGATTGTGCAACCAAAATGGTGAAGACATTTTGCCTCAATGGACCCCTTGATAGCAAACAATATTAGAAAAATAATAGACAAGCCTTAGAATGCAAATTCATTACTTCTTTTTTAGTGTCAAATCCAAATGTGTTGTTATTGAATTACTCTTCTAGATTAAGAGATGATTCCTTGATTCTTTGACATTCTTTGACATTCTTTGGCCTCCTTGCTATCCTCTACAATTTTTATAATGAATGTAACAAATATCTTTATATCCTATCACATGACATCAAACCATACAAATGCGTTGGTTTGGCATTGGGTAAGAATGTTAAAAGAGGTCAATCAACAAAAAAATAATCAAATTTGATTTTGAGTTCATGCTTGCAAGGATGACCTTGCCACTACAAACCTAACTTGAGATCAAAAGACATACCAGATCAAAACAAACAGTGACTATTTTGGGAGTCAATATATAGAAAAGTATGATAATTAAACAAAAAAATAATGTGTAATGTTATATTCATTAAAATAAGATAAAACAATAAGTACAAAATACAAAATTGTCTACCCAACAACTAAAATATACCTTTAACCTTATTTATTAATTAATTAAAAATTAAAAGACAATATTATTCAAATTTTGAAATAAATGTGATTAAAGAGACATTCTGGTTATTAGGCCAAAGGCGTCTCCTTATATGAGATGGACAAGCTATTTTTTAAAATTTCAATGGTTCATAATTCACAAAAAGCAATGCAAGATGATTGAAAGCTTTTAGTGCGTTGATCTTTTATCCTCCTATGTTGTACCTACGCGCAAAGTGTGATTCTTTACCAAACACAAGTTCATTTATTTTGGAAGAACCAATTCTAATTCCATTGGGTTTTCTCACTGTCAATGGCATACATTTTACTCATACGGTGTCACTGTCGCATGGCATAAATTCAACTCATACGGTGACATAATAATTGCGCGTATATCATATGAGGGCTATGACTAATTAAACAGTGATACCTACATGTTTTTAGGAGCCATAGTTTATCTTACCACTCAAGAATCATTAATGTGCCTTTGCATTCTCTTCGTTCAATATAAAAGTTCTTGGTCGCCTAATTATATATTTAGAACTTTAATAATATTTTTTTTAAGATGTTAATTCTATTATTTTCCAATATATAATAAACTTCACCAAAGGTTGTTCAACACTTTAATTCTTATCGTCTGCAACCATTGAAGAAGATTGTTCAAATTGACTCACTTGAAGCAGATAGTTATGAAACACTACACACAACTACATAAAGAAAGTAAACTCAGAAAAAAAATGCTTATCCCTAATGTCTTTTTGCAAATTAGAAATAAAAAATCTTTGAACAACTTGATCAGGCATAGGATACGAAATTTGAGACTATAAATGCTTATATCTACCAATAAAATCAGTCACTTTTTCTTTAACACCTTTCTTACAATGAATCAAATCAGTCAAAGTAATTTTATGACCAATATTATTGTGAAATTTTTGAATGAGGGCATTAGCCAATTGTTGAAATGATGTAATTGAATAAGGAGGCAGAGAACGATACCATTGCAAATCTTTATCTCTAAATGTTCTAGTAAACAATTTGGCCAAAGGTCTTTAATCATGAGCAAAATCACTACACAAAGTTTGAAATGTTTTCACATGAGTCAAGGGATCACCTTTTCCATTATAAAGCTCCAATTGAGGGACGTCTACATGTTTAGGAGGGATAACACGAACAATGTCATTAGATAATGGGCTCGCTACATCAAATGTGGGCACATTTAAAATTGGATTGGTTCATGGAAGCTATTTGTTGTTGCAAGGATGACACAGTTTGAGCTAGGTTATTAATGGTTGCTTCGGTGGATGGGTTGAAATTAGACATGTTGGATTGGGATGGAGGAGTAACATTGTTGATTGAAGGTAGAGATTGAGAATAAGGAAATGGGACACTATGATAAGTAGGTATGGGAGATGATTGTGTTACAAATGGAAGACTCATGGAAGGAGGGATAAAAGAATTTTGATTAGCAATGTTGCCCCCTTGACTAACATGTCTAGGAATAACATTTTATGTGGAATTAGCCATGATGTTAGACGTGAAAGTAGGCACACTAGTCATAGAAGTAGTCATAGGAATAGAATGATTAATTTGACTAGGAGGTTGAGTGTAACCAAGGACTTCAGCACAACTTTTTAGAGGCATAATTTTAGTGTCAACAATATGAGCGGGCCACACAACAAATCAATGCCAACTTTGTCACTTTGAACCATTATTTTTAATCCTTCAATCAATGGGATAGCCTCACTTTCTAGATATTGTTGACTCATCCATTGTTGAATATTTTCAAATTCATCAAGTTAATCTTCCCCAATTGATCAACGAAAAACCCTAGTTAGTGATTCACCCTCATCATGAGAATTATGTAAAGATTGGGGATAAATAACATGAATTATTGGAATAGAAGAACCATCCAGATTCTCATGAAACAAGCTATCCAAATTAGGCTCCATATCCTTAGTAATTAAACCTTGAGAAGCCTTAATTCTACAACTTCTTCTCACGGGAATATTATAGGTAGGACTAATGGTAGTAAAACTCATGCATGAAGGAGGGAAATTTGAATTTGAATTTGAAAATTATGATTAAGCAATACAAAACTATGTGAAAAATGATTGATTAACCAATTACTTAAGCAATTTGATTTGTGATTTTGAAAGATAAATGTGTCTAGATCATAGAATAGCATTCATAAAGATCTGATTTGAAAATTAATTTGAAAAATTATGCAATCCACATGATAAATTTTAGAATTATAAACTAGGGCTTTTGTAAATTCAACCAATAAATTTATGTAATTCAATTTGAAAATGATATCTAGGAGGGAAAATTTGAATTTTAAATTAAATGAAAAATCTGATCTAAAATAATAAATAAAATTAGACAACCCACAAGCTCAATTTTAGAATTAAAAATTAGGGTTTTGTGAATTTAACCTCTAAATTTTTTAAATTCAATAAAAAATTAAACTTGCAAATGTAGATTTGAATTTGAAATTGCATAAACATTGATATATGAGAACATAAATCAGAATTATAGGTGTTAGGAGTCAAGTTCACTAAAATGTGTTGGTGAAAAATTACGGTTTCCCACACAAGAAGAATGAAAAATGTTAATGTTTACTTAGGGACCAATACATTAAAGAGGGAGGTAAATCCAATGTATCTAGCCACAAACTAGCAAGGATAAGGGTTGAGAATTATATTGGATTTACTAGATTTGATTGGACTACCCTCTTTTTAAGTTGAATTGTAAGAATACTTAAATTAGGGTAAATGTGTTGGAAATTGATGTAAAAAAGCATAAACCATGAGCTACAGTTGTCGAATTGAGCCACAACCTGGATTTGAGAAATGTAAATGTATTCGGATCTATTCCCAGGAGGAGCTCATGATTTGTCGGGATCGTAGTGACGATCACTCTAATCCTTTGCACTTTTTGCACTCCAATGGGGGAGTGATTCGATTCATTATAAATAAAGTCAATTTTGAAGATTTTAGCTTTGTACATGTTCCTACACACGGTAGAGAAGGGAATAGGTTGGGAATAGGGGTTTGCCTTAGGTCAAACCTCGGTTTTGGAATTAACCATGAATAGAAATGAAATATGATGAAATTGCAATAATGAAAATGTTCTCCTTTTGAGGGAGATGATGAATAATGATTGAAACACAAATGTTATACCTCCTTGTGAAGTTTTGTTTGTCTCCACATGGAATTAGGGTTTCATGAAGTCTTGAATAACATAGAAAATGAATGTCAACTCCAATGCTTGATTCTTGACCTTATCTCTGCTCTAATGCTTGAAAGAAGACTGATTGCTTGCTCACTTGAACTTGAATGCTTTATTGCTTGAATTGATTGATTAATATGATTGTTGGATTCAAATTGTATATCAAAATGAGAGGGGTGGACCTCCTTTTATACTTGTTCGTCAAAAAATAACTTAATTTTTCGACGTGAGCCAACACAAGGTCAGGATTCCCGCTCAAATCTTGTGACCGTTAAGGGGCCCAAAAATGGGTCCTAACTGGGAGGACCAAGATGCTAGTTGCTTTGGTCCCTAAGGACTAGGGCGCTAGCGCCGTGGTCCTAACCAATCAAGGACCAAGAAAAAAGGACAGGAAGATGCACATGCTAAAAATGATGAGAAATTTTCATGGTGTGAGCAAATCAGGGCTTCGATTAGGCCTCAGGACATGAATGCCAAGGTGAGGGCCCAAATGAGGACAAAATTGCAAGGGAGTACAATTTAGGACACTAGAAAACCATAAATGGTTTCCCATAAATTAGACCCAAAATTTGAAGCTATATAGCAAAAATTCAATGCCCTTTTAGTCATAGTTAAGCAACTAAGAATAGTAACTCCCTTTACACATCTTACAACCTATTACGTGTCATAGGTATCATAGTTTTTATCATAATGATCAAACTGGTAAAGATCCCAAACCTATCTGTTACATAAGGGCATTGATTGCCTTGTTATAACACCAAATATGGAAGATCTTTTTACAGCTCTCAATTTTGATCATTTCTATTTAGCATTCTCATTTAATGTCTTCTTACATTAAACAAAATCCATACACATAAGCACACATTAACTTAGACTAAATAAAAATTAAAAGTTGGAGTTAAAAAGAAAACATTGTAAGAAGCCATAAATAAAAATAAATGAGGAGAATAAGATCACTTGCTTCATGATTAAAGAATGATTGCAAATTTGTTATGAAGAAGGAATATGAGTATCTTTGAATTAAAAAAAGGCTATAATAGCTAAATGCACATAGTTGAATTAGAATAATCTTCTTTGCTTTACTTTGGGTCGATGTTGCCAATATGAAATAGATTCGTGACCACGAATCAGACTCCTAGCATCAAACTTGGCCTTCGATGTACTTTGGCTTTTGTCCTTTGTGAAATCTCATAGATAACTATCTAATCTCTCTCTCTTTATATTCTTTAATAAATTGATAAATACGTTTCATAGGTTGTGCAACCAAAATGGTGAAGGCACGTTGTCTCAATGAACCCCTTGATAGTAAACAAGATTAAAAACAATACACAATCCCTAGAATACAAATTAATTACTTTTTCTTAGTACCAATCCAAATGTGTTACTCTTCTAGATTGAGAGATGATTTCTTGATTCTTTAACATTTTTTCATTCCCCTTTTTATCCCCTACATTTTTTAGAGTGAATACATGACAAATATCTTTATACCCTAGCACATGACATCAAATCATACAAATGTGTTTGGTTGGCCTTGGGTAAGAAAGTTAAAAGAGGCCAATCAACCAAAAGTTGAATTATCGAATTTGATTTAAATTGAGTTGAGTTAATGCTTGCAAGGATGACCTTTCCACTACAAACTTGACAAGATCAAAAGACATATTGAATTCTAATAAATATTGACTATTTAAGAATCAATGTATAAATAAGTATGATAATTAAACAAAAAAACCAATGCATAAAGATATATTTATAAAAATAAGATAAAATAATAAATGTAAAACCATGTGTAAATAAAAGCTTAAAAAAAACTAGGAAAATATATCATTTATCATCATATAGGGGAAGCGTACTAGCAATCATTATAGCTAACTTCACAAACTCACAGGTTCTAAATGGTATATCAGATTTTGAGGATTTTTTTTTGTTGTTGTCTCTACATGCAACTTAACTGCTTATAGCTATGTGGGATCTATTATTCACACAAGGGTCAAAAGATACACATTTCAAAGTGTCACACGAAACCTGTTTAATGATGTCCCAATAACCTTGCACTTAAAATTGCCAGTACTTATGCACAAATGCCCTAATAATCATGTGTTATGATTACTAATAAAAATGCACTAATGGATCAATTATGATCCAGAAATGTCAAAAAATGAGCACCTATTGGGATGCTCGTCACATGTTGATATGACATAAAGTAGCTCAACTGATCATCGTGTACAGAATCCCCGAGCTTTCCGGAATGAATCTAAACCTTACATTACATAGCTTTATCATCCGAATAAAAAAACCATGTCGTACTTCAACGATCCACAGGTTCTGTTTTATAGTGGGCACAAGAAATCCGGGGAAGCCACGAAACCAGGGTTTTTTGGCTCTACCATTCTATTTCCTGCTTTAAATATCGGTCTTGGTAGAGCAGGAACAGAGTAAGTTTTTCCCAGTTAGTCTGAATCGATTAAGAGATTATCATTTGAGTGAAAAGTGAGTAAGAAGAGATGATGGAGATGAGGAAATGGGTATCTGAGAACAAACTCACCTCAGTAGGGGCACTGTGGAGTTCAACATTAGGGGTTTCCCTTGCTTATAACTTCTCAAAGCCCGCCATGAAAACCAGTCTCAAGCTTATACACGCCAGGTATGAATTACTCCAGATTTCCTCTTACAAATGTTGAATACTCAGTTTAAAATTTTGTATGATTTTGTATTAATGTGATGATGGCTATTTTGATGTATTATTGCAGGATACACGCACAGGGTATTACTCTGGCAGCACTCTCTGCAGCTGCTCTTCTTCATCTGCATGAACAGAATGCCCAGCAGAAGCTTAAGCAAAATCATGGCATTGCTTAGCCCCCACAAATCTCAAATTCATATGATATTAATTCATTGTAGATCTGGTTCTGTTTGCTATGTAGTCTAATGTTTCAGAGCTTTTTCATTTACTTCTTATGTAATCAGATTGAAAATGTTACAGAAATAAGATGTTGGAAGTACTGTAATGTAATTCGGCCGATTTCCTCTAAATTTAATTCTCTGGAGAGTTCTACTGCTCTGTTATTTGTTGTAAAAATATGTTAATTAACCTTAATGCTCACAATCACATCAAAATAAGAGTGCATCCAGGTTGCTTTTTCTGTTTTATATGAATGTGGGTAATGTTTGTGATATAATCTTAATTTTGTACATTCAGATATTCTAAATTGTATATCTGATTTCAATAATGAATGATTCATAAGGTACAACATTTGGATGGGTGATCTCCCGGGAAGGCCCAATGCTTCACCCCTATGAACATCACCTAGATGCAATGAGTGTTAAGTGGACCATTCATTCTCATGAGAGATGGGTTCCTGATTTCAATAATGAATGATTCATAAGGCACAACACTTGGATGGGTGACCTCCCGGGAAGGCCCAATGCTTCACCCCTATGAACATCACCTAGATACAATGAGTGTTAAGTGGACCATTCATTCTCATGAGAGATGGGTTCTTATGAACCACTCCTCATGAAACATAGGTCAATGAGTTTGACTCAAAAACTACACAGTTGAACATGATAGCAATATCACAGTTTGACTTACTATGGAAAATACCTCCTACTTATCAATTTCAACAATTATTTTTCGTTGTCTTCTTATGTGACTTAATTGTTTATAGCTATTATTCTGGCTACTCGGTAGTAACAACACACGTTATGAGATCCATTATGCATGCAAGGGTCAAAAGTGGTCATTTCATAGTGTTGCTCAATACCTACTTAAAGAAGCCCCACTAACTGTGCACTTAAAATTGCTAATACTTCTACACAAATGCCCTAGTCATGTGCTATGTGTACCAATAAAGATGCACAAATGGGTCGATTGCTGTCTAAAAATGTTAACTACTAGGGATGACGTGAGCCTATTGATATATTTGAAATTTATTAATGAACTTTTAGTTATCATTCTTTGGGTTTCTTTAAAGTTAGTATTGGGGGTTGGGTGAGCAACGTTGTTAATTTTGATGGATAAGTAATATAAGTAATATATATATATATATATATATATATATATATATATATATATATATATATATATATATATATATATATATATATATATATATATTAAAAAAATAGGTGGTAGAGTAAAATTTTATACAAAGTATTAATTTAATCAGAGATATTAAGATATAGAATCTTTAACACTATATTTTAGTAGGATATTTTAGCATCCATAAGGTTTATGTTTAATATAGATAAGTTCGAGATATACCTTCCAAAAAAAAATGCACCTCTAATGATAACCAGAGGTTACACAATGATGATTAAAACTTAAGTTAATACAACTAAAACAAACATTACGACCTAAACTCCTAAAAACAAACTATATACTAGCAATAAAACCATAATAGTAATAATTTAAACTTATAAAACGATTGATAAGAATTTGTTAAATGAATGATAATTTACTACAAAAGAGTAGAACTTGATATGTCCAAAAATAAACATTTTTTTTGTTGTTTGTATGAACTTGGTAATGGTAGCTTATAGTCTTATTTGTTCTTTTGACTATCAATCTTAAATAGTTTTTTCTCTTTGCATTATTTCAATAAAAAATAAAATAATAATAAATTTTTATTGTACTTTGAAATTTATAATATAAATTTACTAGCCTTCAAGCATGGTGACATAAAGATCTTAGTCCACATACACAAGAAGATGGAATTAAATAGAAGAAGTGCTCATGATATCGTTGGTTCTAATAGAAGAATACTAATGAAAAAAACAATATGGTTCAATGAATTCACTCATTACTACTAACACACAAAACTCTAAAATAAATGAACATTTTTACAAGAATCGCAATCATTACATTTAAATACTTGTGCAAACTTTTAAAAAATTCAAAAATTGTTGTGATTGAACAAAGTAGGTAGATTGATTTTTTGTACAAGACAAAATTAGAAACATCTACTACAAGATTTATTTATTTAGTTTGCATCCTTCAACGAGGGCAAGAAGTCTTTCTAAATAATAAGTGGGTTGCAATTTGACTAAAGAATTGCTCAATAGAATATGGGTAGAAAATCATTGGGGTTTATGTCATTGCAAGGAATTGAAATTTTAATAGTTAAATCTCAAAGTTGCTCTAGATAGGTATTTAAATAACTATAAAGTAATAATATTTTATTGATAAATCATAAAAGTCATTTTGTTAGGATAATATATGTGCAACAATATTTTATTGATAAATCACAAAGGTCTTTTTGTTAGGATAATATATGTTAATAGCTTTCAGAGTTGTGATCCCAAGGAGAAAACACTGATTTTTTTAGCATATCTACCCACTCAAATATTTATAAAGAAGAATCACACTTTAGTGTCGCATGCTAATAGTCTTGGTAAGGATAGTCAAAAAGTTGATATTACAAAATCATTTTTAAATCCTTACTTATATGCATGATAAATGACAAAATCCACTATTGTTTAACATGTACCCACCTGCACCAGAGGCAAGAGGAAGGAAAAGAAAATGAATAAGGATCTGGAAGAGCTGAAAGCTGTCGGGGCGACCTATGATGAGTTGGTGATAAAGGTAGAGGATCTGCTAAAGAAAATTGCTATGTAGTGTCTCCTCGGTTTCTTTGTTGTGTTTTGTTGTTTTGTTGTTCTTTTTGTTCGCTGGTCTTTTGGCCAGTTGCTATGTATGCGGACTTTAATTCCTTTTGCTGCTCTTTTTCTTTCTATGATGTAATGGTTTCGGGTCCTTAAAACCTGTTTTTTAATCAATCAGAACATGTACCCACCTAGGCCTTGTAGATCCTAAAGTGAAAGAGATATATATCCATCTCTCATTTGTCGAACCATATTCGTAGTGAGATCTTGAACACAAAAATTTGCAACTTCCTAAAGATGATTGATTGCAAGTTGGAAAATCAATAAACCTATTTTGTACAATTTTAACATTTATTGAAAAGATTGAAAAGATTGAAAAAACACTCTCGGATACAGTCACCAAAAGATTGAAAAGGAGATGCTGGATAGAAAAAGCCTTGCGAAAACTAGTGAAAAAACACTCTCGGATATAGTCACCAAAGTGGAAAAAATTGAGAAGTGCCTTAAGAATATTGTGGAGCAGAGCCTTAGTATTCTGAAAATCTCGGCCAATAATACTCATACCCTCATCAGTAAGCTTGATGACGACAAGGAAATCCAAGAAATTGATCTAGACGCTGAAGGAACAGGGGAAGCTCAAGGCCCCAGAACCCGCACCAGAGGTAAGAGGAAGGAAAATAAAATGAATAAGGATCTGGAAGAGCTGAAAGCTGTCGGGGCGACCTATGATGAGTTGGTGATAAAGGCAGAGGATCTGCTAAAGAAAATTGCTATGTAGTGTCTCCTCGGTTTCTTTGCTGTGTTTTGTTGTTTTGATGTTCTTTCTGTTCGCTGGTCTTTTGGCCAGTTGCTATGTATGCGGACTTTAATTCCTTTTGCTGCTCTTTTTCTTTCTATGATGTAATGGTTTCGGGGTCCTTAAAACCTGTTTTTTAATCAATCAAAACATTTAGCTCAAATATTACTAGAGGTTGTAGACCATCGTTTTAATTTAGATATATCTTTATTCCTCTTTTATCTACCACTTTTTTAATTAGGTCTACCCCATATATGAAGTGCATCCTTAGAAACCTTGACCATGTATTTTGACCTCATTTTCTCTCTAGAAAAAGTGGCAACAAGGGGATCCATTTTTCGATATACAGTAGAACCACTCAATGCAATGATAAGATTATCATATGGTTTGGGGAAGAGAAAAAATGACAAGTATGCTTATCCTCATCATCCAGCTTAATATCAATACTACTTAGCCAATTGAAAATGAGATCAAAAGCGTATAAATGCTTAGCTATAGAGTCCCATTCATCATTAAAGATACACTTTAAAAATTAAATTTTTATTTACCAAATTCTTTGTTTAACTTGAAGCTTTCTAATTATTTCCACATATTAAATGTAATATCCTCCACTAAGACATTGAAAAGAATAGATACCAGAAGACATAACTGTATGATTCCTTCATTTTTAGTTTTTATGGTTTACACTTGGAGTCGTTTAAATTCTCAATCTCTAAGCATGATATATTTTTCATGGCTTCTCTAACCTCGCTAAGTTTTATGAAACCACTAAAATAATGCTTCCACCACAACCACAATAAACCCGCAATATTGCAAGGAAGATGTCCCGTTCCAATTCAAGTCATGGCTCTAATACCAAACATTGAAATACAAAGTAAATGATGCAATAAGAAACACAATAATATTCTTAATAATGTAGTATTTTAAATATAGCAAAGCATGTCATTAAGCCAATAAATTTTAAGAATGAAACAATGTATAAGCAAGTAGAAATCACTATATTTCCCACATAACACTATATCTATGTATAGAAATCCTTCTAGAAAAAAATATCCATTACAAAAGATACACAAGCTTATATTAATCATCAAGCAAAGAGCTACATTAATATGATCTACTTATTCCTTTAGTTTAATAGTAACCTCCTAGCATAAATGTACCTAGAAAGATCGTATGAATCAACTATCACATGCCTCCAATATATAGTAGAATAAGAAACTAGAAACCATAAATGGTTTCACATAACTAAGATCAAAATTCTAAGGTATAACAAAAATCCAATGCCCTTATGGTAATAATGAAGCAACTAAAAAAGTAACTCCACTAACACATCTTACAACTATCTTATATTTCATAAATCAAATTGATAAGGATCCCAAACCTAGATGTTCCATAAGGACATTGATTTTCTTGTCATTACACCAAATATGAAAGATCTTCTTACAACTCTCAATTTTGACCATTTTTATGTAACCTTCCCATTTAGTATCCCTAAATACAAATAAAAAATAAATAAAACCTCTTTGCACATTCCATGACATTTGGAGACTAGTCATTACTTATCATCTACCTAATTAAAAAAAAAACTATAAATTGAATGGTATATCTAATCCTAATGCTCTTGTCGTATTAGTTGTGTAGGTTCCACAAAAGTGGTGGGAAGCTCTAAATCTTCCTCTCAACATTTCTTCGTAGAGGATGACGCTTTGGTAAGATGATCCTGCACCTATTGTACCAATTTATGTGCACTTTTATATTTTTGTTGATTGTTGAACTTTATTTCAGTACTTCAAATGTTTTTTGGGGGGGTAAGTTAGGGGGGGCAAAGTTATGCATACCAATTAACCCTCTTTTTATTGTAAATGTTCTAAGTATACTTTATATGTTGAATGGTAGAATCATGTTGAAAAGTTCTAAAAATTTATCAATTAATAATTAAAAAGGATATCACATTTTTTAAATAGAATATTTAATAAGGAAATGGATAATCTCAAGGTTTAGTCTCTAGGATAATTCAATGAAATGCATATACATAAGCATACATTAACCTAGACTAAATAAAAATTAAAAGTTAAGTAAAAAAGAATTAGCATGTGTAAGAAACTATAAATAGAAATAAATGAGGAGAATAAGATCATTTTGCTCCATGTTTGAAGCATGATTACAAATATGTTATGGAGTAGAAATATGAGTGTTTTGGGATTTTAAAATGGCTATAATAGTTGTCAAATGCACATATTTGAATTAGCATATTCATATTTTCTTTACTTTGGGTCAACGATCAATATGGAATACATTTGTGACCACAAATTAGACTAATGACATCAAACTTGGCCTATTTACTTTGGGTCATGTCATTTTTGCAATCTAATGAATAACTATATGATCTCTCTTTATAATTTATATACTAGCAATATTGATAAATACAGTTGCTAGATTGTGCAACCAAAATGGTGAAGACATTTTGCCTCAATGAACCCCTTGATATAAAACAATATTAGAAAAACAATAGACAAGCCCTAGAAATTGCAAATTCATTACTTCTTTTTTAGTGTCAAATCCAAACGTGTTGTTATTGAATTACTCTTTTAGATTAAGAGATGATTGCTTGATTCTTTGACATTCTTCGACCTCCTTGCTATCTCCTACAATTTTTAGAATGAATATAACAAATATCTTTATATCCTAGCACATGACATCAAATCATACAAATGTGTTGGGTTGGCCTTGGCTAAGAAAGTTAAAAGAGGCCAATCATCCAAAAATTGAATTACTGAATTTGATTTAGAGTGAGTTGAGTTTATGATTGCAAGATAGACCTAGGATCAAAAGGCATATCGAATCCAAACAAATAATGGCTATTTGAAAATTAAAATATAGATAAGTATGATAATTAAACAAAAAATAGCAATGTGTAAAGATATATTTATAAAAATAAGATAAAACAATAAGCACAAAAATACAAATGTATATCTAGCAACCAAAATGCACCTTTAACCTTATTTATTAATTAATTAAAAATAATAAAAATAATGTTGTTTTTGTTTTCAAATTAATTAATAAATGCAGTCAAATGCGAATGATGAATAAAGTAGCTCCAATGACTAAATGGCAAAAAAAACAGCGGTCATTTGGTAGGTATAGCGGATTAGGCACACCATATTGCTCTATACTGGGGGTGCTTGGCATGTGTTGATATCTAATAAAGTAGCTCCAATGACTATTGTACGGAACGGTGTACAGAAACTCCGACATTTCTGGAATGAATCTAAACCTTACATTGAACAGATTTATAATCCGGATAAAACCATCTCCTATTTCAACAATCCACAGCTTCTGCGCTGTTGTGGGCAGATGAAATCAGGGGAAGCCATGAAACTAGGGGTCATTTCCAGCTTTAAATATCTCTCTTTGTAGATGAGTGATAGAGTAAGTTTTTCCCAGTTAATCGTCTGGACCGATTAAGAGATTATCATTTGAGTGAAACGTGAGTAAGAAGAGATCATGGAGATGAGAAAATGGATATCTGAGAATAAACTCACCTCAGTAGGGGCATTGTGGACTTCAACAATAGGGGCTTCCCTTGCTTATAACTTCTCAAAGCCCTCCATGAAAACCAGTCTCAAGCTTATACACGCCAGGTATGAATTTCTCCACATTTCCTCTTACAAATGTTGAATACTTACTTTAAAATTTTGTATGATTTTGTATTAATGTGATGATGGCTTCTGAGTATTAGGTTATTTTGATGTATAATTACAGGATACACGCACAGGGTATTACTCTGGCAGCACTCTCTGCAGCTGCTCTTCTTCATCTGTATGAACAGAATGCCCAGCAGAAGCTCAAGCAAAACCAGGGCATTGCTTAGCCCCTGCATATCTCATCATCATATGGCATTAATTTACTGTAGATCCGGTTTGTTTGCCATGTACTCTGGTGTTTCAGACCTTTTTAACTTTATGAATGTCATTAGATTTTCATAATCCATTAGTCTATATAAATAATGCTTCTGGATTTGATTGTGTAGGAATTTTTGTATCAACGTTTTGGATCACACTCTGTGATCCATCATGAGAATGATAGTAGAGAGCATCAGGAGAAAAGAAAAGAAAATCTCATCTATGTTTCGAATTTTTTTCTCTTGGTGCTCTCTATTATCATCCTGATGATGGATCATAGAATGTGATCCGAAACGTTGATGCAAAAATTCCTACACAATCAATCCAGAGGCATTATTCATATAGATTCAAAATGGATTCACCAGTTATTGCCTGCAGATAAATCCTGTATTTAAATCTTTGGAGAGCTCTTATGCTATGTTATTAGTCCTATAAATATGTTAATAACTTTAATGCTCACACTCGCATCAAAATAAGTTTGCATCGATGCATTTTCCGTTTTATATGATTAGGGTGAGTAGGGGAGAAGGTCTTATAATGAGTTTCTCCCAAAATTTTATATGGATATTTCCAATCACTTTCAATTTTGTTCAACAATTTACTTTTTTTTTGTATTGATCAAGCTGAGTTAAAAAAAATTGATACAATAAAATAGAGAACCAAAAAGAGGACTGCAAATGAAAGAGAAAAACAATCCTAAATAGCTGAGACAATCAAGTGTTCAATTTATAAAATTTGGTTTGGTGTTCACATGCCTGCCTTTTTGTTGAGGTGTCCAAAATGATCCCAAAAAAAAGTAAGAATGATAGTTGTGCATTAAGTCATGTTTATTAGTAACATGAGATCACATAATTTGTGTACATTTAGTTTTTATGTTTAACATAGATAAAATACAGCCATAATTTCCAAAAAAGAATCCATTACTTATGATAACCAAACATCACACAATGACAATTAAAATTCTAAATGTAACTAAAATAACCACATCAAACTTTATTTTACATTGTAATAACCATACCAAATATATATATACAAAATCATCTAAAACATTGCAAGTTTATAGCTTTGACCGCAACATTATATACAAAACAAATTTTCTAGATCCATTCTATGAAAAATATATAAGAAAATATTTGCACACTAATAAATAATGTTTGGCTAAGATTGCTTCGATGGCCTTCCACCTACACAGATAAAACTTAAATTATTGATGCTTACTTACCATCACATAAAAACCTCATCTCAAAATGTTACCTCCAATGGTCAATCTACAGTGCAAGTGGAGAACATTCTTAAAAATTGCTCTTAGTATACTGTTCTTCCAAATAACATTACCATCTTAGATTATTATTAGTTCATGTCATATTTCATGCATTTATCTATCATTTGCATGTCAAATTGTTTTAAAAATGAATTTTTGTTTACGAACATTTTGATGTCATTGTAGATGCCTCTCCACATAATTAATATCTACTAATTAAAAAATTAAAAATCCCTACAATCACTCTTTATAATATTTGTATTGAAATGAATGATGTTGTCGGAAATATGTTAGATGGCACCTTTCAATCCCCAATACTTTTGGATTAACAAATGTACACCTCTACATTTTAGATAATAGACATGGTCTACTGTAGTGCTAGAGGGATTTAACTTTTGTTGAGGACTGCAAAAAGTGCTTGAAGAATACAATTAATCAACTGTCATCTGTGACCATATCCACTGATTTAGCAACCACCATTAATTCTAGAAATGCATCATGCCACCTCATAAAATCTAAAGATTGTTCAAATCATTTATTGGCACTGACCTCACCTAATAATAAATCATTTGTTTTTACAACTTTAGACCAAATCCCTACTTATAACAAAGGAATTTTTCAATTGGGTCTTATGGTGTCCCAGCAAAAGTTGACAAGGCTTCTATACTCCAATTCAATTTGGAATTTTCCATTTTCCCATCAAATTAAAAGCAATGACCTTGTCCAAGGTAGAGAAGGGTGCAGCGAAGAGAGGAGGAGAATACAATGAACCAATTCTTATTAAGAAGGTAGAGTAAATGATATTTATGTTCATACTTTACAAGCTGATTTTTACATTAGACTAAATGATATCAATGAATACTTTAAATCTCAAACCATACATTCTACTCTCACCTTGGTTGTGTCATCACAAATGGCCAAATAAGATGGCAAATAATCAGTTAAAACTGCAAGGATACATTTGTGATATGGCCAAACTCCAAAGTTAGTGCAACTTTTTATCTTAATTTTGATGAAGGAATACATAATGAGGATGTTTAAATTTTCAGTGCATGTTTTTAACCCTAGCCCTTCTAGTATGAATGTAGATTAACTGTTTCTTGCTTTTAAAGGAGAATTACTAAAAAAAAATTTGGTTGTCTATAAAATTTTAGAGTAAGCACCATATGAAAACCAAGATTCAATTCATCACTAATGTTTATATAATGTGACATTTAGCAGACAATTCACACCTCAAACATGCAAGCAAAGATCTATGTTACTCTCACCTTTTGTGTGTTCCAAGTAGAATGTACTCTTATGTTGTCCACAATGAAAGGACAAATTTTGTAGGTATTGACAAAATTGTTCTACAATCACTTGGCAAGAATTGTGTTGCAATGCAACTCTTGTTTTTATGGCCTATCATGTTACTAAGAAATAATTCAAACCACTAATTCCACCCAATATTGCATGCAATGTCAAAGGCTCCTAAATGGGAATGCCTATTAACATAAAGAGTCATCTCCTTCAATCTAGGAGATACATGTCATCCAAATAACAAAAAGGCTATACTAAGAAAAATAAGTAATAATATAAACTCTCAAAGATTATAGGTATATAATAGTATGAAGTTATGAAGATTTAAAGGTATATTCACTACATCTTTTATGAGTATTTTTATTTAAAAAAATATTGGATGATTATAGCAAAGAACAACAGAGCACTTACCAATTCACATGTGATGTTATCTCATGGTGTGAAAACCAAGGTGCTAAACTTCAGCTTACCAAAAATAACACAAAATAGGAACCATTTGTGTCCTTGTTTAGAAGGAGTTAAATACCTCAACTATTTTATAATGAAAAGATCACTTAATTCCATAATTTTATTCAAGTAATCTTATTATTAATCTCTATTGAAAGAACTACTGAAATGCATTCCGTATGAAAAATATTGAGGAAATTCATCTTAGATCTCACTTCTCATATTAAGGATGAAGTAGATAAGTTAAATCTTGAAAGAAGGGACTATGTCTTGAAAAATGTTTTAAAGTAGAAAAGATAACTTAAATTATTTTGGAAGAGTTCCAAAAGAGAAAAAAAAAACATAGCACTTTATAATAACATTTAGTGGTTTTGAACTAAATTTTGGGTAATCAAAAATAAAAAAGAGATTTATAATAAAAATAAAAACAACAATAATAAGGGTCAACATACAATAATTTATACATACAAAAATAAGATAGCAAGGGAAAATAGTGTAAGAAATATTAGTGGTAGTAAAATCCCACCTAGTCAAGGATACAATTGAATGTCCAATGCATTCTATCAAAGCAAAAATTTGTCTTTTGTTAATTTTTTTTAGTTTGGTAATGATCATCATGGAAGGAAATTTTCTTAAAGAAATAAAGGTTTGTGTGCAATTAGGTCTATTAATTAATTACCTTCACCACTATCACCTCAACCAAATTCACCAACAATAGTAAAACATATCATTCATGTTGTAGTACATATTAGGAAAGCTACACATTGTGTTACACCCATTGAACTTTTCAATATACTCTTTATCCATCTAGTTGTTATTTTAATGAAAACAAGGGTGAATAACTATAAATAATGTCAAGAATAACAACATTAATAAAACCTCATTTAAACTAGGATAAAATGGTTGTCCAATATACCTTAGGAAAGAAATTAGATAGTTGATCAATGAAGAAATGTGTCTTTGGCAAATTATCTTGAGTCTAGTGATGATCATCACGTTTGGAAATTCCCTCAAAGAAATAGAAATATAAATACAATTAGGCCTTTTCAATAATTACCTCCACCACTATCACCTCAACCATACCTAAAAACTATAATAGATCATATCATTCATATTGTAGTACATAACAAGAAAATTACACCTCTTGAATGTCTAGGTATACTCTTTAGCTAGTTGTTGTTTTAATCGACACATGGTTGACTAAATGTTTCATCTTGCTTATATTATCAAGCTACCTAAAGCCCTTAGGTCGTGGGAAACATGTGGATGGTCCACTACAATAAACAAGCCACAATGATATAGTGAACAAATGTCTTCTTGAACCTAATTTGGAGTTATCAACCTTTTCTTAGGTTCCTATAATGTAATTTTAGAAACAAAATGGTTTAAGTAAAGTTGTAGATTATTTTTGAAAACAAGTAGACTACTTAGATTAGCTATATCAACCAATTAGATTACAAGTTGTGTAGTACCCCTCCCTCGATCAGACTTTTTAGATACTTATTTTGACTTTGGTTGACTTTTTCAGTGGATATTAGTGGATACATTATATGGTGATGTTTTACTCAGATATTATGAGCTATATTGTTTTATGTTTTGATTTGAGATTAGGTGGATGTTGTTTATGCAGTATTTCCTTATTGATGGTTAGATGTTAATTTTATTGGATTACTGACCATGGACTAACATATTTCCTTAATGCGTGAGATGTGTTATGTATATGTTATCATGTATGTGTGTAATTGTATGGGGTGTCAGGAGATGATTTTCATTCACTCACTTCGGTGAGACAGGGAACATCACAATTCTCCTTCACCAGGTGTGTCTACCGTGTTTGAATATATATATATATATATATATATATATATATATATATATATCTGTGTGTGTGTGTGGTTTGGTGATGCAGGAATTGCAGGTAAAAGGTATTGATTTCAGCTGGTTTCACAGGTATGAGCGTACCTAAATAATCTGATGGAAGTGAAGGAGATAGTCTTAAGGCCCTAAGTTTCACCCTTAACCTTGCTCGTCACTAAGCAGTGTCAGTCGTCCGTCAACCTTCCCTTTGTTGGTATGCGGGTTGTGGTTCTGTTTTGCTTTATTGTTTGTGTGTTATGCATTTTTTAAAAATTAATTTAGAAATAAATGACTAAGTGAATTTTAATGTTTTAATTGATTAGTTAAAGTTGAATTGTTGGATTACTTAGGAAATTTTATATTATGTGTTTTCAATTGTTTAAAAAGAGGATAAAGTTATTTTACCTTTATATTCATTTAATGGCTAATTGATTTTCATTTTATTTTTTAAAGGGGATTTATTTCAATGAGAATATTTAATTAAAAAGGTATTGTTTTGTTTTGAAAACAGAAATGATTTCAAATTAGAAATTTAATGAAAAATGTATTATTTTGAAAAGAAATTTTATATTTGAATTTTCATTTTAAAAGTTTAAATGTGACCTAAAAGATATTTTGTGTGAGAAATGTTTTTATATAATGTGAAATATTTTTCCAAAATCATTGATTTTGCATTTGGGAAAAAATATTTTTTGGAAATTTTATGTGTGTGGTTTTGGGCTGGAGAATTTTGTGGTTGAAGATTTTGGTTTAAAGTTGGAGGTTTTCTCTTCTTCAAATTAATCTTCCTGGAAATCTCAACAGGTTGGTATTTTGAATCTTTTGTTTTTGTAAAATCCTGGTTTAAAATCAATTCCCTGTAACTTTGTGGGTGTGTTTGAATGAAATTTAAACTAGTGTTTTTAATTTCTCTGTTGATTGTTTAAGATCTAAATTCATCCATTGTTGATTAAATAGGGGGTTATGCTACCAAAATTTCTATTTTGGGCAAACCTGGGAAATGGGTTGAGTTTTGAAATTGTTGGACAAATAAAGAATTTGGAAAAGAAAAAAAAAATGGCTTACCCTGTTGTGTTTTCAAAACCCTGTTTTCAAAAAAAAAAAATTTGCTGACAAAGGGAAAACTGTTGTCTAAATGGTTGTTGGGTTTTCATTTTATGTTAACTGGCAAAGGAAAATATATTTCTGAGTTTATACTTTTAGCAGGGTTATTGGTTTGTTTGTTTTTTAAATTAAAAAAAATTATAAATTCTAACTCTAATGGCATAAAACAGAGGCTTAAAGATTCTAAATTATATATTCTCAATAAGTTCTTAGTTTGACACCATCCTCGAAAACGACACCAAAAATGTCGGTTCCTTATAATACCCTAGTAATAAAGACTCATTTCCTTGACCAAAGGGGTTCAATTCTCTGTTGTCATTGGATTACTAACTCATTAATAAGGAATTCATTCAATTGTCAACCCAAGAACGTATACTTGAAACAGGTCTGCACTATATGTGCACTAAGAGACTCACGAGGAATACTAACTCAAGCTTTAATCAACTAAATAAGAAATTAATGGAAAGCATTAGATTCTAACATTGGTTCTACTAACATCAATTTAACCTACTAACATCAATTTAACCTACTTAACATGAAGCTTGTAAATTTATGCAGGAAATAAACTAACCAGTTGGTAACTATATACTATGTTTTTCCTTTAGCTACAGGAACAATCACAGAATGAAGTTTATGTGGCTCCAGGATAGTCAACAAAAAGGATTCTAAACAGTAAACATAACCTCGATAGTAAACTTACTAAGTAAAACATGGAAGTGAATGAATGTGGATGCTCCCCAAGTGGGCCCCCTTGGTTGAGCCTCCAAAACTTTAACTAAATATAAAGATTATGTCAACATCACATACACATTGAAGTTTTGAACAACAAAGATGACAAAACTGAAATCTACTTGTTATTTCTAACTGTAAAACAAAGTACACTCGATGCTCAAGTAAAAATAAAATTGCATTACATACTCCATCCTTAACTGGTGGATTTATAGGAAATTTAACAACTAACTATCTCCACAGTCGATCCACTCCCAACAAACTAGGAGGACGACTTTTATTAGAAATAAAAGCATAGAATGGTGAATCATTCTAAGACTTAGTCTATTGTGCAAATATAGGCCATGTCATCCTCTAGATCTCCTCAACGGGCTGACACATGTTTTGAAACAGTAACTACATCAACCACAATTGAAAGCTCTGTTAGAATCATCAATTGTCGGCTTAACCGGTCCAGCAGTCATATTTGAGTAGGACTGTAACTCTCTGAAACAACAACCAATGTCTCTATGTTGAATTAGTCTTTGTCTTCTAGCTGCATACATGGAAGTTAATACGCACAACACATATTTGAACAACATTACTTCTAACCAACATTTTAATCAAGCATTTCCATATCATTAAAAGAGATTTATCATATCATTTATAAGGTTGTTTAATAGATGGCAAAGTTCATAGTTTTAAACACAAAAGGGCTTATATCCATCACAACCAGAATGTCTAAGCCACAAAATGACAAATCTAACATAACATAAATCCATATAAAACAACCAAAAAGGCTACTCATCAATTTGTAACAAGGGAATTTATTTTTGGGATATTTAGTACAACCACTCAATGTGATATTAGATTCTCTAATGATTTAGGTAGAGAGAAAAGTAACAATACACTTATCCTCTTTTTCTATCTAAACATTAATAATAATTTTCTAGCTTAAAATAAGATTAAATCATATAAATTCTTAGCTACAAAGTCCCCCTCATTTTTAAGGAATACAATTTTCTTTTTAGATAAATTTTATTTACAACTCTTCTTTTACAATCTTTCGAATTCTTTTTTACATGTACTAAATGTAGTATCCTCCACTAAGACATTCAAGAGAATAGAATCAACAAGGCATAGTTGTATGGATCCTCATGTGTTTTTATCCATATTTCTCCAATCTTCATTTGAATGAAGGCTTAAACTTTGAAGTCACAACTCTCCATTGATCTACTCCTTCAAGAAATCCTTTCATTTTAGTTTTCAAAGCTTGCACTTGGATCCAATTAGCTTCTCTATCTCTAATTTTGATGTACTTTTCATGGCTTCTTGAACCTCACTAAGGTCTACAAAACCACTAAAATAATTCTCCCATTACAACCAAAATAAACCCAAAATATTGCAAGAAACATGTTCCATTTTAAATCAAGCCAACTATTGAAATATATATAAATAATGACACAATAATAATGTTATTAATGTAGTGTTTTAATATGACAAAGAATGTCATTGATCTAATAAATTTTAATGATGAAACAATGGATAAGCAAGTAGAAATCACTAAACTCATACAATTATACATATAACACTAGATTTATGTGGAGAAATCCTTATAGAAAAATCACTACCACGAAAGATACCTAAGCTCTCATTAATCCTCAAAGAAGTAATTACATTAATATGATCTACGTATTCCTCTATTTTGATAGTGATCTACTAGTGCATAACTGTACCTGAAAAAACATATGAATTTACTATTGCATGCCTCTAATATATTTTAGAATAAGAAACTAGAAACTACAAAAGTTTCCTATAACTAAGACCCAAAACTATGAGCTAGAGCAAGAATTCAATGCCCTTTTAGTAGTATTCCAACAACCCAAAATAGTAACACATCTGACAACCTTCTTATGTATCATAAATGTCATAGATTCTATCATTATGATCTAAAGCAAGAATTCAATGCCCTTTTAGTAGTATTCCAACAACCCAAAATAGTAACTTTGTTTACACATCTAACAACCTTCTTATGTATCGTAAATGTCATAGATTCTATCATTATGATATAGAGCAAGAATTCAATGCCCTTTTAGTAGTATTCCAACAACCCAAAATAGTAACTTTGTTTACACATCTGACAACTTTCTTATGTATCGTAAATGTCATAGATTCTATCATTATGATCTAGAGCAAGAATTCAATGCCCTTTTAGTAGTATTCCAACAACCCAAAATAGTAACTTTGTTTACACATCTGACAACCTTCTTATGTATCGTAAATGTCATAAGATTCTATCATTATGATCAAATTGACCAAGATCTCAATCGTAGGAAGTCCATAAGGTCATTGATTATCTTAGTTGATTACATTTAGGACATTTGATAATGAGAGAAAACAGCTGGCATTACCTAGGTATAGGGGGGTTTTTGATGATGGATTTGTTCAAGTATTGGGGTGTTTTGATGTAATGTTGTAGGGTATTACTCTGGCAGCTGCTCTTCTTCATTTGTATGAACACAATGCCCTGCAGAAGCTCAAGCAAAATCATCGCATTGCTTAGTGCCATGAAATTAACTGTAGATCTGCTCTATTTGCCATGTACTCTGGGGTATAAGAGTTTTTCAACTTCTTGTGTAATCAGATTCAAAATGATTGCACTAATTATGAAAAAATATGTTTCCTGCAGTTATAGGAATATGGGCAATGTTTGTGATGGCTGGAGTTTCTGAAGCTCTTTTCCTATCTAACAAAGAAATAGAGATATGAAATTATTTTATTTCTTAATGAAAAGCATTAATTATATGTAAAATTAGTACAAATAAAATTAAAAAGGTGGTATTGTATCACAGTCTAAGAAGTTTATGTAAAGAGAATTTTTATACAAAAGATAAATTTAATATAGACAAGTTAGATTCATAATTTCTAAACAAAAAAATTGCAGCATATGATAACAAAAGATGACACATGATAACAATTAAAACTTAGGTTAACACAACTAAAATAGTGGCATCAAACTTTGTTCTATTTATTGTTTTCTTTCCATAGTCATAGCTCTGTCGTGGCATTCTAGCTTTGTGCCTATTCCAGGTAGGTAGAGCAAATATACTTATGTCTTTGTATGCTATTTTTTCCTTTTTCCATGAGTGCTACACCCGGGGAACCCCAAAAGGGAATGTGAATTAATGTTCACGCAGCTTGAACAGGATGGTTGGGCTCGCCTTTATATTTATCAGAATTTGGTATATACCAAATAGAAGTGTGAATTTTTTAAATAGAGTATTTATTTTTAGTTGTTAAGTTTTTAGGTTTTTATTGTTTTCTTTTCATAAATTAATGATTTTCAAAATATATTTAACCAGCATCTATTTAACAATAATTAAAAATTATTAATTCTATAACCATTTAAAGAAAACAAGATAATAATCCACCACCCCTCTCTCTCTCCTCTACCTTTCTCACTCTCCCTCTCTCCCTTTCTATCTATCTCTCTATCTTTCTCCCCATTCCTCTCTTTCTAGATCTCTGCATTTATCCCTCTCTCAATCCCTCTTGTCCCCTTATCTCTCTTTCGCTACCAATATCTCCCTTTATCTTTTTCTCTCCCTCTCTATCACCCCCTTCATATCTCTATGTCTACTCTCTATTTGTCTCTCTACTTATCCATTTATCTCCCTCTCCCTCTTCCTCCTCTCTATGTCTCCATCTATCTCTATCACAAGTATCTCACCATCTATATCTCTTTATATCTCTCCCTCTTCCTTTATATCTCTCTTTCTATCTCTCTCTCTCTCAAACTTCCTATCTGTCTCCATCTTTATCTCTCCCTTTGTGTCTCTATATCTGTTTATATATACATCTCTCTCTCTCTCTCTCTCTCTCTCTAGCCATCCATCTTTATCCCTCTCCCTCTTCCTAGACATCTATATCTATCTCTTCGCCTCTCCATCTTTATCTCTCCATATTTGTTTGTCCATATCTCCCTCTATTTCTACCTCATTGTTTATCCATCTCTTTTTACCCCTATATATCTCCCTACCAATCAACCTCAATACAAAACTTCTATGCAAAGTGCGATCACTAGTAGTAAATATAAGATAAAACAATAAACACAAAATCATGCATAAATAAAAGCTAAAAAGAAAATTAGAAAAATACATCATTTATCACCATATATACCTCCTAGTGGTAAAGAAGTTGTGCTTTTGAAAGAGAGATCACAAGTTCAAATCCCACAAATAAATAAGATATATGAAAGAATCCCATACTGCTCTAACCCATCTGTAGACCCTCTACTGTAAAAATCCCTTTCCTTTTTTTCCTTTTTTTTAACCACAAATGAATTACAACAGTTGAAAATGGCAAAAACGAAAAAAAACAAAAACAAAAAAAACACCAGCGGGCATTACCTTGGTATAGCGGATTAGGCACACCAGATTGCTCTGTAGCCTGTACTTGGGATGCTCGTCACGTGTTGATATCAAATAAAGTAGCTCAAGTGACTATTGTGTACAGAATCCCCGAGCTTTCCGGAATGAATCTAAACCTTACATTACATAGCTTTATGATCCGAATAAAAAAACCATGTCGTACTTCAACGATCCACAGTTTCTGTTTTATAGTGGGCACATGAAATCCGGGGAAGCCACGAAACCAGGGGTTTGTGGCGCTGCCATTCTATTTCATGCTTTAAATATCGGTCTTGGTAGAGTAGGAACAGAGTAAGTTTTTCCCAGTTAGTCTGAATCGATTAAGAGATTATCATTTGAGTGAAAAGTGAGTAAGAAGAGATGATGGAGATGAGGAAATGGGTATCTGAGAACAAGCTCACCTCAGTAGGGGCACTGTGGAGTTCAACATTAGGGGCTTCCCTTGCTTATAACTTCTCAAAGCCCTCCATGAAAACCAGTCTCAAGCTTATACACTCTAGGTATGAATTTCTCCAGATTTCCTCTTACAAATGTTGAATACTTACTTTAAAATTTTGTATGATTTTGTATTGATGTGATGATGACTTCTAAGTATTAGATTATTTTGATGTATAATTACAGGATACACGCACAGGGTATCACTCTGGCAGCACTCTCTGCAGCTGCTCTTCTTCATCTGTATGAACAGAATACCCAACAGAAGCTTAAGCAAAATCACGGCATTGCTTAGCCCCCACAAATCTCAAATTCATATGACACTAGTTTACTGTAGATCTGCTCTATTTGCCAAGTACTCTTATGTTTAATAAGAGCTTTTGTATTTGCTATGTAATCAGACACAAAATAAATGCAGCAGTTATGTAAAAATATCAACTATTTTATAATGAAAAGTTCATTAAGTTCCTTGGTTTTAATCAATTAACCTTCCTGTTAATCAGTAGCAGGAGACATTTATCATACTGGAATGCATACCTCATCAAGGATAAAATCAAATGACCAATACATTTTATCAAAGCCGAAAAATTCTCGTTGCCTCTTAAGCGAATCTTTTTTCCAGTGTATTAGTGATCATTATGGAAGGGAATTCTTAGAGAAATAGAGGTATATATATGTAATTAGACACCTAAAATTGTCTTATTTAATTAAATAAATATTTTACTTATTTAATTATTTTATCTTAAGTTTTCTATTGATTAAATAAATTTTTATTTATTTAATTAAATAAATATTTTACTTATTTAATTATTTTATCTTAAGTTTTTTATTGATTAAATAAATTCTTATTTATTTAATTAATTCATTAATCCTCTTCTAGCCTTTTTTTTATTTAAATTATCTTTTTCTTAAATTAAATATCTATTTTATTTATTTAATTAATTCATTAATCTTCTTCTAGCCTTTCCTTATTTAAATAAATATTTTTATTTATTTAAATTATCTTTTTTCTAAATTAAATAAATATTTTATTTATTTAATTGATCCCACTTCCTTTATTAATTAAATGAATCTTTATTTATTTAATTAATTTATTAGTGTTTTCTCTTCAAGACACATGTCATTTATCTCTCAATTTTCCTCTACCTAGCCCTTTCATATTTTATTATTTCTTTTACCTATCCTTTAATCCTAGCCGACCATTTAACTCTTCAACTATTAATTTTATCCCTCCATTTTCTAGAGTGTCTTCTATATAATAGGATACTCTCATTTTTTCACAACCCTAACTAATGCGTCTATCAAGCCTTCTTGCGATCAAGCGACTTCACAACCACAATCTTCCCAAAAATAGGAGCTCAAAGTCTTTGATTTCCTTATACAAACATGGTGGATCCAAATGGTCCTTAAAAGACCCCATTTTCTAATGATTAGCCTTTAGAGTATATGGGTAGGAAAAGTAGTTACTTTCCCACAATAATCTAACTATTTGTATGATAATTTTATAAAACTTTCAACATAATATTAGAAACTCTATAGTGAGTGCATATTCAACTTACTAAAATAAATATATGCTTTTAACATTATTCAAACTAAATTTATAATACAATATTACTTGTTCACTAAAAACTGACAAGTGTGAAGTTGTCATAGCACTTGGTCCAACATTTGTATGTGTTGTTGCAAACTTGTGGTTGAGACGAGAGTTGTTGCAAGTTTTATAGCTTATTTCCAAGAAAGATTTATTTTCAATGAATTTAAGGGAAAATTCAAATACTTTTAGTATTTCCCCAACTTCACAATCTCAAAATCAAAGTGTTTGCTTGGTGAACCTAAATTCACTTGAAAGTGGTGGTTACAAAATTATGAATTTCTTTTCCATTCATCAATAAAAAAAATATGTGGTTTATTTCCACCCTTCATAATCAATTTATTCATTATATCTTCACACTCCTTATGTTGAGCGTTACCTTCTAATAGTTTTGCATTGGCTCTAAGTTTGATCCTACATTTACACAAGAGAGAATTTTGAATAATACTTTTCACTTTAATAAAAATCATGTTCTATACAATCTTCAAGAGCTAAGATAATTTTGTATTTTATTTCATCAACCATATTTAAATTATTGTACATAATTGAAATAAATTATCTTTCTCAAAATTTAAGGTTGGGAAGAAGGATCCTTATCATCTAAGGTTTCATCTTTGTGTAATGTTATATTAGGAGATAGGTCATGAATAAAATGCATAATATCATATTGCCTATAAATATGTTGATGACCAAGATAACTTCCAGGACAATAAGGGGGATCTAGAGAGATTGATGTCACGACATGTTTACTTTGTCCCCCTTGCACTAAAGTATCTTGCAAAGAGGATGGTTCAATGTTGATCTTCAATGTTGCCTCTCCATTAGAGAGATCATTGATAGGAGTATTGATTCTTTCCTCACTAACAAAAGATACCTTGGAAGAGGTACAAGATTTCATCAAAGCTTCATCTCTAGAGGGAAGGTCACTAAAATGGAAGTTAGGTATGGTATCACTACGAAAATTAGCTACAATATCATCTTCTTGCACCAAATGATCTTTATGGGTGGGACCAATCGTGGGAGAAGGTAAATCATGGTTATGGATGAAAGAGAAACATGAGCTATCATCATATGCACAAAAAAGAACATCATGGAGATCTTGAATTAAATTTGAAATTGAATTAGTAAAGAAAGATAACAACTCCATTTATCAAATCTACTTATGATATGCAGTAACCAAAGCAATGTTCACTCAATGTATGTAATAAAATTATGAACAATCAGATCTAAAAACACCAAATCAAAAATATGCAAAATGTAAGTAGCGTCAAGTTCGCCAAGATGTAATGGATAGAAAATTAAGGTTTCACAAGTTAAGCCTTGTAAACTAGGAAATGACCTAACTTTCCAAACAAAACACTAAAGGAAGGGAGAACTCAAGTGATCCAGTGCAAGAGGATTGAATGCATATCAAGTTATTCTTCCTTTGTCTAATTGAAATTGATTTGAATGTATTTGAATGTTAGATCTAGGGTAAATAATGAAGAATTGACACGAAATAACAAAAATAACAAGCTATAGATGAGATACAGAGGCATAAAGCAAAGACTAAATAGTAAAATTAGAGAAGCGCCTGTGATAGCAAGTTTGACTTAGAAATGCAGGACCGTGTGGCAATTTGCATCTCAGTCCTTGATGTTGGATGCAGACAGACTGGAAATATTTTGGAATCAATATGCCACATAGAACCTGTTCCTAGAATCTCATAAAAAAAATTCTCGAGACTATGACGGTTTTCTGTCTTGGTCCTCTGATTTTTGCCTTTGCAAAAGTTAGATTTGAATGTTGTCATCTTCTCTATCAGAATATTTGTCTGTGGCTCTTGCATCTATCGCCTACACACAAAAATAAAAGAAATAATATTGTTGATAGGGGTTTGCCTTAGGTCAAAGCTTGGGTTTGGAATTAATCCCAATTGAATTAAATTTGTAAATGGAAATTTTGAAGTAAATGTTGAATGATATACCTCAAATCTGTTGCAATTAATAATGGATGATGATGCAATATTTTTTAGATGTGATCTCAAGTGTTAATGCAATAACATGACTTGACATAACATGAACATGAATGATCTAATCAAACACACATGCTTGCATGAATATTGATGTAGATTTGCTACTCGATGATGCTTGAAGGATATGGTGGGATGAAATGCTACCTTGAATGCTTGATGACCGATTGTGCTAGGAATGCTTAGAGCCTTAGAGCATTAGATGAACATGAATAGGAATAATATTCTTATATAGGGTTTCCATGGTAACTTACCGATTAGGCCAACCTCCAATGGTCAAATTGTGACACTGAGAACCAAAACCACTGGGGAGGGGAAGTGCACCAACCCATTTAAATTGTGTCATGTTTAAGGAGGACCAGTATGCCCCAAGCACCATGGTATTGGGGTCAAGATGTCTTGGGCACCATGGTCCACCAAAAACAAGGCAAACTAATGGGAGGTCAGGGTGCACAACCCAAGGCACAGGTCTAGTTATTCGTGCAGACATATGACATCAAATTCAACGTGAAAAGGCCAAAAATGGACCTCGAATAGAGCTAATATAGAGCACACTAAAGTAGGAGCACAAAAGGTGGTGGAAATTGTGTAGGGTTACAATTTACAACACTACAAATATAAGCACATTTAACTATACTTGATTAGATTTATTAATTAATTTAAAAATTAGAATAACATTTTTAATTTTTTTTAATTAATTAATAAATAGGGTCAAGGTGCACTCTGGTTGGTGAGTAAAAAACAAGTTCCCACAAAGGTAAAAAATAATTTTTATACACATGGTGGTAGGCTCATGCTCACCATATGCAAGGGGATAGTGTTTGTCTATTTACAAAGGGATTATTTAATTTAAAATGGGATGGTGAGTAGAATGGAGGCTATTGAAATTCCTTTCTTCCCCATCTATATTTAACTTTATATAAAATATTTTTTGGATCACAATATAATTAAAAAACATTTATTTATTGTTCGTTTAATAAGTGTTCAGCTCATAATTTATTTTGAGAATATTTTTTTATATGATAGTAGTGTAAGTGTGGAATATGCATAGCATGTGTAAGGTGTATCTTTAAAGTTGAGAATGCATCTATAGTGTCGTAAATTGTATCCCTTTGCAATTTCACACACACTTTGGGCTCGCTTTGGTGGTTGTCCCCTCATGGCCATGACTCATGATTGATTGTGCTCAATCCATGGCCAATTATGGAATCCCAACACAGTTCTATGCTCATTGACCTTTACCCTAACTCAAATAGCCAGGACTATGGTGCCTAGTGTCATAGACCTCCTATACTATGGTGCCTAGCACCATGGTCCAATCAATTTGGGCCCAAATTTGAATATTTAAGAATCATAAAAAATGTGTAGTGGGAAACTGCTCCCCAATGTTGTCTTTCTTTAAAATTTCACCTCGAAAAGGTGTAAGTTGTGTATGAACACAATTCCCTCCCTCATTGAATTCTCATTTTATCGTCATCATTCCTCTCAAGTCTAATTGAGCATTTAATCAGAAATCTACAAGGCAAATGAGGAGTAATCTGAAGTCAAGCATCATAAAATTCAAGTTCAACAATCATGTTCAAGTTATTATTTCTCCATAAGTGAAGGCATGCATTAACACCTATGAAGCAGCATAAATCTTTGTGTGAGGCTTCAAGTCAAGGGGTTTCACATCAAGGTATCATTTGTCAATTAAATCATCTCCTTAAAGATATGGGTAAGCTCTCTTCTATTCATCATTTTTATGATGGAGGTTAATTCCTACTTGGGGTTTGACTTAGGAAAACTCCTATACAACACAATATTTTCCCTCTTTTATGCGTGCATGTTGCAAATCCGACAATCAAATTTTGCAAAATTGTGCAAAGTAGACTAAGACATGCATTTTCAGATTTTGAATAGGTGAAACTTTGTTGTCTACGTTGATTTGTACATGGGACCGACACTTTTTGGCCAAATGTCAGGGAGAGTGATCTACAAAGCATCCCAATCTGGAATCTAAAGTTTCAATTGGCGAAAATACCTCCATGTCTAGGGAACCTAGCACACTTGACCAACATTTTTAGGTTCAAATTTTAGTGATAGGTTCCTTTATGTATCTCAAATTCAAATTTGTACTTCTGTGATAGCTTTTTGTTCTATTTCTATCTATTTATGCTAAATATTGTCAATTTCCTAACATTATATCTAGTTCTTGCATCTTCCATTCAATCACATCTAATCATATCCACTCATAACTATTGGTTGAAAATTTTGTTAACTCAAGAAGAGTTTAAAAATTTGTAGTTTCAACCATAGCAACACGAGATTAAATCTCTCCTAATTTTTAAGGGAAGCCCCCCCTATGATTCACTACTCTATTCTAGCAAAATAAGATACAAATTTCTAACTCCTATTCTAACATGGGCGGTACATCGTCCTATCCTCTTTTTTCAACATGTATGCTATTATTTTCCTCTCTTTTCAAGAAATAATTCTTACAATTTCTTTGTTACAAAGTAACTTGGAGAGCAACAACAATTATTATAGATAAGAAAAGAAGCAAAGTGTCCATAAAGGCGCAAAGTCCTTCATTGCTTCTTCAGGGCTACAAAGAGTGCTTAAGCTCAAAGTCTTAAATTCATTGTTGTCCTATCAACCTTTTTAAAAATTCTTCTGTAACCCAAAGAGTTAACCAAGAAAATAAAAACAAAGAGTTAACCAAGAAAATCAAAATAAAGTTCAAAGTCTTTAAAATTATTCTTAGCTTCACCTTTGATAATACTTTTGTGAAATAATAATATGAAGCTCAAAGTCTTCAAGTTTATCGTTTCCTTTTCCAAGATGATATAATCAAGCACAATTCTAACATGGGAGGTACATCATCCTATCCTCTTTTTTCAAGATAGATGCTATTCTTTTCTTCTCTTTTCAGGAAATAATTCTTATAATTTCGTTGTTACAAATTAACTTGGAAAGCAAGAACAATTATTATAGATAAGAAAAGAAGCAAAGTGTCCATAAAAGCGTAAATTCCTCGATTGCTTCTTAGGACATATATATATTTGTAGTCTTTTCTTCTACTTTTGAGCATTCTCCATTATATATATATATATATATATATATATATATATATATATATATATATATATATATATATATATATATATATATATATATATATATATATATATATATATATATATATATATATATATATATATATATATATATATATATATATCAGCTATCTTTAACTTGAAAATACCAAAATGAAGCACAAAGTCTTCAAAATGATAATAAGATCACCAACTCCTAATTCTAACAACAATAGTCAAGATATGACACAAAGTTCACAAGTTAACAATTGCCTCTACACTTTAATCATCTATTCTATCAACACGTCTTTACTTGAGAAATAAGAACTTATAATGAAAATGATATAAGAACACTCTCACCATAAACACAAATAAATCCAACCCAAAGTTTGGATGCCAAAGCTTTCTTCTCGTTTCATCAAATTTGCAAAATCACAAGAGGAACACAAAGTTTCACTTTTTCTCTTCACTTCGATAGAGTTTTAGCATATAGATTAAAGATAATAGATGCAAATTACAATGAGCAACCTCATATATATAGTAGAGAGGTGCAACATAAAACTAGGAAAACTATAACTAATTTGTGACCAATTCAAAGGTACAGTTTGATTCGTCTTAGGACATGTGCATTGCCTAAGTGAAAAAACTAATATAAAATTGACACTTAAGGTGTCAATGTCTTATTCAAAAATGCATCTACTATAAAAATTAGTAAGTGTCACCAAACACTCCATTATGATCCTGCTTCATGAATTCCTCAAAACTTTTGCAAAGTTACTTTCATTTGTTCCTAATCAGGTCCTTTAGTGTGACTTGTGATGACCTTGACCTGGGTGATAGAATCTTTGAGCCTCGTGTATCATTTCTTGTGCTTCTTCAAAAGTGAGACTAGATCATCCAGATTCGCTTAAATATCCACCAGCTTATCAATAGAGGATAATGAGAAAGCTTGCTTATCAACCTCTTCACCAATTAGCAGACTTAAATATTTGACGATGGCATCTTCATGAAGAGGCTTCTGGTTATCGTCAATTAAAATGCAAGGAAGAGATGAAATCTTTTTGATGATGTCTTTGCCTTTACCATGACATTCTTTTTGTGCTTTCCTCAAATCTTTGATAAGCACGTCAAGTGTGCTCATCTGATGTTCTAGTATTTCTCGTTGTTCAATGTATATATCCCTTGATGGGATCACTCCATTATCAACCAGAACATCCAACTAGAAATCCTCTAACTTCAACCAAGAGTTGAAGTCCTTTTCATGCATTTCTAACTCATTTGAAAATAAATTCAAAGTCTTATCAATTTCAACCTTTATCTCCTCCAAGTTGTTGGCAAGAGTAACTGCTAAACATAGAAGGTGAGTTCCTTGACTCAACAATCTATCAATACATTCGCCCATCGTTCTCCCTCAAGAATTTACCTATTCAACTTGTTTAACAACTTGCTTATCCATGGAAGAAGTGACCGGCTCAATTACCTCTGATGATTTGGTAATTTTGATCAAAACTTTTATGAGTTGATCAACCCGTTTCTTTAATTTGTCTTTATTTACCTTTTCTTCATTAAACATGGCCACAAGATGCTGGAAAGAAGCTTGACCATCTTCAACTGTTCCATCATGTTTTTGTTTTCCCAAATCAATTCTTTTGACGATATAATCAGTAGGTTGCACTTTATCAAGATATGTATCTAGAGGAGGAATAGCCACCTCCACGTACTTGTTCTTTGATTCATCTATCTTCAACCTAGATAAAGTTTTAGCCTTTTTCTTACCTTTGGGCTTAATAGGCACCAATTGATTAAAATCAAAATCATCCAGAGATATGGCTTGCTTCTTCCTTTTGGGAGTATTAGACACTAACCAAGGTGGCAATGATGAATCTTCATCTACTCCAACAGTCAAAACCTGTGTAGCTAACTCATGTGTCTGAACACTAGTATTAACAATGGGTGGAGAGAAAGTAACAATTACAAGTGTATTTGAGATTGTAGAAACCTATGGAGGAACTTGGGTTTTTTACATAAAACTTTCAAAATCTTCCAACATGAAAGAGGTAACCTCAGACAAATTAGGAAGTAACACGGTATCAAGGTTGTCATGAGGTGTATCTAGGGTTGATTCACTTGTGGTGGTGGAAGGAATAACATGTATTTCAAGAGCTTGTGAAGGAAATGACACAGTGGAACCCAAAGGAATAGCATCAATAATAGAGGCTAAAATGGTACCTATGATATCACATGATGCAGGAGGAATACCTTCATATATCTCTTGAGACTAGGAAGTACTTGGGATTGCGAGTGCTTCCTCTTCATCAAATTCTCCTTCTTCCTGTTCTTATTCATTCTCTAGTTCATCTTCGTTTTCTTTTTATTATTCATCTTCATTTTCTTCTTGAGCTTGAATTTCTTGAGTCGAAGACTCACCTTGTCTTTTACCTTTTCCAACAGTGAACTTGAATTTTGGACCTTTGGGAGTCATAGGTTCCTGTTTGTTTTTGGTCCTTAACTCAAAAGTCTTTCCCTTAAATGATTCGGTCTGGTAAGGCTTCAACTAAACACCATGTAGGTTCAACTAAATAGTGGTATTATCAAGAATCTTTTGAAACCTGGCCCTTATAGAAGTATTCTCCTTTTGGAACCATTGAATAAGAGGTAGAGGTAATCCAACAACTTTATTTCTTTCATATGCAGGTTCAAGGATGTCACCATGCTCCTCAAGATCTTCAGGAACGTCAACTAGATCAAGATCTTCAGGAACGTCAACTAGATAGAATTTTTCAATTTTCTCTATTGTTAAACAACAGTAGTCCATTCTCCGCACGTCCTCTTTAGTCCTGCAATCCACCCATACATCTTCAATCTGATAAATATGGGTATAGTTCTTCTTAATCTTATTATTCATGCCCCTATAATCTAAGAACTTTCTGGGTTTGAATAATCTCATAGTCACTCTCCTCATCTCCTCCTCCATGGTATGGGCCTTGTAGATGGAATTGATGGAATATCTTCCTATAGTGATGGAGAACGACCTGTCTTATGAGCTCCAGATTGATGCTCATGGATGGAAATTATTTGGTGAGCCATCTCCATAAGGATGATCTTATTAGATGGATACCTTGGTAGCATGAACGGTTGTCTATCAAAACATCCAATTCTAATATATGTGAAGGTAAGAAATTGAAGGAAAATACAACCATATTCACTCACCACCTTCCATGCTTCATCTGACACTCTTTTGTTTTGAAGTTCCTTGTCAAATAAACACATGTAATGGGCGAAGAAAGCATAATTTTCCCTCCTGAAATTGTGTAAACTCTCCGAGAGAGTTAACCGAGAGAAATAGTTGTAGACAGGAACCTGACTCATATCACTTGTAGTTGATAGACCTAGAAAATGCCTCATCAAGGCAGCTACATAGACAAGATAAGAAGTCATATAGAATTTCAAGGTGGTAGGCACCTTGGTCAATTGTTCACGTAGAGCATCTAAAATTTGCTTGCCCCATAAGATCTTCTTCTTATTTTGCCTAATGATATGACACTAGTACAAAAACAACAATATATGACTAAAAAAACTATTGAAAATTGCATATAAATGACTAATCTTGGTCACGTGACCATTAGTAGTTTATTGTCGGTCATTTATAACGTGACCAAATTTATTACTAAATTATTTTAGTCATTTATTGGTTGTTTTGATTGTTCAATTTGGTCATTGATTTAGTCATTGATTTGGTCATTGATTTAGTCATTAATTCAGTCATTGATTGTTGTTAACTGGTCATTTATTTAGTCATGGTAGTTATTTATTTAGTCATATATTTAGTCATTAATTTAGTCATTGATTGTTGTTAACTGGTCATTTATTTAGTCATGGTAGTCATTTATTTAGTCATATATATAGTCATTACTTTAGTCATATATTTAGTCATTAATTTAGTCATTGATTGTTGTTAAATGATCATTTATTATGCCGAGAGGCATCTACAATGACATCAAAATGTCCGTAAACAAAAAATTCAATTTTGAAACAATTTGACATGCAAATGATGAGTAAATGCATGAAATATGTCATCCTTTGGTTTTTGAAGATGTGTTATTTTATTACTCCAAATTTATGTCAAGAGGCATCTATAATGACATCAAAATGTTCGTAAACAAACATTCAATTTTGAAATAATTTGACATGCAAATGACAGGTAAATGCATGAAATATGTCATCCTTTGGTTTTTGTAGAGGTGTTATTTTATCACTCCAAATAAAATAGAACCCTGGCCACTTGTCTCCAACTATATGAAACTATTACATTCAAGTGATAGTGGAAGAATTCCATAATATTTAAAAGGGAACAATCAATAAAGTCAACTAGCGTTGAGAGGTTAGTGGAGGAGTGAGCTTGGCATTGTGAGTATGTGATGATTCTAAATTCCAATTTCATGTTCTCGTCTTAGATAATGTTGGTACTGTTGACTCTAAATTTTACTCTGAAAGCAAACAGCCTTATGGGAAATTTAGTGATGGGGGACCCATTGCGCGAGACTCACTAAATGACGTTCGGGTTTGAGAAGTCGGCTCTTCTTTATGGTTTTGAGAAAAGGGGAAGGAAAAACTCAAAACAACAAGATCTAAACTACTGAGGCAATACGACAAAGCATTTTTCTGAAAATATTATCAGCATATAAAACCCAAAGACATGCAGTTTTAAAGCCCATTCAACAATCTACATGTTTGGACAAAACCATAACTAGGATACAATCAAAATTCCTTTGCAACATAAAGAAATATCAATCATGCATCTACCAGATAACTGATGGTATGATGAAAGAATAAGTATCTAATAGAATAGTGAGAGGGGGGGTGAATCAATATATTGAAAAACTGATACAAAGTTCCCAAACTCAAACTCAGTCAACCAAAGTAAACATATCTCAGTCAAGATCAATATTCATAGGAATACTTGACATTAACCGGTTTAACTGTTATGACAACTTTAACAATAAACACCTTCAAACTTGTAAACATCAACAATGCTTAATCTTAACTCAACATATTCATCTCTCAATGCTTAATCTTAACTAGACATATTCATCTCTCAATGCTTATACTTAACATGCCTTATCGGAAGTTAATCAAATCAACAAATAAGATCACAGTCACAAAAGCATTCACCACTTGACACAAATGTTTATATGTGGAAAACCCAAATAGGTAAAAACCACGGTGAGATGGTACTCACAAGGATATCTATCTGAACTCTTTCGAAGTTTGCCCTGTTAGGAGCCAAAGCTTGTTAGAGCTTTACAATAAGTCTTGTTAAGAATTAATTCCGGTTAGCAATCACCCGGTTAAGGGATTTACAAATATGCCTTGTTAGAAGCACAATACCTTGTTAGGAGTAACCTCGCTGGAGGATTTAAGAATCCAAGATAATTGACCACCTATTTAGAGGATTTAATGAGTAACCAAGCTTGTTATAACTTACCCAGTTAAGGGATTTTACTTCTATTGTAATTGTTAGAAAACAACAGGTTTTCTTGATCTATCTGAGTAGCACTATCTTTGTTGGATCAGTACCTTCTAAGCTTCAATCTACCTTCACTCAAAGTGCAGATCCATTCACTGGTTGGGCAACCACACACTCAATAGGTTTTCTATCAACCTTGCCAACAACCTTTACAAACAACTTCATCGACCTTAAATACAAATCAATTAGGTCGGTAACACAACAAAAACCTAATTCTCATCATTGAGATTACAAACAAGTCGGTTCAATCTTGACCATTAGAAATCATGACAGTCTCTTCACATTCTTCAAGACAATTCCAACCACTCCATGATCACCACTCCATTGGACTTTGTAACTCATCACACATTGTGCATTAAATGCAATCCACTTTGCTCCTTCCCTAGACAATAAGAAAACATGTCAAACCAATTTGAATTTATCCTTATACAGTGATCACATGTGTCTCCATCATTACCGCTCATCAAATAATAAACCAACAAACTTGATTAGTTAGGGTTTAACATCTGATAGGGTTTACCGGTTACATTACATAGAAAGGTTTAATCCTTTACACCGGTTCACCAATTCAGCTCACAAACTTTACATACATCAGTTACAACATCTTCTACAACTCTCTTCTTACCGGTTACAAGCCAATATAAAAAACAACAATATCAACAATAACATGAATACCATTTACCGGTTTAATTGGCATCAATGACAATATATCATTAATGCAATCTTTATGCAAAATGCCAATAAACTCAAAATGCCAACAATCTCCCCCTTTGGCATTGATGGCAATACAAATATCAACGCCTCTGATTGTTGCCGAGATTGGTGAATAGGAATCCTGGTTTACATTACCAAGTATTCACCTTGCTCTATGTGTCTTCAGCCTACCGCTAGTGAATAGGAATCCTAGTTTACATTACCAAGTATTCACCTTGTCAGACACATAATTCTTCTCCTCAATCACATAATTCTTCTCCCCCTTTGACAACAATGCCAAAGTGAAAGTAAAACAATCTAATTTTGCTCTCATTGTGCATCAGCATCATTCTGCAACTTGATGCTCCCCCTATGGAATACATCCACTCCTTCATCAATCTATATAAGATTCTACAAGTAATTCAAAGACTGATGCAATCAGCATCATGTTCAACTAACTTCATGAAGAGGGACAACCCCCAATTGACATCTAAGATACTAAAAAGTGGTCTTAGGCAGAGGTTTGGTAAAGATATATGCAAGTTGCTCCTTGGTAGAAACATGCTCCAAGATAACATCTTTACTTTGAAGTTTTTCCCTCAAGAAGTGATATTTCAATTCAAGGTGCTTAGTCCTTGCGTGCAAAACAGGATTTTTAGAAATGTTTATTACACTTGTATTATCACACAAAATCTTTATAGGTTCTGAGATTTTCATCTTCAAACCTTCGAAAATATGCCTCATTCACATAGCTTGTGTGCAATTCATATAAGCTACTACATATTCAGCTTCAGCAGTAGATTGTGAAGTGCAACTCTGCTTTTTACTACTCCATGAGACTAGCCTTCCTCCTAGAAAGAATGCTCCACCGGTAGTACTCTTCCAGTCATCAATATTTCCTGCCCAATCAACATCTATGTATGCCTTCAATTCAAAATCTCCACCATATGGATACCATAATCCATACTCAACAATACCCTTCAGATATCTAAAGATTCTCTTAGTTTCCATCAGATGTGCCTCCTTTGGATTCTTTTGAAATCTAGCCACAATACCAACTGCATGGGCAATATCCGGTCGACTGTGAACAAGATAGTGTAGTTTGTCAATCATTGACATGTATTCCTTTTCATCTATAGACTTAGATGCATCTTCCTTGGACAATTTACAACATGTAACCATTGGGGTTCCAACTGGTTTACAGTCACTAATACCGAAAGTCTTCAAAACCTCCTTCACATACTTGGATTGAGTAATGAAAATACCATTCTTCATATGTTGTATCTGTAATCCTATGAAAATTTGTATTTCCCCTACTAATGATATCTCAAATTCATTCTTCATTTCATCTACAAAACAACTACTATGTCATCATTACCTCCAAATATAATGTCATCCACAAATACTTCACTGACCAGTATATCATCTCCTTTAGACTTGAGATAAATGTTGTTGTCATCACTAGTTCTAGCGAAGCCTATCTTCATCAGATTAGTATGAAGTCATTCATACCATGCTCTGGGTGCCTACTTTAATCCATACAAAGCTTTATGCAGTTTGCATACCATGTCTTCCTTATCTGTTAATGCATAACCATCAGGCTGCTCTATATAAACCTCTTCTTCCAGTATCCTATTCAAGAATGCAGACTTGACATCCATCTGGTATACTTTGAACTTCTTATGAGTTGCAAATGCAAGTAGTGTTCTGACACCTTCCAGTTTTGCTACTGGTACAAAAGTTTCTCCATAATCTTCTCCTTCTTCTTGCGCATAACCTTTGCATACTAATCTTGCCTTATTGTGAACTACAACACCATCTTCATTTAACTTGTTTTCTGAATACCCATTTAGTACCTATAACATTCTTGTTTACCAGTCGGGGTACCAGGGTCCAAGTGTTGTTCTTCTCAATTTGTTCTAACTCCTCCTCCATAGTTTTCACCCAATGATCATCACCAAATGCCTCCTTAGCATTTCTAGGTTCAAAGGTGGATACCATGCAAGAGTTCTCTCGTGTTCTCCTTCTAGTTAGTACTCGAGCTTCCTTATCCCCAATTATCTATTTAGGGTTGTGATTCAATCTCACATACCTAGGAATAACATGATCATTCTTTTCAGGTTTAGCTTCTTCATTGTCATCTTCCTCTGAATTTATTTGTTTCGGTTGAACAAGTACATCAGAATTTGCTTTACCGGTTTTTGATTTAACAGTTTATGATTCTAAAAGAAAAATGCAAGGATCTTCATCCTTCTTCTCAAAACTAGTTCCTTCTGATATTTTAGGACATTCATCTACACGAACATCAGCACTCTCAACAATTTTTTGTGTCTGATTGTTAAAGCATTTATAGGCCTTACTCTTGGTGGAATAGCCAAGAAATATGCCTTCATCACTCTTAGCTTCAAACTTGCTTATGTAGTCACCTATTTTAATAAAACATTTGCTACCAAATATTTTAAATAGCTAACATCAAGCGATCTCCCATACCAATATTCATATGGGATCTTGTCCTTACCTCTTTTCACCAGAACTTGATTCATTGTGTAGACAGCTGTACTTACGGCTTCTTTCCAAAAACTTTTTGATACACCTCCTTGTATCAACATAGTTCTAGCAACTTCAACCACTAACTGGTTGTTTCTCTCTGCTATACCATTTTGTTGTGGTGTTCTTGGTACTGAAAGTTGTCGCTTGATACCATTATCATCACAATATTTAGTGAACTCTGCAGAAGTGAATTCATCACCTTGATCTATTCTTAGACATTTTATCTTCTTGTCACTCTCTTTCTGAGCTAAGGCTCTGAATGCCTTGAATTTTCCAAAAGATTCATTCTTATCCTTCAAGAATGTGACCCACATCATCCTTGAACAATTAGTGAAGATCATAAAGTATATGTCACCTTGAATGCTTCTTGTTCTTATTGGTCCACATAGGTCTGTATGAACCAAATCTAACAAGTGCTCTACTGAGAAGGACTTGCTCTTGAAAGTTGAAGAAGTCATCTTTCCTAGTTGACATTATTTACAAAGAGCATTAACCGATTTGTCTAGCTGAGGCAGACCTCTTACTATCTTAGACTTGCTTACTTTAATAATATTGTCAAAATTATATGACAAAATCTCCTATGCCAAAGCCATCTAACGTCTATTTTTGCAATCAAATAGTTGCCAACTTTAGGATTGAGATGAAATAGATTACCTTCGGTTTGTTTCCCAGTTGCAATCAATTCACCTTTGTTGTCAAAGATTTTGCATATACCATTTCTAAACTCCAGTGGGTAACCTTTGTCATTAAGTTGTGCCACACTTAACAGATTGTGCTTTAGGCCTTCAACCTAATAGACATCATCAGCACTGCTCTTCCCATTAAGAGAAATAACTCCCTTACCTTTTACCATACAAGGTGAGTCATTGCCAAATCTGACAACACTTCCATCAAATTCCTTCATGGAAAGAAATTTGCTCTAATCATTGGTCATGTGATGTGAACAACCACTATCATTGATCCAATCACTAGAGTTATCCATTCTAGATACGAGTGCCTTCTGATCTGATACTTCTTCCTTAATTGCTACAAACACAATATCTGCACTAGCATCATCATCAGATTCGTCATCAGTAATACCACTGTCAATAGCTACAAGACAATCTCTCTTGCCTTTACCCTTGTACTTCTTAAATTTGTCTCTCTTGTAATCATTTTCACCATTAGGGCAGTTTGCTACTATATGACCAATCTTGTTGCATGCAAAACATTTTAAAGGAATCTTACCTCTATACTTACCAGTGCCTCTAGGCAGTCGTTTTTCCAACAATGCTTCAAGTTCCACTAAGTTGTCTTCATCATCAGCATCTCTACTGGATCTAGATTCATAGCAATTGTCGGTATCTCTACTTCTTCTCATAGATGGGTTAGAGACAGAAGCTTTGAATGTAGATTCTAATTTCTGTACACTACCATCATAGCCATTTAGTTCAAAAGCAGTAAGTTTGCCAATAATAGAGTCAAGAGTTACCTTTGTCTTGTCAATGGATTTCAACTCCTGAATAGCTGCAACTCGGATAGCATAGACCGATAGCAGGGTTCTTAGTACCTTACTAATTACTATGGCATCTACCACTTTCCCTCCTGCACTCTTTATTTCTCCAACTATCTCTTTGATCCTTTGACCATATTGTTGGATTTTCTCACCTTCAGACATTCTCATGTCGTCAAACTTGCCTCTTAAACTCTCTTCTTTAGCAATCTTGACATTCTCATCACTGCTATAGATATCTTCAAGTTTCTTCCATTCTTCATATGCAATTTCAAGACCATGAACATCTACATATCCAACATCAGACAGAGAACTAATAATAGCTTCTAATGCTTGGTGATTTTCTTGTTGTTCTTTATTCTGATCATTAGTCAAGGGTCTAGTAGGTGCAGTATACTTATGTTCTATATGATCCCAATATTGACTACCAAGACTCTCAATGTAAATCTTCATTATGTCACTCCATATTCTATAGTTATCTTTGTTAAACTTTGAACCTTCTTTCTTCATCATGATCTACAAGATCTTTTCCTCAAGTTGTTAGGCTTTTAGATTAAGAGGACCTGAGATGCTCTGATACCAATTGATGGTATGATGAAATAATAAGTATCTGGTAGAATACTGAGAGGGGGGGGTGAATCAGTATATTGAAAAACTAATACAAAGTTCCCAAACTCAAACTTAGTCAGCCAAAGTAAACATATCTCAATCAAGATCAATATTCATAGGAATACTTGACATTAATCGGTTTAACTATTGTATATGGTGAAAATGGATAACAATAATAACAATATTGAAAGGCTAAATGAATTCAACCACAAAACCCTAGCCTAACAATCAACAAAGATCCACCATAACATATGAAGATTACCTAAGACAATGCAAATCAAACGAAATCACAAATATTATACCATCACATGTCCAATAGGGTTTTGATCTCCATTCTTCCTATCTCCATTGATCTTGCTTGATATATTTGCTCTCAGATTTTATGTGCACAAGAGCTCAACAAAGAACGGAATGTGGTTGCAAGTAGGATCGTAGTGTAATCAATTGCATAAGAGACCATTAGAATGCATAGAACCATTAGGGTTTGATAATGAAGGAAGCATCTCCTTATATAGAAGACACTATATGAAATGGAGGGATAAGATTGAGAGGTGTAAAAAGGAGGTCGGCTATGATTAGAGGGTAGGTAAGGGAAATAATAAAATAATGAAAGGGGTAGGTAGTGTAGGAATTAAGAGATGAATGACATGTGTCATGGGTAGAAAAAGCTAATGAATTAATTAAATAAATAAAGATTTATTTAATTAATAGAAGAAGTGGGATAATTAAATAAATAAGATATTTATTTAATTTAGGAAAAGGATAATTTAAATAAATAAATGTATTTATTTAAATGAGAAATAAGGCTAGAAGAGGATAAATGAATTAATTAAATAAATAAAGAATTATTTAATTAATAGAAGAAATAGGCTTAGATAATTAAATAAATAAAATATTTATTTAATTAGACTGGACAATTTTGGGTGTCTACATTTTGCCCCTCTTTGAGACAATGTGGCTTGTCGCGTTGTTTCAAAGAAGATAAGATGAACTGATACAGAGTTGCCCCAAGATGGGAATGATATGCCCCCTCGAGAGATTGGATGAAAATGTCTGAAAAGATTGCAGACAATCTCTCGATAAGAAAGAAAGGCTAGAATGGACTGACCGGATAAAGTGACAAAGTCACGGGATAAAGAAGACTGACTCAGGAAACGAAGGCTGGGGCTAGGCTATAAGATAGACCACGGGGGAAAATACATCCTCATTGTTATCTACACATCCACGAGAGCATATTGCAAAGCGAAAATAGAGTAGTAGCAATCAGCAGCGATGGTTTTCATTCACAAATTCGATCGCGTTCGCCGATTTCAAAGGCCAGCAGAGGTAGGAGAGCCGGTAAGTACCACCAAACCTCCTCATACTTTGACGCATTTAATTTTGTCATTAATGCATGCTAGATAGCGTAATAAATGCGCTTAGACTAGGGTCCAAAAAGTGTCAAAAACGTTTAGGCGCGTCTACGTTGGTGCCAGGCGCGTTTGTGCTCGCTAGGCGTGTCTGTGCTTGTGCCAGGCGCATCTGCGTTGGAACCCGTGTCTGTGTCAATTGCGGCCGCGACTGTGATATGCAAGCGCGTTTGTGCCAAGAAGGCGCGTCTGTGCAGCCCAGGCGCGTCTGTGCAGAGCATAGGCATGTCTATGATTGTCAGGCGCGTCTATGCAGTCTGAAAGCGCGTTTATGTTAGGGAAGCGCGTTTGTGTCTTCAAGGTCAAATCGACAGTTCTGTGATGAACATACGCTGTCGATTGGATAAGCTGCTGAGAGGATACACTCAAGCAGGTCCTCTAGGAAGACTAGGATAGATCAAGGCACTTTGTGATGAACAGTAAGTACCAAGATAGAGTGCTTTGTGATGAACAGGGAGTACTAAGAAATGAGCAGCACTTTGTGATGAACAGTGAGTGCGAATGTGAGTAACACTTTGTGATAAATAGTGAGTGTCACACACGTAGTACTTTGTGATGAATAGGGAGTACCACTAGGATAGAAGCAACACTTTGTGATGAACAGTAAGTGTCACTAGGATAGATAGCAATGTGCATCGGATAAAAAGTAGCATTTTGTGATGAATAGTGAATGCCACTATGACTGACATGAGTGATTTGCTTGACTGCAGGAGTATTTGCCGATGCTGGAGTCACGAGAGAGATTCGCATCTACGCAGAGATTGCGACCTGAGTTGTCTTTCGAGGACAGAGCTGCCATCGAGGAGATGGGTTTGAGACACGTGCTATATGTGCCCGAGTTTCGGGCAAACATGGGTTTGTTGACTGCCTTAGCTGAGAGATGGCACTCTGAGACGTGCACATTCCATTTGTCGATGGGTGAGATGACAGTCACCTTGGAGGATCTATATAGGATTCTGCGGGTACTGATCGATGGGGAGTTGATCCCATACGATCGAGATGGAGACAGAGAGGCATTGAGATGGGTGTTCCAGGACCCAGGACTGGAGATGAGGGCAGGACATGTGGCATGGGACACCATGACAGCCACAGGGTTAGCATTGTCGGCAATAATCGGAGGAGCTATTAGTGGGTTCCTATGTCCGGATAGGGCGACACGGGGGTTGGCTGTGGGCTGGGGAGGAGCACTGGAGACTCTGGTGACATAGCACACCAGATATGCCTAGGGACCATGTGTGCTGGCCCATTTATATTATGAGCTTCATCAGTTCGTTTACCATGGATCAGTGGGATTGGGCTACGGAGTTACATTGCTATAGGTATGGGCATATGAGCATCTGCCAGTGACGAGGTCGATACACTTCAGAGGCAGGGGACATGGACGCAGTTTTGTTCACCTGTATGATATGATCACATCGTAGCCACGGATTGGCAGGCTAGAGCATTGGCGGCGAGTGATAGACGATATTGATGTGGTCATATGGAGACCATACCTGGGCTGCGAGCAATGGGAGGATGATGTCATTGAGCTGCCCTACACCTTCCAGAGCAAGGTACCTGATTGGGCGGACGCCCTATGTGCTAGAGAGATAGCTTGTGGACAGGGTTGGCCGACAGTTTGGTCGGATTCAGAGGATGCCCGGGGCTCAGGCATGTATGCCCGTACAGTTAGAGATCAAGCACAGTTTGGGCCATTGTTGTCGTATGAGCAGGCAGTGACACAGCTGGTAGAGATGATGCCCCTACCCTCGGACATGTGGCCGGAGATCGAGGATGCTAGCATGGATGCCGAGTACACAGCTTACTCGGCAGAGCATCCCTTCCCATGCTTGACAGATCCGGGAGAGGCATTGGATGGAGATGGGGGTGGTGATGATGATGATGGTGGAGGTGATGGGGGCAGAGGCTGATGGAGGAGGAGGGCAGCAGTTGGGGAGAGGCGGGTTGCACCTCGGAGGGAAGGTGGCGAGGAGAGGCAGGCTCGGGTGGTGAGGGGTCACGGTGGATTGCCGCTACAGGTGCCAGCAGCACAGGGTCCCAGGCAAGTACAGATATACGGACAGGGACAGAGATAGGTACCAGTACAGGTACAGGGGCAAGCACCCGTATAGGGGGAGCCACAGGCAGAGGTAGAGAGGGTTGACCCAGTGGAGGATGAGCTGTTAGAGCTATGGGAGATCTGCCAGGGCCAGGCAGATGAGATCCAAGAGCTGGAGAGGGAGAGGGATCGGCTTAGGACAAGGCTCTGAGATACTGAACGGGAGCGTGATCAGGCTATCCAGCACTACACAGAGGCTGAGACAGCACTGAGGGTCGGGAGACAGGCAACGGAGGATACAAGGGCAGGATATGCTTATGTCCTGCGGGCAGGAGAGGAGATCACCTACTGGAGAGACCTCTACTATGGTGCAGTGCCAGCAGATCAGCAGGCGAGGAGCTTCCATAGACCGTCGCGTACAATGACAGCTACGGGAGGGAGCCGAAGGAGACAGGCATCGAGTGGTGGGGTTATGGGTCCTCCACCACCACCAAATAGAGGGGACAGGCAGGATGATCCTGGGGCAGGTCCTTCAGGGGCTCAGATTCTGTCGAGGCTAGGCGGCTCCGAGGGAGGGAGTTCATCATAGCCATAGAGGGCTCCCTTTGTATCAGTGTTGTACCATTTTTGTATTGTAGACACCTGCGGGTGATTTTTTGTAGCCATATGATTTTTTGACATCATTGTATCATGACACGTTTTGATTATATATATGAGATGAGTCATTTTTGCGGCAGCTATATGCATGTGTACCTATGTGATGAGATGTTCTTATGTGATGTTTGTTTTTATGCTATGGATGCAAATATGTATATGATGCAATGCAATATTTTTGTTCTTTTATGTTTTAACATGTTATGCATGATGCAAATGTGAATGTGAGAAATGTGGATGAATATGATAATGCAAATGTAAATTGTGCTAACAGGTGTTGTGTGCATGATGTGATGCAGTTGTGATATCTATATGTATGTATGAAATGCTTATATGTGGTAATGTAGGTGCAACTATATGAAATGCAAATGTTTTTGGTGTGTCATTATACTCAGTCATGTGCTAGCAGGCTACACGAACTCGAGAAGGACGATGGAAGTCAATCAAGAAAGGGGGATGAAAGATAGAAGATATGAAAGTGAAAGAGCTTCTTGTGCATTATCATCATTGAGCTTTATTATGGCAAGTAGGTTATGACAATCGAGGCATATGTTCGACCCAGAAAGTCATTGTACCTGTTTGCATGGAGATAAGACAGTCACAAACAAGGAATGCCTCAGTTCACACTAGACTCATAGTGTCCTCATATCCTTGGACAAGTCATAGCATTACTAAGAGACAATCCACAAACAACAAATACAAATAGGTGACGATACCCCATCCTCGCCTTTCTAGTCAAAGACATCCTGGAGATAGAATCTCTAGTCAGAGACATCCCGGAAAAGCTAAAAGACATGTCACCAAAAAATATGAAATCAAAAGAAAACCAAGACTCAACACCAACATCCACTGTAGTCCTCAAGTTTAGTGTCTCTTGTCACTTGTATAAGTCTCATTTGATTGTGGTCACAATGTGTACTGTCACAGAAAGGATAGATAGCACTGAACCATATGTTGTCTAAGTCTGTTAAAAGATTTGATTTGTTGAAGCCCATTGTTGCTGCTATGTCTCATCTGAAACTGATTGAATCCATAAAACCGATACTTTATTGCGGAGAAGACAAAGCTTTATTGCGGATTGTGATGCAGATGTGGCTTTATTGCGGATTTGTGCGCGGATAGACTGAAGAAAGCTAGAAGAAACTGTACTCCTTGAAACATGTGATGTTCTCAGTTCCACACCCATCACTAGACGTAGGATTTGCCTTAGCCACAGATAGGATCTGATTTAGTATGGATGAAAAGGGATGAAAAGAAATGTTTATTATGAATGGCTAACCAATCTTGGGTAGATCAATAACAAGCCATGATGGAATGGGTAAGTTTATTATGAAGGAATAGGTTGTGAGTGTGTGCAAAGTGAAGTGATGAAAATGAATCCTGAAGGAGGGAGGAGCAATGTCTCTATGCATGGCGCTGGTGACCTAGTTTTCACCATGGTACTTGCCCAGGGCGCCACTGAAGTGGTTTTCACCATTGGATGAAATTATTTCTCTTTACTTTTTTCAATTTTTCAATGTTTTTTTTTTTGAATTAGGATATTCTGAAGAGCTATGTGTAAAACCTGCGAAGGTGCATGCTGTTGATAGGATCCTCCAAAGGTTCACCTTCTGTAGTTGAGAGCTGATATGCCCCAGAACCATATGTTGTTGTAATGATGTAAGGACCAAGCCAATTTGGTTCGAACTTGCCCTTCTTCTCTCTGTCTTGCTGATTTTTGGGGTTTTCTCTGAGAACCAAATCACCTACCTCAAATGTACGAGGCTTGACCTTGTGATTGTAGATGCGACTCATTCGTTGTTGATAAGCCTTGAGATGATTAAAAGCAATTTGTCTTCGTTCATCCAGTAGTTCTAGCTCTTGTAAGCGAGAGACCCTATATTCTTCATCCCTGATGATGTTTTACAAAGAGACCCATAAAGAGGGTATCTCAACCTCAATAGGCAAGATAGCTTCAACGCCATAAACAAGTGAATAGGGTGTAGCTCCTGTAGGTGTGTGGACACTTGTACGGTAGGCCCAAAGTGCAGGATTAAGTTGGATATGCCAATTACGACCAGCATCGTCGACTGTCTTCTTTAGGATTTTCAGGATTGTTTTGTTAGACGCCTCAACTTGGCCATTACCTTGGGGGTAATATGGTGTGGAGAAACGATGAGAAATATGGAAGTGGTCACAAAGTTAACGAACATCCTGATTTTTGAAGGGACGCCCGTTATCAGTGATAATGGAAACAGGAATGTCATATCGGCAAATGATATAGTTAAGGATGAATGTAGCAATTTGTTTTCGAGTAACTTGTGTGAGAGGCACGGCTTCAATCCATTTTTGTAAAATACTTTGTGGCAGTGATAATGAATTTATGACCATTGGAAGAAGGAGGGTGAATCTTGCCTATGAGATCGAGTCCCCACTGATAAAAGGGCCAAGGAGACACAAGTGGTTGAAGTTTTTGTGCTGGCGCATGTATGAGGTCTCCATGAATTTGACATTGCTTACATTTCTTGACAAACTGATATGAGTCTTTCTCCATATTGGGCCAGTAATATCCAGTCCTGATGAGTTTCTTGGCCAAGGTAGGACCACTAGCATGTGGACCACATATCCCTTCATGCACTTCCCGTAACGCAATTTGAGCTTCGTCGCTTTCTAAACATCTAAGAAGAGTGCCATCTAGACCTCGTCGGTATAGGATATCAGCTAAAATGACATATCGAGAGGATTGGCGAATGAAAGTGTGACGTTGGTTATTTGATAGATCAGGAGGTAAAGTATTGTCACGTAGGTATGTGAAAATGGAACCATATAACTGGGATTCGGGACCGACAACGCATATAGTCTCAGTAGGCATGATCTCATATGAAGGAACCAAAAGGTTATCCACCAAGAACTCATAGCGGGTCTCGTTTGGAGGTAAATCAATCAGGGAAGCAATTGTAGCCATGGCATCTGTGGCGCGATTCTACTCTCTTGGTATCTGCTCAAAGTCTATCTTTGTAAAGTGTTGTTTCAGGTCATCCACCAGTTGTTTATAAGGCATTAATTTCTCATCTTTTGTTTGGTAATCATCAGTTGCTTGACGAATGACAAGTTGGGAGTCCCCAAAAACACGAAGTTCCTGGATCTTCCATTGAACTGCAATTCGTAATCCTGTTGGTAATGCCTCATACTCTGCTATATTGTTAGTGCAAGGAAATGATAAGCGGTATGATTTTGGTATAGAATCCCCTTGAGGAGTTATAAAGAGGATGCCCGCTCCTGCCCCATGCTGTGTGTATGAGCCGTCGAAGTATAGTTGCCATGGCTTTGCATGTGACATTGTCAAAATGGATTCATCTGGAAATTTTGAATTTAGAGGAACATCATCTATCATGGGAGCATCTGCTAATTGATCTGCAATGGCTTGTCCTTTTATTGCTTTTCTATCCACATACTCGATGTCGAATTCACTCAAAATCATTACCCATTTGGCCAGTCGCCCAGTAAGTGTTGCCTTATTGAGAAGATATTTCAATGGGTCTATCCTTGCAACTAACTTAGTCTTATGAGTAAGCATGTAATGTCGTAATTTCTGCGAAGCAAAGACCACGGCGAGACATGCACGCTCAATTGGTGTGTAGTTTAGCTCATACCCTACTAATGTGCGACTGATATAGTATACTACTTTTTCCTTGCCTTCAGCACTTTGTTGTGCTAAGAGTGCCCCCAGTGCTGTTGGAGTAGCTGATATGTATAGCAACAGTGGTTGATCTGGAACTGGTGGCATCAGAACTGGCGGATTTAGAAGATAATCTTTGAGCGTCTGGAAAGCCTGTTGACAGTTATCATCCTATTTGAATTTTATGTTTTTATGTAGCAGGTGCTGAAAAGGATTACACTTATCTACCAGTTGTGCTATGAATTTTCGGATGGACTGGAGTTTGCCTTGTAAGGATCGAAGTTGACTGATATTTCTTGGTGGTTGCATCTCCAAGATGGCCTTAACTTTTGCTGGATCAGCTTCAATTCCCCTTTTGGATACAATGAATCCTAGGAGCTTCCCGGAGGTTACTCCAAAGACACATTTCTTGGGGTTTAATCTTACTTTGTATTTTTCCAACCGATCAAAGACGACTGAAAGTATGTCCAAACGCGTATTTCTGTCTATTGATTTGCCCAAGAGATCGTCAACATAATCTTCCACCGTTACGTGCATGAGATCATGAAAGATAGTAGTCATGGCTCTTTGATATGTAGCACCTGCATTCTTTAGCCCGAAAGGCATGACATTCCAGCAAAAAGTTCCCCACGGACAAGTAAATGATGTTTTGTGTTGATCCTCGCGTGCGATCCTTATTTGATTATAACCAGAGAATCCATCCATCAGTGATAACATTTCATGACCTGCTGTGAGATCAACAATCAAGTCAATATTTGGCAATGGGAAGTCATCCTTTGGACAAGCTTTGTTGATGTCTCTGAAATCTGTGCAAATTCTGATGCTGCGATCTGGTTTACTAACAGGTACCAAGTTGGAGATCCATTCGAGATAATCAATTGGGCATATGAATCCGACATCGAGTAATTTCTCAAGTTCTGCTTTGACTAGTAATGCCACTTGTGGATGCATTTTTCTTAGTTTCTGTTTTACTGGTTTTGCCCCCGGTTTGACTGTCAAATGATGCATTACCAAATCCGGATCTAATCCAGGCATATCAGCGTATGACCAGGCGAAGTTGATTTGTCATTCTTTGAAGAAACTTATGAATTTTGACCTTTCGGACTCTGTCAGTGATTGAGCTAGGAATATGTTGTGTGGAACCTCTTCTGTACCAATGTTTGTTTTGATAGTCTCCTCTACCAACATGGATGACTTTTCCTCATATGATGCTGGGAAAATGTCGAGCCTTCCATCTTTGGGTGCCTCAGAGAGGTTTTCGCCCTCAGATACGTCCTTTCTTTTTACTTTTTTGGGGTCAGATAACACCACAGTGTGGTTTTCGCCATAAGACCCTTGATTTGTTCTTATTTTCACATTTTTGCGATTGGAAGGTCCGACACCCTCACCAAAATATGCCACGCTATTGAGTTCTATAATGTATCCCGCTTTATGGTCTCGAGGGGGAAGATCATCTCGTATGCCCAGATAGTCAATAAAAGCTTCATCATTTTGGAATGTGTCAAACTATGTAGGTCCTTCATGATCCTAGTCAATGAGTTGGTGGTGGACAAGGGGAAGGTCATTAATGTCTTCGAAGTTAGCAGGGCTAAGAGTGAAGATGCAGTTATATTCAGGTATGTCAAGGTAATTATCGAGGTCATAGATGGCACTCTCCTCATCAGTATCGATCATGAGTGAATCCAAATTATCATCACTAGTAGCGCATTCTGGGACAGGTGTTCTCATCCTATGTGATTTCAACCTAGAACCTTGAGACAAGGACTGTGTAGACTCCTCATGGGTTATTTCTTGACCAACTCTAAATTTGTTATAAAATTCCTCTTCTTTTGTTGGTTCATCTGGCTCTCTGAATGTCTCGGTGAGCTCGTAGTCACTGGAAGACTTGTCGGAACCCCATTCCCATTCGTTGGAATCTATGGAATAGCGATTCTCTTGTTGAATTTTGATAGCTTTGATTTGTAAGGCTTCTTCTGTCCTTTGGGTGTGGACCTTGGAAGTTGAGAAACCAAGTCCTTTCGAGCGTTCCTTCTTGAGAGTCATTTCAGGTTGTAAAGGTTCAATGATGCCTTCCTTTCGTAATCCCAAAGGGCTTTTTCCATCATACCCAAATTTTTGTAGAATTTTGAAGCCTTTGCCATATTTATCACATGGTAGACTAATGTGCTCTTGTGTTTCCTCTTCATTGTCTCTGAAAAGCATTTGGTATAAATCTTCCTCTTCTAGTTCACCCCATCTTTGAAAGGTAGTAGGGTCCCATTTGAGTATCATGATGGAGATTTGCTTGTTAGGATGTGGTCTCCCATATTCTTTTGGGGAACTCATGACTTGTCGTAAGTACATGGTCTGATTTAAAGTATATTCCCCCATGCCTTTGTCCTGAAATTTGCCTTTAAGCTCACCTTGTTTTGATGTCGAAGGTTTTAATGATTCAGGATCAATGTATGCCGAAGAAGGAACAGCCTCACGATTACTGGGAATGATGGTCTCAGTCTTTGATTTCAGGTTATTGCAGTATATGAATGGATTAGGATCACCATTAACTGTTACTTCCACTCCATTATGAGGAAACTTAATGCATTGGTGATATGTGGATGGGACTGCCCTCATTTCATGAATCCAAGGGCGTCCTAGCAATATGTTGTAAGTGAGATTTAAATCCAGGACTTGACAAACCACATCCTTTGTAACTAGCCCAACTCTGAGAGGTAAGGTGACTGTGCCCTTGGATGAACGCTCTTCATCATCATATGCTTTAATGGTGATCTTGTTTGTAGAATTCACAGCTTTATCAGAATATCCCAATTGTGTGATAGTGCTTAATGTGTAAATGTTTAGACCTGCTCCTCCATCTATCAGGACTCTTTTTATTCGATGTTTGTGTATGAAGGCTTCAATGTGTAGTGGAGCATTATGTGGCTGACTTACGGAGGCATCATCGGCTTCTGTGAATGCAAGAGAATGTGGAATGGAAAGGTATCCCACCATGGCTTGAAACTGGTCCACGTTTAGATTAGTGGGAATGGTAGTATCTCTCAAGATTTTGTCAAGAACGGCTTTATGAGCAGGGGATATGCGTAGGAGCTCAAGAATGGAGATGAGCGCAGGTGTCTTCCCTAACTGTTCTACAAGGTCATATTCAGGTTTGGTTGATGAAGAAGCGGTGTTTTTAGTTGGAGTACCTTGCAAAGTGATTTTACCTCGACGAGTTGTAACATTACATTCCGAGGTAGGTTCAAAAGAAGATCCAACACCTTTTAGGACAATTCTGGGTCTCTGGGTAGAATTCTCAGATGTTTTGTCCTTGATGATAATGGTAGAGACATAATTGTCCATTGAAATGTGATTGATAGTTGAATCATAGTTGTAAGATGCTTTGGTATAGTTGGTTTGATCCTCTGTGGCTTTAGCTTTTCCCTTGTCATGTTTTGGGAATGGTTCCTTAAACATCTCATGTTCTTGATTAGACGAATGTCCCTCAATCTCAATGTCACCTCTATCAATGAGATCCTATATGATGTTCTTCATTCGATGACAATTTCCTATCTTATGACCTTTGCTCTTATGAAATTCACAATATTCATCATCATTCCACCAATTTGGTTTAACCTTTGGTTCATATGGAGGAAAATCTGGAACTATGATTACCTTGTTTGCCACAAGCTTCTTGAAAACTGACTCAAGTGGTTCTCCCAATGGAGTGTACTTCCTTCGTGATCTGGAAGTTGTTTGAGTATTCACTTGATTGTTTGTAGAACTTGATCTTGAAAAGATGACTTTGGGTCGCACTGTGTTGGCATCAACAACACCATCATTGACTGTGTTCTTGTTTTTATTCCAAAATCTTGGCTTGTCTTTTCCTTTAAAGTCATCTTTGTTTTCCTTGAATATCTTAATGACTCCTTGTTCAATTAGGACCTTTTCTGTCGCTAAGCCTTTTTCAATGACATCCTTGAAGGTGGACAAACAAGCTTTCCTTAGATCATAGCCAATTTCTTTGTTAACATTCTGGGTGAACATTTCTACCATTTGTTTTTGTGGAATTTCACCAGAGCATCTGCTGGCTAGATTTCTCCATCTTTGTAGGAATGATGCAAAAAACTCTCCCTCTTTTTGCTTGGTGTTGCACAAAGTAGTGACTGATATGTCTGTCTCTATGTTGTAGGAGAAATGTTGAATAAATGCATCTGCTAAGTCACCCCATGATTTAATACCAGGTGGAAGTTGGGAGAACCATTCCATAGCTTGATCACCTAAGCTTTGTGGGAATAATCTCATCAAATATGTCTCTTCTGCTGCTACCTCAATGCAAGCTGTGAAAAACTGTCTTATGTGTGCCTTAGGATCCCCTTTTCCTCTATACTTATCAAATTTAGGCATCACAAAGTGTGTAGGAAAAGGAGGCATTGGAATGCTCTTGTCAAATGGATAAGGACATATGTCTCTCATTGTGTATGTTGGCTTCGGCGTATTTATGTCCTCCATTTTCTTTTGTAAATCCCTGATTTGTTGCTCCAAATTGTTCTTAGGTGGAGATCGACTTCTTGGACCATATCCTATGTTTGAGGTACCCATAGGAGGAGGAGCATGTTGCATATATGGATGTGTAGCGTCCTAAAATTGTGACACTTGCAATTTTGACTGCATTTGGGTCTTCACGATGGCGATGCAACACGGAACCTGAATGGAGACCCCGAAACTTGTTCATGACATCAAAAACTGCATTTTTTAGCACCCTGGCCTGATCCTCCTTGCACCCTGCTATCCCGGGAGGTGGGACCATGGCACCCAGCGCCCTGGTCCCTGGCCCTATTTTGGGCCCGGTCTCTTATGGGGCTTCGGGTCTTTAAGTTTGCAAATTGGAAAATAATGTTTCCTGGTCGGCCTAAGGTCGGGAAAATCAGTCTATCAGCCCTAATTGACAAGTATATAAACTACATTTCCTCTCCCATTTTGGTAGATGGAAAAAAGGCAGAAACGATATTCAAACATTCAAGCATTCAAGCATTCAAGCATTTCTTCAAGCAATTGATCATTCTAAGTCTCCATTCAAGGCTAAGTGTTGCATTCAAGACAAGGATTCAACCATTGAAGAGGAGATCACATACAACATACAACATACTACATACATTACACCTTCGCATGTAAGAATACAAACATTCTTACAACAAGGTATCAGTACTTGTTTACATTACAAACATTTACATTTACAGCATTCTCATTTCTTGGTTAATTCCAAAACCGGGGTTTGACCTAAAGGCAAACCCCTCATCCCTAACCCCCCAATCGTCCTCTCTTTTCTGTGTGTAGGTTGCAGGTATGCGGTTGTAATTGAAGATCTGGAATCCTTGTGCAGATACGAACAGATCCCCCTTCATTTCGCGGATTTTTCGGAGGACCGTGTGCACGCCGGGCGCCATCGTCCCGTCAACTTTCACTCAAATTTGCAGAACAGCACCGTCTCGCCATTTTACTGCTAATTCCAGGTCCGCAGCTTCATCCCATATCCCTATCTCTGTTTATAAGCAAATCTTTCCTACTTTACATGCATTCCTAGTTCAATCTTGCTATCTACATTCTTTACAAAAGAGGGTATCCTTGATGTCTTAACCCTTGAAACTCATATAGAATCCAATCTTGCATTGTGTGGGATTGGATCTTGTGGGTTTCAACCCCTCTTTTGAATGTAAAGTCTCTCCTAAGTGAAAACCATCAACCCTAGTGACTCTCCCTTCTCTCTCTCCTTGGAGTTGGGGAGGGGAGAACGACTAGGGTTTGATTTTTCCGCTTTACATTTTGGTGAACCCGACGTGAACATCCTCATTCTGATTATTCATAGTTAGATCTGAAAATTTTGTTTCCTTAATTACATTTCCATGTTTGATCTTTTGCAAATTTTAGAGGTTGATTGCATAAAAACCCTAAAATTTTCTTTTATGTAATTAAACTTGTGAAATGTTTAATTGTTAATGCTTATTTCAGATCTACCCTTCTATTGCAAATTATCAATTCATATTTGTGCTTTAATTCTAAAAATTAAGTGGTTAAATGTCAAAACCCTAATTTTTAAGACCTTCTTGATTCAACCTTTGACTGATAATTTCACTAATCAAAACACCTCCAAATCGGCTGTAACTTTGGATTCCGCAATAACATCACAATATCTTTCATCCCTGAAAATTTGGAAAAAAGTTGCGAGGAGCGTGTGCACCCCGAGCGCCATCGTCCTCGACATTTTTTTTGAAATTTCGGGAGCTAGATCTTACTGTATTTTTCTGCTAAAATCCAGAATTTTGGCTGATTTTATCAATTTTAACACTTTCAAAATTAAAGTCAAAGTTGGTCTAGCGATTGCTTGGATTGAGGCTTCTAATCATTCAAAAATTGTTGAAATTGAAATTCATATCAAAATTGTGTTTCTTACAGTCCTAAATCTGAAAAGTGTGTTAGCATTCATTCGAAATTTCAGTACTTTATTCAAATTTTTGCAGTTTGTGACTTTTGAAATTAAGTGTTTAATTGCAACAACTTTGATTTCCACCTTCAAAATCGAATTTTGCATGAAATCGAGTCAACTTTTAAATTTTGAAACTTGCATTGCTTTCAGTATTCCCTCTAAAATCATAAAATTCAAAATTTTAGTTTCCCCCTCTTTTTCAAAATTCAAATTTTACATTTTTCAACAATCTTGGTAGGGTTCAATTTTGAGATTGCAACTTTAATTTGGCCTATCTACAGATCGTAAAATCACTCAATTTTTTCAGATTAGCTTTAAAATCATCATAACTTTCATTCCTGAAAATTTCAAAAAAAGTTGCGAGGTCCGTGTGCACTCCGTTCGCCATGGTTCCGGACATTTTTTCCGAAATTTCGGGAGATTGTCCTGATTGCATTTAACAGCTTAAATCTAGGAGATTGGCTGATTTTATTGAAATTTGCTACCTCTAAAATTCAAAATCTTCTCTCTTTCTTTAGTGCATGAGTTTTACAACAATAAGCCCTACTTACATTATTCCCGTTAGACGAAGCCTTAGAATTAAGTCCTTCCAAGGTTTAATTACTGAAGAGATGGAACCTAATTTGAATGGCCTTTTTAACGAGGACATGGGTAATTCCTCTAATCCTCTTAATGATGAAGAAGCTCTCCATGAGGTTTTTGTAGAACAACTTTCAAAATTGGATAACCAATTTGATGATTTTCGACAATGGATGTCTCAAGAATACCCTGATAGTGAAGCTCTTTCATTAATTGAGGGTCTAAAACGTATGGTTCAAAGTGATAAGAATGGAATTGATATTTTGCATGGTATTGCACACATTGTGGATTCGAATGTGATGCCTATGAAGAGTTGTGCTGAAACTTTAGGTTATACACAACCTCCTACTCAAGTTAATCATTCTATTCCTTTGACAACTCCTATTGCTAGTATACCTACTTTTACATCAAACATAATGACTACTTCAGTACAAGACATTCCACCTATGATCACCAGTCATGGGGGCAATCCTTCTTCTTCAATCAACCCTCTTCCTTCATTCAATCCAACTTCTTCATTCATTCCTTCAATGAGTGTTCCTCTTTCATCTCCACAAATAAACATGACGCAAGGGGGCAATTCATTTAACCCTTCCATTCCTCCTTGTAGTGTTCCTCCTTTCCAATCATCTCCTATGACTAACTATCATAGTGTCCCACCACCTTACTCTCTACCTTCTTTCAATAACACAACACCTCCATCACAATCTAACACGTCTAATATGAACTCTTTGACTGAAGCGACCATTAACAATCTTGCACAAACTGTCTCTTCTTTACAGCAACAAATTGCCTCTATGAATCAATCTAAGTTTAGTGTGCCCACATTTGATGTTGCGAGCCCACTTTCTCTTGACATTGTTCGAGCTATCCCCCCTAAACATGTTGAAATTCCGCATTTGGAGCTTTATAATGGTAAGGGTGATCCTTTAACACATGTTAAGACCTTTCAAACAATATGTACTGATTTTGCTTATGACCAAAGGTTGCTTGCAAAACTGTTTACTAGAACATTAAGAGATAAAGCCCTACAATGGTATTGCTCATTGCCTTCTTATTCTATTACTTCTTTTGAACAACTTGCAAATGCTTTCATTCAACAATTTCAAAACAATATAAGTCCTAAAGTTACTTTGATTGATTTAATGCATTGTAAACAAGGTGTTAAAGAAAAAGTGACTGATTTCATTGGTAGATATAAGCATTTGTATGCTCAAATTTCTTTTCCAGTGCCTGACAATAACATTCAAAGAATCTTTATTTCTAATTTACAAAAAGATATTAGAGAAAAACTTATGTTTTCTGAGTTTACTTCTTTCCAACTGTTGTGCGCAACTCTTCACAATTATCAACTGACTGTGAGCCAAATGGAACAAGCAAATCCTATGGTTCCGAGTGATAAGGGTGATAGTAGTCAACAACCATTTGGGAAGTTTAAACCGAACAGAGAGTCCATTAAATTCAATGAAAACATCATCAACAACAATGTGAATGCGGCATCAGGTGTGCCTCCTATTTCTAAGTTTTTCAAGAAAGAAAGAAAGTTCACTCCTTTGAATGAATCATTGCATAGTATTATGAATAAGTTATTGGAACAAAATGTGCTTACTCTTCCTCCTATAAGGCAAATAGACCCTGCAAAGATTAATTCACCCTATTTTGATATAAAATCTTTTTGTCAATTTCATCGTCATCCTAGGCATGATACTGAAAAATGTTTTGCTTTAAAGGGTAAAATTCAAGATTTGATTGATAATAATACTATCTTTGTTTCTGGTGTGAATGATAAAGGCAACACATCTGTAGCTCCTCCTAACCAAAATCTTTAGATTTTTACTGATCCATTACCTTCTCATACCTCTAATGCGATTGATACTACTGATTCCTCTGTCTCACCTGATGATCTTGTGTCCATGACTCCGAATGTGATTAACTTTGTAGAGCAGCAGAAAATCCCTAAAGAACCTTCCATCACATTTGATTCCAGTGAAACTATCAGGGCACCTGATGGTCCTTTATATATAGTTGCAAAAGTCAAGAATACACCTTGTCGTGGGGTGCTTATTGATCCTTCTTGTATGGTTAATATCATTACTGAAGAATTTCTTTTTACTTTGCAATTGAATCAAGTGATCTATGATGAAACAAATGTGGTTGTGAAACTTTTTGATGCATTTTCTTCTCCTACAATTGGTTCTATTACATTACCTATTGAGGTCCATAACAAATCCCTTGATGTGGACTTTTCTATTATTCCATCATCCGAACAATTTCGTGTGAAGCTAGGCTATCCTTGGCTATCTTCCATGAAAGCTATTGCTTCTTCTATTCATAAGTGTCTGAAATTTCCCCATAATGGTGAAGTTGTTACTGTCAATCATAGTCTCTTTAAACCAGCTGAAAGAACTTATGGCGCTCCTATTGATTACTTTTGGCCTAAACAATTCGAATCTCTTCCTCCACGAAGTGATCATCTTTTCAAATCTTATCAAAAGTGGAAAAAAGATATGATCCTATCTCTAAGTGAACCTAGAACACCCAAACTTGACATTCCTATTGTTCTTGAGAAGGAAGTTCTTCCTTTGAAAGATAAAACTAATGTCTTTCCTCAAGAATATTCCCAACCCATCCCTATGGATGTGACTATGCCTATGATTAATAAACTTCCTAAAAGAAGACCTATCCCTCCTCGTCATGATGGACTTGGTCTCCTTCCTAAACCAAATATTCCTCCCTTATATGGAGCAGTTCCTCCTCCTACCTCTTATGGAGAGAAGAGACCTTCCTCTTCTCCTATTGTTCAACCTAAGAGACCACAACCTAAACACCCAAGTGATAAGGATGGGAACATTCCTCCTCCTCAATCTTCGCAACTTCCTACTAAGACTAGACGGAATCATTCTGCACGTGAACGCCGACGAAAGCGTCGTCTTAGAGCTCAGGCAGCCGCTTCTCAAACTTTGCAATCCCCAAAAACACCTTCAGCCAGTATTATTCCATTTCCTCCTCAGCCGACGATTGAGCCGAAATCTCCTAAACATAAGATGCATGATGGTCTTGATCCTGTGCGAGTTAAAGATCCTATTTTTATAAATCTTGATGATGATATAGATGAAAATGTTATTCATGATGAAAATGTTACTCCTATTCTTTCTGATAGTGAATATGAATATGTTGATGTTGATAACCATTTATCTAATGAATTTTCTAAAGCACTTATCCTAGCTCCTAGACAAGAACACCGTGGCTTGGTGTATGAACATAGCCCTTGTTTGGATCTTGTGATAGCTCCATCTGCTGTGTTGGATGTTCCTCCTCTAGCGTGTTTCCTACCTTCCCGAAATATTGATCAGCAAGATTGGGGGGTAGATGATGTGCTAGACTAGTTCATTAGCATAGCAGACTCTCTCCTCCTCTCTTTTGTTACTTCTTCTATGTGTTATTCTCATTCTTCTATTTGTTGTCCTTAGTGTTGTCTACTTGAGGATGATGCAAAACATTGAGATCTCTTTTGGTCTCTCTCATGTTGACTCAAAAGACACATGTGTTCCCTTCTTCTAGGTGACCTTCCTTGATTGGGGAATGAAGAATAATTATGCATACATACATATGATATACATGAATTATCATACAACATACTGACCCTGAGGAAAGCGAAGTCACCTTGTGCTTTGTGTTTTGTGTCTATTATCCTTGGGCTTATCTCACACTTGGGGGCTAAATCCTTGTGATAACGTGCTCCTTTCCTTTCTCATTTCTTATATGTATCACTACTTTAAAGCAATCACCCCCGGTGAGGCGTGTACGATCGCTTTAACGTAGGGGGGCATACATCCTGTTCATATCTTTTCAAGATACTTGAAAATTTCTTGACAAATTTAGCTTTGCCTTGAAAATTTTTGATATCTTTCTTGCATGACTCTAGTGAGGGAACCTTACTACTGACAGTCATGGTTCTCCCTCGTGATCTTCCCTTTTACTTTGTCAATCGAAGTAGTAAGATCCTTAGTCCATTGGGGGCTTGGTGTATCTTGCCTCCTTGACGTGGTGAAAGTTTTTCAATGTTGTTTCCTTGTACTTTACTGGAAGTATGAGCGTACGCTTATACTCCCGCTAAAGTGGGGGCTAAATGTAGCGTCCTAAAATTGTGACACTTGCAATTTCGACTGCATTTGGGTCTTCACAATGGTGATGCAACACGGAACCTGAATGGAGACCCCGAAACTTGTTCATGACATCAAAAACTACATTTTTCAGCACCCTAGCCTGATCCTCCTTGCACCCTGTTGTCCCGGGAGGTGGGACCATGGCGCCTAGCGCCCTAGTCCCTGGCCCTATTTTGGGCCCAGTCTCTTATGGGGCTTCGGGTCTTTAAGTTTGCAAATTGGAAAATAATGTTTCCTGGTCGGCCTAAGGTCGGGAAAATCAGTCTATCAGCCCTAATTGACAAGTATGTAAACTACATTTCCTCTCCCATTTTGGTAGATGGAAAAAAGGCAGAAACGATATTCAAACATTCAAGCATTCAAGCATTCAAGCATTTCTTCAAGCAATTGATCATTCTAAGTCTCCATTCAAGGCTAAGTGTTGCATTCAAGACAAGGATTCAACCATTGAAGAGGAGATCACATACAACATACAACATACTACATACATTACACCTTCGCATGTAAGAATACAAACATTCTTACAACAAGGTATCAGTACTTGTTTACATTACAAACATTTACATTTACAGCATTCTCATTTCTTGGTTAATTCCAAAATCGAGGTTTGACCTAAAGGCAAACCCCTCATCCCTAACCCCCCAATTGTCCTCTCTTTTCTGTGTGTAGGTTGTAGGTACGCGGCTGTAATTGAAGATCTGGAATCCTTGTGCAGATACGAACAGATCCCCCTTCGTTTCGCGGATTTTTCGGAGGACCGTGTGCACACCGGGCGCCATCGTCCCATCAACTTTCACTCAAATTTGCAGAACAGCACCGTCTTGACATTTTACTGCTAATTCCAGGTCCGCAGCTTCATCCCATATCCCTATCTCTGTTTATAAGCGAATCTTTCCTACTTTACATGCATTCCTAGTTCAATCTTGCTATCTACATTCTTTACAAAAGAGGGTATCCTTGATGTCTTAACCCTTGAAACTCATATAGAATCCAATCTTGCTTTGCGTGGGATTGGATCTTGTGGGTTTCAACCCCTCTTTTGAATGTAAAGTCTCTCCTAAGTGAAAACCATCAACCCTAGTGACTCTCCCTTCTCTCTCTCCTTGGAGTTGGGGAGGGGAGAACGACTAGGGTTCAATTTTTCCGCTTTACAGGATGATATTGATCATACACATGTTCATATGGAGGAGGTCTGTAATGATGTTGTGCATATGGACCACTTGGTATAGATTCATGTTGAGGAACACCATATCTATTTTGTGCATGTATACCATACTCTACAGGAATGTCATGTTCTATTGTATTGCCCCCAAATTTGACACGGGGTTTCCTTATGTCCAAGTTTTGAGCATGCCTTGGAATATCCCATTGCTTTGGTGGTTGATCCTTAGCATTGATATGTGATTGAGCATATTTTTCTCCATAAGACTTCCATAATGGTCTGCGAAGGTGAGTATCATATGTTTGACCATGTGTATGTGGGACCTCTGGTTTTTGAAGCAAAGCTGATGGTGATTCAGGTACCATATGTGGTCCTCTATTTCCTCCACTATTAGGTCTCCTTTGATCCATGTTGGAGTGAGGTTGTTGCAAAGGTCGATTTTCCATTATTTGAGACATGTCAAAATCATGAGGTATCTTGGCTCCACTTTGTGCCATCATTTGTAAAAAATATTGTCTATCCCTCCTCATTGTTTCCTCAACCAATCGATTGAAATGGGGATTCATAATGGATTCTTCCACATCTACTGAATGTACTGAAAAGTTGTCCATATTGTCATTGTGTGTAGCATTGTTGTTTATAGTGTCCATGTTCTCAACATTTGGAATGTTTCTATAGGCATCCATGTCAGGTAATGTAGTATGATCAGAGTTGAAAAAGATCTCATTGTCATACTCATAAGAACTCATGTTTGCGGACTCTTAAGCCTCTTTAGTTTCTCTCCTAGATTTTTGAAGGCGGGTTTCAACCATGAACTAGGTATTGACCAAGATGTGTGAGACTAGATGAAAATGGAAAAGAGTATGGAAGACCAAGAGTTGGATGGAATGTAAATGAATCTGAGGTTTACTTGCAATGTCCAAAGTGTAAGACCAAGTATGTATGTAGTAGAGTAGGTGTGACTTCCAAAGAGAGGATAGTTTCTCTTGATGAGGTAAGTTGACCTTGACTCTAAGTAAGACCAAATGAGTCCCAAAGGTAAGAAACCTTGATGAGGGACCACTTAGCAAAGTGTTGTTGTATGTAGTGTGTTGACAAAGTATAATGAGGACAAGCAAGTGACCTTTTGACTCAAGTTTAGACAAGTGTGAATGTAAAGCGAAATGTGAAGCAATGATGGATTTTGTGAAACCCAAGGACGGGTTGAATGCTAAATGAAACCCTAGAGAAATGACCTAGGAAGCTCAAGAATTCCGAAACTGATTGTGTTTGTTTGCTGGACTGTAACAGTTTTTTCAATTCTGGACATAGACGCGCCTGTATACTTCACAGACGCGGTTTCATGACATAGATGCAGCTCTGTTTAACACAGACGCATTTCTGAGATTTTTTTGCCAAATGTAATGTTGGCTGTTGGAACACAGACGCGATTCTGCCCTTCACAGATGAGGTTATACAACACAGACGCTATTATGTCTGACACAGACGCATTTCTGTAAAATTTGTGCAATTTCTTCCAATCTGTGAAGTCGTTTTGTTGTGACCAAATCTGACTGTTTGACTGTTTTTCATGACAAGAGGACATAGTGTAGATGAAGACCCAATGTTTGCAAGTGTCTAGACTCAAAATGACTCCAAGAAAAGTGTGTTGTTTGATGTAAAAATGTTTTGCATACACTTGAAGACACAAAAGACATAATATTTTGTTGTTTGGTCTTGAATGTTTTGAATGTTTAACATAAGTCAAGCACAATTCTTATGGCTGGCCAAGACAATAGTTGTTGATCCCACATGGGGTTTTACCCCCGAGGCTACGCTATTCAGAGCGGATACTTAGATGCTTGACCTCACTGGCTCCACCCTCGGCACTCACTTCTCGGGTCAGCCAAGCATCAGTCCCCATGAAAACTCCCTGTGGCGAACTTTGTATCTCTACTAAGAACCATATGTGTGTGGGCCGCTACCAGAGGTTCGACCTCCTGCACCAACAACTAGAAGGATTTGGGCTTCTAAAACAAAATGGTGCTAGTAAGGGCATCCGCTTGTGTGGCCATACATGCGGCACTTTCAGCTCTGTAAATACAGAAGGCTCACAGCCGGTAGGGGTTACGCCCTACAACTGATCAAATAAATTTGATCAAACGGGTTTATGGGGAGACATAGTGTCGGTGTGAACTAATCAGCACACGTTATTCATAGTTTTCACCATGGATACAGTTATTTATAGTGGTTTGGAAGAAGATGGTTTTTCTTTTGCTACCACTTGGGTCGTTCTCTTCTCACTAGTAGTCCTAATGACCACACGGGAAGACAGGCCCTCTAAAGATTAAACAAAAAGAGCCTATTGCTCAAGACACAAAAGACAATGATTCAATTTTAGTGCACCAATGGAAGTGTTTGCTAGACTATAAAAACAAGGCACACAATAAAAATTCAAAAAATCCTTGCCAAGGACCTGCAACAAAGAGTTGTTAGTAGTTTGGATTGTTTGAAATAATCACCCCTTCCTGCAAGCACACAAGTTACGTAAATTTTAAACCCAAAAGACTTTGTGAAAATAGGGGCCTTCGACCAAACAATTTTGCTTTCAAGACAAGCTGCACCAATTTCGTTAGCTAGATCTGAAAATGTTAGCTCAAAATAAACCAGATCTGAAACCTTAAATGCAAAATCTGAAAAACTGAATCAATGAAAACCAAAAATTTTGAAACTGATAAACACAGACGCGGTTACCCTCAACACAGAAACGACTGGATAACACAAACGTGGTTCTGTGAGACACAGACGCAGTTACAGAACACAGACGCGTCTTCTGGACACAGACGCGGCTAAAACCAGTGCAGACACGACTTTACAACACAGACGCATTTTTTTGAACCTGCAAAAATAAAATATTGCCAATACACAGATGCGGATCCAGATGTCGCAGACGCACCAGAAAATCAAAAACGCGATCCGAAAGAACGCAAACACGGAAAAATCAAAATACTGTCGAAAATGTCGGATCTGCAACTTCAAACACAAAATCTGCAACAAAATGTTAAATGCAAAAGGGACAAGAGTCCCACCGGGCGTGCCAAAATGTATATGGTGAAAATGGATAACAATAATAACAATATCGAAAGGCTAAATGAATTCAACCACAAAACCCTAGCCTAACAATCAACAAAGATCCACCATAACATATGAAGATTACCTAAGACAATGCAAATCAAACGAAATCACAAAGATTATACCATCACATGTCCAATAGGGTTTGGATCTCCATTCTTCCTATCTCCATTGATCTTGCTTGATATATTTGCTCTCAAATTTTATGTGTGCACAAGAGCTCAACAAAAAACAGAATGTGGTTGCAAGTAGGATCGTAGTGTAGTCAATTGCATAAGAGACCATTAGAATGCATAGAACCATTAGGGTTTGATAATGAAGGAAGCATCTCCTTATATATGTAAATCGGAAAAATCGAACCCTAGTTGTTCTCCCCTCCCCAACTCCAAGGAGAGAGAAGGGAGATTCACTAGGGTTGATGGTTTTCACTTAGGAGGGACTTTACATTCAAAAGAGGGGTTGAAACCCACAAGATCCAATCCCACGCAATGCAAGATTGGATTCTATATGAGTTTCAAGGGTTGTGATAGCAAGGATACCCTCTTTTGTAAAGAATGTAGATAGAAAGATTGAACTAGGAATGCATGTAGAAGCAAGAAAGATTCACTTATAAATAGAGATAGGGATATGATATGAAGCTGCAGACCTGGAATTAGCAGTAAAATGTCGAGACGACATTGTCCTACAAATTTGAGCAAAATTTGACGGGACGATGGCGCCCGGCGTGCACACGGTCCTCCGAAAAATCCGCGAAACGAAGGGGGATCTGTTCGTCTCTGCACAAGGATTCCAGATCTTCAATTTCAGCCGCGTAACTGCAACCTACACATAGAAAAGCGAAGACGATTGGGGGGTTAGGGATTAGGGGTTTGCCCTTAGGTCAAACCCTGGTTTTGGAATTAACCAAGAAATGAGAAATGTTGTAAATGTAAATGATTGTAAAACAAGTACTAGTACCTTGTTGTAAGAATGTTTGTATTCTTACATGCGAAGGTGTAGATGTTGTTGTATGTTGTATGTTGTATGTGGTATGTGATATGTGATCTCCTCTTCAATGGTTGAATCCTTGTCTTGAATGCAACACTTAGCCTTGAATGGAGACTTAGAAAGATCAATTGCTTGAAGGAATGCTTGAATGCTTGAATGCTTGAATATCGTTTCCACGTCTTGTACACATATGTCCTTTCTCCTTTTTCATCCACCCCAAAATGGGAGAGGAAAATGTAGTTTATATACTTGTCAATTAGGGCTGATAGACTGATTTTTCCGACCTTGGGCCGACCAGGAAGTGTTATTTTCCAATTTGCAAACTTGAAGACCCGAAGCCCCATAGGAGACCGGGCCCAAAATAGGGCCAGGGACCAGGGCACTGGGCGCCATGGTCCTGGGGGACTAGGGCACTAGACGCCCTGGTCCTGAAGGACCAGGGCGTTGGGCGCTCTGGTCCCACCTCCCGGGACAGCAGGGTGCAAGGAGGGATCAGGCAGGGTGCTGGAAAAATGCAGTTTTTGATGTTGTGGACAAGTTTCGGGGTCTCCATTCAGGTTTCGTGTTGCATCGCCATCGTGAAGACCCAAATGCGGTCGAAATTGCAAGTGTCACAATTTTAGGACGCTACAATATAGAAGACACTATAGGAAATGGAGGGATAAGATTGAGAGGTGTAAAAAGGAGGTCGGCTATGATTAGAGGGTAGGTAAGGGAAATAATAAAATAATGAAAGGGGTAGGTAGTGTAGGAATTAAGAGATGAATGACATGTGTCATGGGTAGAAAAAGCTAATGAATTAATTAAATAAATAAAGATTTCTTTAATTAATAGAAGAAGTGGGATAATTAAATAAATAAGATATTTATTTAATTTAGGAAAAGGATAATTTAAATAAATAAATGTATTTATTTAAATGAGAAATAAGGCTAGAAGAGGATAAATGAATTAATTAAATAAATAAAGATTTATTTAATTAATAGAAGAAATAGGCTTAGATAATTAAATAAATAAAATATTTATTTAATTAGACTGGACAATTTTGGGTGTCTACAACTATTATGACAACTTTAACAATAAATACCTTCAAACTTGTAAACATCAACAATGCTCAATCTTAACTCAAGATATTCATCTCTCAATGCTTACACTTAACATGCCTTATCAAAAGTTAATCAAATCAACAAATAAGATCACAGCCACAAAAGCATTCACCACTTGACATGAATGTTTATACGTGGAAAACCCAAATAGGTAAAAACTATGGTGAGATGGGACTCACAAGGATAGCTATCTGAACTGTTTCGAAGTTCACCATGTTAGGAGCCAAAGCTTGTTAGAGCTTTACAATAAGTCTGTTAAGAACTAATTCCGGTTAGGAATCACCCGGTTAAGGGATTTGCAAATATGCCTTGTTAGAAGCACAATACCTTGTTAGGAGTAACCTCGCTGGAGGATTTAAGAGTCCAAGCTAATGGACCACCTTGTTAGAGGATTTAATGAGTAACTAAGCTTTTTAGAACTTACCCGATTAAGAGATTTTACTTCTGTTGTAATTGTTAGAAAACAACAGGTTTTCTTGATTTGTCTGAATAGCACTATCTTTGCTTGATCAGATCCTTCTAAGCTTCAATCTGCCTTCACTCAAAGTGTAGATCCATTCACCGGTTGCGCAACCACACACTCAATAGGTTTTCTATCAACCTTGCCAACAACCTTTACAAACAACTTCATCGACCTTAAATACAAATCAATTAGGTCGGTAACACAACAAAAACCTAATTCTCATCATTGAGATTACAAACAAGTTAGTTCAATCTTGACCATTAGAAATCATGACAGCCTCTTCATATTCTTCAAGACAATTCCAACCGCTCCATGATCACCGCTCCTTTGGACTTTGTAACTCATCACACATTGTGCATTAAATGCAATCCACTTTGCTCCTTCCCTAGGCAATAAGCAAACACGTCAAACCAATTTGAATTTATCCTTTGTAACGTCATAAATTATACGCACTTGCTAAAGCAGTACAATTTCACACCTAGTTTAGCACCCGCCTTGGCGCATTTTGCATTTTGCATTGCATTTCCCCTTTAGCACTTAATTAATCAAATTAATTGGGTCTAAGGTTCTATTTCATCATCTTCCACATCATAAAGTCGGGCCCTTTCATTAAAGTGTGCCCCTTTCATTTTATTCCTCCAATACATTATTTAATCAAAAACCCTAATTAGTTCCTATTTTGAACTTGGGGGCTTGATTTCAGGGGTCAAAACATCTCGAAATCACCTGTAACTTCGGGATTCTCTCTAAAATCATCATATCCGACGGCCCTGAAAATTTGGTGAAAATTTGTCAGGACCATGGCACCCGGAGTGCACACGCTCCCGGACATTTTTCCCAAAATTTTAGGAGCGCGATCCAATCATAAAATAAAGCTTAACCCCAAGAAATTGGTGGGAGATTCAATCTCTAGGTCGGCCAAAAGTTGAAATTAAGACCAAGGGTTTCATATATAAGAGCTCTCTTTCTTCATTCGAAAGGATCTGAATTTTGGTTTCAAGGACCTTCGATGCAGCGAAAGAGCAGATCTTTGAAGACTTCAACAACATTCAACATCCATCCATCAAGAATTCATCAATTTCATTCATCCATTTAGGGCTTTGAAGGCATTGAAGAGCAATAAGGGATCACTGATTGAAGATTGGCTTGTACCCCTCCCTTGGGGTTGGGATCTTGCACACACACTAATTTTACAATACAACTTGGCTATTCATGGAGGTGGAAATCACCAAAGCGGGGGTTTGACTAAGGCAAAACCCTATATAGCTGCCCACCATACCTTTTTAGATATAAGTGCAAGTTTTGGAATTCGGATGACACCACAAGTTGCAGATCCGACGGAAGCAGACAGAGACTGAACTTCACACCAAATTCCAGAGCAAAAGACCAGGACAGGGGCGTGGGGCGCCCTGGTCCTACCAAGACAGGGGCACTAGGTGCCCTGGTCCCTGGGACAGGGGCGCTGGGTGCCCTGGTCCTTCTGTCAGACAGCATTTCCGACAGGTTTCCAAGTTGCAAAATAGCAGTTTCAAGTGCAGTTTCAGAAGCAGAATCAGGACAGTGGCGCCCCCGCCCCCGTCCCGAACATTTTCACTTAGATTTTAACTTCGGGTACGCATTTGCATTCTTGTCTTGTCCTTGTGTTTGCAGCTTTCCATTGTTTAACTTCAATTCTACAATTTTGTTATTAGTTCATACTTGCACTCTGAGGTTAGGAATTGAACTTGCATCATTTTATCTTTCAATTACAACAAAGGAATAGAAACCCTAATAGGTAGCCCGTGGCTCTCTCTTTCACAAAAAGAAGTAGCCAATTGTGTGATACCTCTAGGCTCTTTCGTATTCCACAGTGTGTGTCAAAAGGTAGGATTAGGACATGTTAGCCTAGTCTCGCTTTTTCCCCTACACATTTTGGTGAACCCGACGTGAATCTTATTATTGCTTTCTCTTGCATTGCATTTGTTAGATCTAGATCTAGATTTAGTGTGTTTCATTTAAGTTTCATTTTCATAAAAAAAAAAAAAAAAGGAAAAAAAAAAAAAAAAAAGTGTGTTTCTTTGTTTCTTTGCATTGTGTGTTTAAATTTTATGCAATCTTTATTTCAAAATGTCAGATTTTTATTTGCAAGATGTTCATATTTATGATGATGTATGCAATTATGTCGATTATGAGTATAGCCAAGATGAATTAGATGAAGTTTTAGATGAGTTTTTGAGTCCTAAAGATGCCAAACCTTCATTTTACCAAAGACTCATAAACCTTGTTACTATGCCATTTCATTGTGATGAGAAAGATAAGTCGAATGGTTCCTCTCAAGGGTACATTCCTATCAACTCTTCCACTGAATCTAGTAACATGGTTGTTTTCAATGATCCCCTCTATGAAGAGATGTCTCCTTTTGAATCAAAAGATAAACCTTTTAATCGATATGATCATGCTTTGTTGGATGATGCTCTTGATGACTTTGTGGCTTTATCGAAATCTTTAAACAAGAACAAAACTTCTAAATTAGTTAACATGATAAACGTAAAAGAGCATAATAAGCCTCTCTTTGAAGTCCAAGGTGCTTATCCTTCTCCCACTTTTCAAGTTCCTAAATCACCTCCCCTTACTGTCCAAGGAGGGTATGGTCATGATTCCTTTCTTACTTCGAATAAACCTATCATCACTGTGCAAGGAAGAAAACCTATGAGTCCTTATAGTTATGCCAAGCAATTAACTAGAGAGAGTTACCATGTGATTGCCCATACTTATCATACTAGAAATAATAGGCAGCCTAATCCTCCTCCTGTTACTCCAGTTTCTCTTCCTAATCCTCAACCAATTCTTCCACAAGCTCCACATATTTCACAAGTTCTTAGTAAGGAATATGATCTCATAGAACAACTTAAGGCTACCCCTGCTAAGATATCCCTTTGGGATTCGATTCAAACTTCTTCCGCTCATCACGGGATGTTACAAGATGCCTTGAAAGATTTGAATGTTCCTCCACCAAATACATCTAGTAATATAGTGTCTTTGGTTAACTCTGTGATGAATCCTAAAGCTCAAATTGTGTTTACTCAAGATGAATTGCCTACTAGTGAAATTCAACATCAATATGATCCCTTGATGATTGTGGTTATCATAAATGACACTGCTATAAGACGAACACTGGTAGATAATGGCTCTAGCCTTAATGTGTGTAGCATTAATCTATTGCATAAGATGAATGTGGATACATCCCTTATTGAGCCTGACTCTCGTCCCATTCGAGGCTTTGACAATGTGGCTAAGTCTTCATTAGGTATTATCACCTTACCCCTCACAGTGGGGCCTGTTACTTTGCCTACTCCTATCCATGTTATGTCGGGAAATCTAACATACAACTTGTTATTAGGGAGACCTTGGATTCACAGTATGCAAGTTGTCCCCTCTACATTGCATAGACAAGTTAAATTTATTTATAACAATAAGACATATACCTTGATAGGTGATACTAACTTCCAAGCTTGTTTGCAAACATCTACTTCCAAAAGGGATTCTTCTAAGCCTTCCTCTTCTAGTGATGACTCTTAAACAAGATACCTATCGATGAACCTTCACTCTCTGATGATCAAAATTCTTTGGATGAGTCTAAAGCTCCGAAAGAAGATTCTTCTCGACTTGAATCTACACATGAGTAGGCTTTTGATCCTGAGAAGGTTCTCGCAGAAGACAATTGGGGATCTCTTGATTTTAATCCCACCTTTGTAGGTGAGTATAGGGTCCCTTCTAGAGAGCTTAAAGTTGAAAAGAAGGAAGAGGCTAAAAATCAATCAATCTTACCTGAACCTATGAGCAATAATTTTGTGGCCGCTTCTCAAACTTCTTCTCTTCACACCTCTAATTCTGAAGGATTTGATTCTTTGTCTTATGAAAAACCACCTTCTCTTTCTGAAATGGCTGATCGTTATGGTCGTGGTTTTCATATTCTAGCTAAGCATGGGTATCATGGAAATGGTTGTGGCGCTCACAAACAAGGGATAAAGGTTCCTCTCGAGAATAATCTTTATGATGTGACCTTTGGACTTGGTTATAATCCCTACAAACGCACTAAAGCTTCTAAGAGACCATGTATTAGTGTTAATGTTATTTCTACATCTCTACCAATGAGACACCCTGAGTATATTGATGGGGATCCTTCGTGTGCCTGTGCTTTGGATGTCTTTCCTACCGATGATGCTTTAGCTGAGTTTTTAGGAGCATATGATACTCTTCCTCGTTATCATCACAATAGGGGATTTCCTTATTGTTTGAACACTGAAGTTTATTTCGGAAAAGAGATTGATAATGATGAGATTGTGAAAGAATTCCCTCAGTTAAAGGATACTCTTCAACAAAGTAATCTTCTTATAAGTGATACCATTGATGTTAAGATGGATCCTTGCAATGAAGAAAAAGTTATTAGAATTGGGAAATGTTTGGATGAAGAAGAACAAAAACAATATGCAGATTTATTACATGAATTCCCTGAGATCTTTGCTTGGACATATTTTGACATGCCTGGTATAGATCCTAAGATTGTTACTCATAATATTGTCTTAGTTCCCGATGCTAAGCCCGTGAAACAAAAGAATCGAAAAATGAATCCTAAGGTAGCTTTGCTTGTTAAGGCTGAGATTGAAAAATTATTGGAGGCTGGATTTATCCGCCCTATTGATTATTCCCCGTGGATTTCAAATATTGTCGTTGTGGCTAAATCAGATAATAAAATAAGAATGTGTACCAACTTTTGAGATTTAAATAAGGCTTCTTTGAAAGATGATTTCCCTCTCCCAAACATTGACATGATAGTTGATTCTACAGCAGGACATGCTTTGTTATCCTTCATGGATGGTTTTTCAGGATACAATCAAATCTTCATTAATCCTCAAGATCAATTCAAAACTGCTTTCACCACTCCTTGGGGTACGTTCTGTTGGGTGATGATGCCTTTTGGGCTTAAAAATGCCAGCGCAACTTATCAACGAGTGATGACCCTTATCTTTCATAATTATATGCACAAGATTTTAGAAGATTATGTTGATGATATTTTAGCTAAATCCATTCTCCGTATAGATCATATTAAGATCCTTCGTCAAATCTTTGACAGAATTCATAAATATCACATGCGCTTGAATCCTCGAAAATGTGTTTTTGGTGTGGATAGTGGAAAACTATTAGGATTCATAGTTTCGAATCGTGGGATTGAGGTGGACACTAAGAAAATAGATGCTATTGTCAACATGCCACCTCCTAGAAATGTGTCTCAACTCAAAAGCTTACAAGGAAAGATTCAAGCTATTCGTAGGTTTGTATTTCAACTTGCGGATCGTACTTTTCCTTTTACTCAACTTCTCAAAAAGAATATCACTTTTCAATGGAACAAAGATTGTCAGCAAGCATTTGAAGATTTAAAAGTATATTTGGCTAATCCTCCTATCCTTCAACCCGCCGAACCTTCTAAGCCCTTTCTTCTTTATACAGCTGCTTCCTCTCATGCTCTCGTTGCATTATTGGCACAACATGATAAAGATGGTAAAGAGTGTTCGGTTTATTATATAAGTTGAACCTTACTCGATTATGAGACCCGATATTCTGTGATAGAAAGACAATGTTTGGCCTTGGTATTTGCGACTCAGAAATTGAGACATTATCTTTTAAATTCATAAGTCCACGTCATGGTAAATTTTGATCCTTTGAAGCATCTTTTCTCTAAAACTGATTTATCAGGGCGCCTAGCTAAGTGGGTTATGATGTTAACTGAATTTGACCTTAAATTTGTTTCACAAAGAGCAATTAAAGGGCAAGCGTTGACAGATCACTTAGTTGAGGCCCCTTCACCTTTCTCCTTCCCTAACCCTGAGTCTTTTCCTGGCGACTTCATTCTTTGTACAGAGAAAGATGAAACTTGGGAGTTATACTTTAATGGCTCTAAGTGTCGTACGGGATCAGGGGCAGGTGTTGTTCTGATTTCTCCTACAAAGAAATCCATTCCCTTATCTTATCGTCTCAATTTCCTATGCACCAATAACATTGTTGAGTATGAGGCTCTTATAGAAATAATAAAGGCAGCCTTGGCTTTGAATGTAAAACACATACATATTTATGGAGATTCTCAATTGATTATAAGACAAGTAACAGGACTGTATCAAGCAAAACAAGACAAATTATCACAATATAAAGACCTTGCTATCTCTTTGTTACAAAAATTCGATTCTTATACCATGGAACCTGTTCCTCGAAAAGATAATCGACGTGCGGACGCAATGGCATGTGTGGCTTCTCTGGTATCTTTAGAGGACCCTGTGGTTGATCTTAAATTTGTTATTCACAACCTTATTTCTCCAGCCATTGTAGATGATTCTAGCCTGGTGACATGCTGTGACTTTATAGACTCAGATGAATGGTATTCGCATATCGTAAGATACTTGACCGATGGTACCTTTCCTAATTCCACCAATAGGAATGCTAGGGCTAGAATTCGCAAGCTGTCTGCTAGATATATCATTCTTTCTAATGTTCTTTACTGAAGGGGTTATAACGGTCTTCTCCTTCATTGTCTTAACAAATCGGAAATCCCTATTGCTCTTGAAGAGGCACATTCAGGTGCCTGTGGGGGGCATTTTGGAGGCAAATCCTTGGTTCAAAGGTTGCTTTGTATGAGATATTATTGGCAAACTATGCAGCAGGATTCTTTTTCATTTGTTAAAAAATGTCATCAATGTCAACAACACAATAATCTGATTCATGCTCCTGCCCAAGAACTTCGTTCTCATGTAGCTTCTTAGCCTTTCTCTGCATGGGGGTTGGATCTCATCAGTAAAATCTCTCCTCCTTCATCTCAAGGACATACTTTCATTATAACCACAACAGATTACTTTACAAAGTGGATAGAAGTTGTTCCCCTTCGCTCTACTACTGCTGAAGTGATTTGTCAATTTCTTCTAGAAAACATTATTTCTCGATTCGGGATACCTTCCACTATAATCTCAGATAATGGGACATCATTTAAGAACAAGGACGTGAAGAAATTCCTCGAGAAATATCATATCAAACATCGATTTTCTACACCATACTATCCTCATTCAAACGGTCAAGCCGAATCATCCAATAAGATAATTGAACAAATTCTTCGCAAAACCGTGAATAAGTATGGTAAGGATTGGAATACTCAGCTAATTTATGCTCTTTGGGCTTACCGAATGAGTGTACGAATTGCTACAGGAACCACCCCTTATAATCTTGTTTATGGTGCTGATGCTATTATGCCTTTAGAGTTAGAGATTCCATCACTTAGAGTTTCTCTCAAAGGTATAGTAGATGATGACTCTTATAGAGAATAAAGACTTCAACAGCTTGAGATGCTTGATGAACAGCGTATAAATGCTCTTGAGCATATTCAAGCGTATCACAAAACTCTACAACGAAACTATAATGATAAGGTTATTCAACGTTCTTTCTCAGTAGGTGACTTAGTTCTCTATGAGAATCAGCGCAATGTGAATGCCTTACCTGAAGAAAAGGGAAAATTTAATCCTAATTGGCTTGGACCGTATATTGTTATTGAAGATTATGGATCAGGTGCTTATAAAATAGCAGGTGTAGACGATACACCTCTTAAAGAACCTATAAATGCTATGCACTTGCGTAGATACTATGCTTAATTCCTCATTCCTTATCTTTTATTTCGTTTATCTTCTTATCACTTCTTCAAAATTGGATAATATGTTAGCATATCTTTGTTAGAGCAAATAGAATTAAATGATGTTTTGTTTAATCTATATTGCTTCGTTCATGACAAGTGTGTTTCTTTACTCTATGGTTTGTCTTGAATTCATCTATGTAAATTGCAAAAGATTTACATTTTCATTATGCTAGCATATTATACAATGTCTTTATGTGTTAAGTAGAATTGTATCAAGTTGTGTTTTAATTAAATCACATTACTTATATGATTCTTAGGCTTAACACATATTTCTTCTCTATCATCAATGTAGTACTTGATCAAAAAAATTATTTTAATTAAGTCACACATGTATCAATTTAATCATGGAGCATTGAGAAATCAATCACATGGAAATTAAATTCAGAACATACATGTACATCTACCAAATGTATTAACTTTAATCAAAATACACATTGTTTTAGGCATTAAAGATAACAAATTTGAGACAAAGAGAAGCATGTATATATATATGTGTGTGTGTGTGTGTGTGTGTGTGTGTGTGTGTGTGGATCGTGTGTTCATATATAAAAGTAGGTATACATCCAAAATGTGACCTACCCTACATCATGAGATCATCTCCTATCCCTAGGGCTAGTGGCTGAAGAGTGACAACTAGACGCTCCCTCCTGATCCGGCCGTGAGGGTGGACCCATAGGTGTATAGTTTGATATAGACCGTGAATGACTCCGAGAGGAACTCCTACGATCCCTATCCATAAGGATCGCATGATACGAGGTAGCCTCAGCCTGAGCTGCTGCTAGATCACGCTATGCCCGCTGAAGGTCCTCTGATAGAACTCTCTCTGTCTCCCTCCATATTTCCACCTATACTCGAAATGGGGAAAACAAGTCATCATCCTGACCCACGTTCCCTTGAGGCCTATAAGCAACCTGTGAGGAACTAGGGATCTGTGCTGTCATGGAAATATCTGTCACTGCTTGCTGGATCAGGGAACGCCACTCCTGCACATTAGCTATAGCAGTAGAACAGATTTTGTATTAGTACCATTCTATATCATCAAAACATTAATCAATTAATATAAACCTACTATACTCAGAAATCAACAAAGTGACAAATGCAATAGTCACTTTCGAGGTATATACTTTCATTCCTTTACCTTTACTTTCAAAACCCTAATTCTCCTCTATCACTCATTTCATCATAACTTGAGTTTGGGAGATGCGATTTTTGAACCGTTTGTTGCATAGAAATCGTATTTTTGTTCCCTTACTCCCTTGATGTTCCAAAATGTGCTCTGATGAAGCCTTTGTAGTGAACATCTATCATCAATAATCTCTCACACAATTTGTCGTAAGTAAACATGCTACCCTATTTCACCTCCCTAATAAGCAAGCCGAAACAGGGGGGCATATAGCTACTCGCAAATTTCATCACTTTCCTTAATAAGCATTAGGTGATTTGTGATCTAACGTGTGTTTTGTAGGGTGTGGTTCCTAACTGTGTACTGCAGATACCGCTGGGGGCTTCGTTCGACAGACTTATGGATATATCCTTTTTCAAATAATGTTTACTTTCTTATACTTTAGCTTGCATATGCACGTAGTACTCATATGACCACTAAAGTGGGGGCTAAATGTAACGTCGTAAATTGTACGCACTTGCTAAAGCAGTACAATTTCACACCTAGTTTAGCACCCGCCTTGGTGCAGTTTGCATTTTGCATTGCATTTCCCCTTTAGCACTTAATTAATCAAATTAATTGGGTCTAAGGTTCTATTTCATCATCTTCCACATCATAAAGTCAGGCCCTTTCATTAAAGTGTGTCCCTTTCATTTTATTCCTCCAATACATTATTTAATCAAAAACCCTAATTAGGTCCTATTTTGAACTTGGGGGCTTGATTTCGGGGGTCAAAACATCTCGAAATCACCTGTAACTTCGGGATTCTCTCTAAAATCATCATATCCAACGGCCCTGAAAATTTGGTGAAAAGTTGTCGGGACCATGGCGCCCGGAGTGCACATGCTCCCGGACATTTTCCCGAAATTTTAGGAGCGCAATCTAATCATAAAATAAAGCTTAACCCCAAGAAATTGGCAGGAGATTCAATCTCTAGGTCGGCCAAAAGTTGAAATTAAGACTTAGGGTTTCATATATAAGAGCTCTCTTTCTTCATTTGAAAGGATCTGAATTTTGGTTTCAGGGACCTTCGATGCAGTGAAAGAGCAGATCTTTGAAGACTTCAACAACATTCAACATCCATCCATCAAGAATTCATCAATTTCATTCATCCATTTAGGGCTTTGAAGGCATTAAAGAGCAATAAGGGATCACCGACTGAAGATTGGCTTGTACCCCTCCCTTGGGGTTGGGATCTTGCACACACACAAGGTCTGCACACACACTACTTTTACAATACAACTTGGCTATTTATGGAGGTGGAAATCACCAAAGTGGGGGTTTGACTAAGGCAAAACCCTATATAGCCGCCCACCATACCTTTTCAGATATAAGTGCAGGTTTCGAGATTTGGACAACGCCGCAAGTTGCAGATCCGACGGAAGCAGACAGAGACTGAACTTCACACCAAATTCCAGAGCAAAAGACCAGGACAGGGGCGTGGGGCACCTTGGTCTTGCCAGGACAGGGGCGCTGGGCGCCCTGGTCCTTCTGTCAGACAGCATTTCCGACAGTTTTCCAGGTTGCAAAATAGCAGTTTCAGGTGCAGTTTCAGGAGCAGAATCAGGACAGTGGCACCCACGCCCCCGTCCCGAACATTTTCACTCAGATTTTAACTCCGGGTACGCATCTACATTCTTTTCTTGTCCTTGTGTTTGCAGCTTTCCATTGTTTAACTTCAATTCTACAATTTTGTTATTAGTTCATACTTGCACTCTGAGGTTAGGAATTGAACTTGGATCATTTTATCTTTCAATTACAACAAAGGAATAGAAACCCTAATAGGTAGCCCGTGGCTCTCTCTTTCACAAAAAGAAGTAGCCAATTGTGTGATACCTCTAGGCTCTTTCGTATTCCACATTATGTGTCAAAAGGTAGGATTAGGACATGTTAGCCTAGTCTCACTTTTTCCCCTACACATCTTTGTACAGTGATCATACGTGTCTCCATCATTACCGCTCATCAGATAATAAACCAACAAACTTGATCGGTTAGGGTTTAACAGTTGATAGGGTTTACGGGTTACATTACATAGAAAGGTTTAACCCTTTACACCAGTTCACCAGTTCAACTCATAAACTTTACATACACCGATTACAACATCTTCTACAACTCTCTTCTTGCCGGTTACAAGCCAATATCAAAAACAACAATAACATGAATACCATTTATCGGTTCAATTGACATCAATGACAACATATCATTAATGCAATCTTTATGCAAAATGCCAATAAACTCAAAATGCCAACAATAACAAGTGCAAAACATAGTTTAATTGGCAGAATCTTAGATATATATTTGCAAAGTTATCAGAATCACAATAGATAGCACAAAAAACCATCAGAGCATGTTGAAAAGAGACATCACAAAGGCCACAGGCACAATTTGATTAACCTTCTTCAGAAAACAGTAACAACTAAAAGGCCAAAAATTCTAACTAAGAAAACTTAATTGTTTCTTTTCAAAGTTCTAAACCTCCATAATAGGGAAAACACAAGCATAAATAGAGCCCATGTTTCTTCTAACAACCCAAACATCTGCCAATCGAGCACAACCACCCCTGAAATAGAAAAGTCATACCTTGGCACTCCGCAGGAACACACCCAGCAAAACGGCCTCCGAAATTGTTAATCTCACCTAGCCACGACAATCTTCCTACCCGCCTGAACTGAAAAGCCATGTCGTGGCACTCCGCATGAAAACACATTGAAGGACACGTGGAAGAATGGAGGAAACTCTACAGAAGAGCCTCCCAACTGAAAAACTACCAACAACACGGAGAGGCCGGGTGTCTCCATCTTTCTCAAACCACGAGGCGGGGCCCAAAAGAAAAGTCGAGTCACTAGAACCGATCCATTTATCACATTCGCACTCTTTGAGACTTCGAAACATAAAATATGGGTCGTCGGGGTAATGCCAAGTTGACACTTGGCTCGTACGTCGAGCGCGGCTAGAAAGCTAAAGAAAGAAAAGAAGCATCCCAATCAAAAAAAATTGTCTGCTGACTTTAACTGAATACATTGTGAACATTTCTTGGCGACTAAAAGGGGAGATTCTGCCTGCGGAATACGAGAACCTAAAATTGCTGGTTTGGAGACCAGACTTCATGCTAGAATGAGGCGGAGTAGATCATAGACCTGGTGCAAGGGGGTCCAATCTTCTTCAGTGGGCAACACTTGTGATTCTAGATTCTAATAATGTTGATCCAAGCAGATAATTTCATCAAAAGGCAAGTTGACTGGCTCATCATGGACCAAGTTCAGGAGCGCGTAGAGCTGAGCTAACAGGTGCAGGAGACGTTCAACCTCCTTCGCAGAGATAGGATTACTCAAGCATTGGATGAAAGATCTATCCTATTGCAAAGGCTCGATCTGACTTAATACTTGTTCAACCCCTAGTATAGAACCATCCGGAGGGAACGAAGAAGGGAAGCCTAATGAGACAAACCTCTCTATACGTTGTTTCATATCTAGGACAGAGATTTGCAAGGGCTCAAGTGTCACTGCTACATGCATGATCACCCTATGATGATTGATGAAAATATTCATCTTCTTGATTAGTTGTCGGCAGTCTTCTATCCCCTTTGCTCTCAATTCTTCATCTTGGGCTGCGTATAACATTTGGATTAGGTCCTGAGCCATGGGGATCTTAGGACCGAGGATGACCATAGAATTGTTGATAAGGTCTTCTGCCTTGGCACAGAGGGATTACGCTTCTTGAATGAATCTCAGCACGGGCTGCAGTGAGGGGCTATACTGCTTAATGCTTTCCCAGTGGGAAACATACAATTCGATTAGAATTGATGAAAATCCTTGAGAAACCTGTGCGGAAGGAGGAATATTTAGCAACTAAAAAACCTCTTCACTCTTGGAAGCTACTTCATGTTGCAACTCTTTGCACCTATTTTTCTCGATGATCAAATAGCTTTCCAGAGCGAGGATCCTGGTGCTTCTGTCTTGCACTGCCTTCTGGAGCTGCATTGTACGATCCCGTTCTTGCTGCAACAAAACTTTTATATCTAGGAATTTCCTTTCAGGCGATTCTAGACTATCCTCCCTGCTCCAGAGCTCTACTTCAAACCTCGCTTTCTCTTCTAAGAACAAAATTTGTGCATCGCTCAGCTGTCGGGCGTACTCTTCTTTTAGATGAACTTCTTCGTGCAGCTGAACTTGTACTTGGGTGGCATCTCTCAAAGCTGCCCTTAGCTGTTGAATCTCCAGGTCTTTCTCCTGCAATTATTTTAAAGTCGCACTCCTTGTCACTTTGTGGCCTTTCAAGTGGGTGCTCATGCTAATAAGGGTTGACTGTAGCTTTCCCTTCTCTGAATTGGCTTGCATCGACAAACCCTACAAGCGATTAATTTCATAGCTTTGTGCCTTGTCTTCCTTCCTCTTTTGGGTCAAGGATTCTCAGAGACGCTCATTCTCCGCTTGTATTTTTTCCAGGCAACGGGTCTTCCTAATGAAATCTGAAGACATGGACTTTGAAGTTTTTTCCATCATCTCCATCTTGTCAGATGTCGTAGCGTTTTGAAGGCTAACACCAATAGTATGCAAGGCATAGTCATTTGGTCTCATTTGAGACTCTAGCTTGTCGACTTTGGGGAAGAGGTTTGCAAAGAAAAGACAATCTTTCTCTTTACTGAAATGTGTTTGCAAGTGCGGATGAGCTAGACGGGCACCTTCCTTTTCTTTTTGCTTTCTCGTCTTACCGATGCGAGCAGTCATGGAATAGGCAACTTGCTACTGGAAATCATCTAGGTTATCAATAGCCTGGCCGGCAAAAGCAATGCCCAGGGGGACTGCAAAGGGAAATTGGGAAATAGGCCCACCAAAAGTGGTCTAAATAGGTTGGGTAAGGGTCGATGGGGAAAACAATGGGATGAAAGGAGAGTCTCCATATGGAAAAGGAATCGTGGACATTGTTCCCATGATTTGGAGGGGAGTGGACTCTCCAAAACCAAGCCTACGCGACATAGAGGTTGCTTCAGACATCTGTGTGGGAAAAGCTGCGGGGATGAAAGAAGGGGTCAGGAAAGGGATGGAATCCTGTAGGAATATATCTTGGGGCTCGATTGGCATCCTGACGGGTGCTAATGTAAGGGCAGTAGGTACCTAGGTTTGCATTGTGGCAAGAGGGACAACAGACAAAAGAGCTTGAGCAGGAGACAAAGATAAAGAGGGACATACCTAAGCCGTGGAAGTCACCGACCGCTGTAGATCTGGGGGCACTCCTAGAGTTTGAGAAGGCAGACTCCTCCTTGCTGAACTCGGATGTTGCCTTTTCCTTGGAGGGGAGTCGTGTGGCTGCTTCTTAGTCTATCTTTTACCAGCCTGGGAATGGGGCCTACGAGCGGAACTAGTTAGAGGGAGGAGGATTTGAGGCTCTGGATCTTGCTCTGCGATACTTATAACCTCTACCTCCTATCGCGGAGCCACCTCGGGGGACGAGTCCCCACGTGGGGAACTGTCACCTATCTCTTCATCAGATTTATTTAGCTGACATCGTTCTCGCTCAAAGCACTTGTCGTAAGGGGCATTTTCAATATTAGCTCTAGGCTAGCTTACTTCTGGCCGATAAATCCAAAAGTCTTCCCTCTTTTTCCTAGGCCAGGCTTTCACTTTCATACTTTTTAACATCGTCCGAGGAATACGCTTTGTGGGGTTATACCTCTACAAGATTGAATAGAAACTCAACCACGAGGGGTGCTAAGGATCGAGAAATCATCAAGACCCACATACAAACCTAGGTCATCAACCTGAGGGTTTGTGTGCCCCTCCCATGAGCTCTGCAGCTCATGCTTTACTACATTCTTTCTCTTACTGAGGCAACCATCAGGGTCGTATCTTCAGGAGTCATGGATCCCTACCAGCCCAAGTTGAGCTAGCTTAGACATCAAGACCTCTTCTGCAATGTTTCTCCGTACCAAATTGATCAGACCGATGGCTTTGTGGTCTTCAATAATGGAGGCATCATGCTTTCCTGCTCCTATAGCCCTCTTAATCCTTACCAATTTCCGTGCAATCTCTGGAGCAAGGGACCTCTTGGTAACATAGATGAGCAGACGGAAAGGCTCCTCAAAAAACCCATGCACTCGAACAAACAAAAAATCGCGACCTATGAACTAATCGCAGGGAGGGTGCTCATTCTGCATCCAGTTCATCTAGACTTGGGAGAAACGAGCAAACAGTTCATTAGGGATTGAACCGAAATATTTGAGCACCAAAGTCAGGAAGAGGTCTGAAAACTTGTACACATCGAAAGAAGCTAGCAGGAGGGGTGTCCAAGCCAACACCGACATCCTATTTCTTGACTCATCGCAAGTCTCCAACTGCATGCGTTGGCTGAAGAAGGCCTCATTCTGATGCAAGAGCAAATGGACCAAGACTGAGGAAAACCTAAAGCGTCTCAACTCCTAAAATTCTGATAATTGCTTCACCATGGCCCCTGATATGGCGATAGAGAAGTCAAAGTGAAAGGGCTCTCTCAGCTTCCTGCACTTAAAAAGAAAACCCATCATTGCGGTTGTAATGTCCCGGTTGTTATCATAACCACATATCCTGGTGAGGGTAGAAGAGATATCCTTGAGGTCATCATGCTTTACATCATTGTATGACAGTGGGAACTTCGAAAGTTGGAAGACAGACTCCGGCTAAGTGTACTTTGGAAAAAGGTTGATGCATCTCTCATGGTATTCTAGAACTCTTCCATTGAACTCTTTGAAAATACCTTTGTCCCTTCGAAGATAGGGCAGCACATCATATTCCTAACAGCCTCTAGAGAGATTACCACCTTCAAGGAAGAGCCACTGTTAGAACAAGTGGTAGGGTCGAAAACATCGACGCAGACCACTATGAGTTATGGGCAATGTGGAACCATGGGGACCACAAATTGGAGTGCACCACTACCCCAGAAATGAACCACCATTGACTATGGTTATGCTTTATGGTGAAGCATTTTGCTGCATGCGGCCTCTCTGAGGTTCTTGAGCTGCTTGCAGACCTCTGGATCGAAAACATTTTCTAAGGAATCCAGCACAACAGATGTATTTCGAGTGACCATCTTTGCCTTGGCTTTTGTTCTTGGGTACTCCGCTTTGAGAGGGATGGCATGCGAATAATACGAGAGCTCTCTGAAAATGTCCACCCAGAATCTTCCATGGGTAGAGACTGAGGATGTTGCTTTGGGCTCCATTACAGGCTGTGACTCTACTTCTATCAAACTTTTCAACAATGTGAGAGAGACAAAAACACTTAGGTTACAAAAATATAATGAGATGAAAAAGAGAGGGTAACCTCGCTCTTTAAATGCACTACGTGCCTAGATTTTTGCAAAAGCGAATGCTTAATGGCAAGCGCCTGCCTACACACGTGCCAACTCATTTTGCAACTATAATAAACTCCTAAGGAGGACGAGTGCCACCATTCCTTCTTCCCAAGAAAGCATTTAGTTAACCTGCCATTACTTGAATCCGCTTAAGGGAAAAGGCATGCCCAGACAAACCTTTTTTTTAATCGAGAAAATCGGCATGCGGTGAAGCTTGCGCAAGTTGAGACAACCCTGCGGAGGTTGAGTTTTAAACGCGATGTACTTGCACATACGTGTGGCATCCGCTTACATAGACTCCTTCTTCGAGGTACCTGGCGGGACATTGCCAACTTTGAATCCAAGCTCATTCCCTTGTGTGAATTAATGGAAGAATGACAAGGAGCATTAGAGTTTGGGAAGGTTGGCGCCTCAAGTATTTGTTATCGCGAGCTGCAATTTTGCTATAAATATGTCTTTTTAGACATTCTTTTGTATAGTGCTAGCTCCAACAACGAAGTTTCTTCAACCATGGATACTCCCATTAGGCTTGTCAGCAGCAAAGCGCAGGTCGCTTTCCTTGGGAATATCTCTGATCGGAGGCTACAGCTGATGACGCGGCGGAAGAATCCTCTGATAATTGCTGCTATTAAGTGGGTGCTTGGAGAGGACTTCATCGACAATGCAGATCAATACCGTGTGAACACAGATATTTGCTCGTGCTTCATAGCCTCACTACTAGATTGCGGTTTGCCTAGGCCACTAGCTTCGCAGCTTACCAAGGCTCTTTTTTCCCAGGACTATCTAGGTGGATTGGAGGAGGTAATTGCATATCATGTCCCTTTCAGGGGGCTCCCTTCATCATCTGACCTGAGACATTTTATTTCATCCAGCAATGAAGTACCCTGGAATCTGCTCGTCGGTGGTCTAAAGACGATGACGATGTCTTCTCATCAGTTTCATGTCGAGCTTGTTGTGGAATTCCTCCTGTGGGTCCATATGGTAGTCCCTGTCCCTGAAGGGACCGAATGGTATTCTGATTTTAGGGACTATATCTTCCCCCGGGTCCTAACGCCACACATACAACCAAAGTTGGTTGTTATCTTTATGGTTGGGGTACCTGGAGGTGATTACGACCATGAGTGGTCAGAGGAAGATGACACGCCTGATGATAGCAGAGACCCAGACATTCTGCTGGAGGATGATGAGGACGAGGAAGATTAATGAACCAGTGATGGCCCACCTTGTAGCTTGGATCTTGATTTGTTATTTCATAAAAACAGGAGGGGGCCACAAGCCTTGCTTCTTAATGTAAAAGAAAAATGAAATGCATAATATGATAAATTTTCTCTTTTTGTTCGATCATGGAATATTTTGTTATTTCTATTACCTTACTTGGATATGACTGAGAATAATTAAAATAAATAAGGCACGTAAAATCATTATTTACAATATATACACTTGGGGAGGAGGAAAACTTCAAAAAAAAGGCTTAAGGTGGAAACCATTAACTGGGATCCAGAGGGGGTCTCCATTCATGTCTTCAAGGTCGAATGTGTTAACCCCCCTATAGTTTAGAATGCGGAAAGGCCCCTCCCACAAACAATTGAACTTGGCATCCTGGCCGAGCTTCGCCGCCCTTTCATTGTACTTCAAAACAAGATCTCCAGGGCTGAAAACTGCATCAGAGTTCTTTTTACTGTCAAACCATTTTTTGATAATTTCCTGCCTATCCTGGAGAGTTGCGAAGGTTGTCTCTCTAACCTCTTCCAGCTCCATAATTTTTGCCAATCTTACGATCATGGGGCCATTTTCTGCCACCTCGATAGACTTGAGTAGCTGCAGGGCTGATATTTCTAAAGAGGTAGGAAAAAGCGCATCCTTCTCATAAATCAGCTTGTATGGGGAATTTTTTAGGACCTGCTTGGGTGTTATTCGGTCTGCCCACAATGCACTTCTCAAATGATGGTGCCACTCCCTCTTATATCCTAAACCTATCCTCTTAATAAGCCTGATCAAGTTCTTGTTGGTGGACTCAGCGAGTCCGTTCCCTTGAGGGTAGTAGTTGGAAGAGGTTTTGAGATAGATACCTCGGTTGAGGGAGAATTGGGTAATTCATGAGCCAGTGAATGTGCGCACGTTGTCTAATATGAAGGCAAGTTACTTCTTCGAGTCCGCTCACACTTCTTCATCTTCCAAGAGTTCTACAACGTTCCTTTCCTCATTTGAAATAGAAGTGTGAGCGGGCTCGAAATTAATCATGGCCTAGTCCGCTACGTGTTCGGAATGGAGGGGTTCTGAGAGAATTTTTAGCTTGGTGCCACGCTCAGTGCGGAGGATGAGGTGGGACCAATCTAAAGACAAGTAACCTCCTATTTTCGCAGTGAAGTCTTGGGAAAGGCAGAGCCCAAAAACGAGCAGGATGTCAATGACCACTACTTCTTAGGATACAGTAACACTGGGACATGTGGAGACTTCTGATATGACCTATGGTCTGGACCTTGTTCCCATCAAGCTGCATAACCCTCCTATTTAAAGGTTCATACTTGATATTCAAAACTTCGGCAATTTGTTTAGGCATGACAGTGGTGCTAGCTCCGGAATCTATCATAGAATTATGCAAGAGTTTATCCCTGACTATAAGGGTAAGATAAAATGGGTTCGGCTTGGGCTTACCTTCTAGTTGAGACTTGGGAGGCGAAACCTCATTGGTCAACACGGTTGGAGAGCATGACCTGTCGATAGCGGGTTGGAAACCCATTTTGTTGGTCCGTGGAGATTTGGTGGTGCCCTCGCTTGCATCTCTCTCTCCCTCAGACAGGGCTTCCTTCAACCGTTTCTTCTGCTCGGGAATACTCAAGAGATCCCACAGGGAAACATGAGTCGAAGCTTTCTTCAACTGCTCCACAACATCTATGTGGGCACCTTTAGCTCTTTCAACTTATAGGGGATAAATTCTTTCCTCAGATAAGCGGGGCCAATCGCCGGTTGTTCGGGAGTTTTATCTACGAGCGCTCATCCTGAAGTGCTAGTATTCTCCTTGGTGAAACACCTCTTGGAGTGGAGATTATAATCTGAATGCACGAAAGGGGCTCCCTCCCTTGAAGTGGATGCGTCGTTAGTGAACATTGCACCCTCATCCTCCATCCAAGAAAATAGCTCATGATCTGGGGTGATCTTTGCCTCTTGTTGCAATGACATGCCCTGCATTTGAGCAACAAGAGACGCGTTATCCATACACGGAGATGTATAAACAGACTTGTCCGGCGCCATGCCTAGACTCCTTTGCTCAGTAATTTTCTACTGCAAATTTCCTCTCAGGCAATTCCTCGGAGCATGAGCGTTGTTACATGGGAAGCACCAGGAATTGGTATCATCTGCAAGGTTATTTTGGCCTACTGTCAGCTCTTTACCAGTGTTTGGATAGATAGTTTGAAATGGATTCAGGACCAGGACTATTTGGCCATTCAGTTGAGCGGGCTTGTCAATACGGTGATTGGCATGTTGGTTATGCTGATATGGAGGTCGGTTCCCTTGGAAGTTCTGCTGAAAAGGGGGTCTGGCGGGCAGAACTTGGGCTCCCTTTAGATTGACAATCTCATTGAAGAAGGATCTTAGCAAGTTCTTCATATCGCTAACTTCAACGGCCAAGGATGATGGCAGGAGAATGGGATACGAGTACATAGGTTGTGGGGTAGATGTGCTAGGAGAGGCTTCTTCGGTAATTTGAGGGGATATCTCAGGAAAGACTGGCATTGTGGGGCGGGGGGTGAGCTTTCCGACGTCAATCAAAATATTTTCTACTTGGATTTCTATGTCAAATGCTTGCAGGAGAGTATTGCCTCCTAGGGATTGAATCATCATTGATATATCAGAATTGAAAGCTTTTAAGTAGAATACAAATGCCATAGCTGCAGGAGGGCGGGTGAATAGAGGTATCCTCTGTCAGGTCCTTTGAAATCTTAGATTGAAATCAGTCAATGCTTCTGGAGGGGCTCTCTTTATTGTGATCGATTGATGCATCAAGGATGATCTGTCAGCCTTATCGGAGAATCTCTGGAAAAAGTGGTCGCCGAATTGATCCCAGTCTCCTATAGTATTAGGACCCAAAGATCTGAACCAATCCAAATCTATTCCCTTTAAAGAAGCTACGAGAAATCTCAAGGCCACATTTTGTTCAGTAATGCCATGGATAGTGCAGACAGTGGCTACATCTTGTAAATGTTCCCCAGGGGTTTTATGACATTCTCCAATGAACTTGGGCATGATTTTCAGTGTGGCTGCAAGGATAGGTCCCCAGACCACGGGCGAGGTTGGGGGAATAAGAGGGCTCCCATTATCCCAGGTCAAGAAATTCCTGGGGGGGATATGTGACATTGGTGCGAGGGAGACCGCAAGGAAGACGGGAAACTCTATGAGGATGAAGATATGGCCAAATGAATGGTCACCAGGGGTGGTAAGAGTAGACTGGGATTCGAGGTTGTTTGACTCTTGGTAACAGGCCTATGACTCATAAACTGGCTCAGAGTTTTATTTGAACTTCAAGTTATCCCACCAGGCATGCCAGAAAAAGAACTATTGACTCTAAATTTTACTTTGAAAGCAAACAGCCTTATGGAAAATTCAGTGATGGGGGACCAATTGCGCGAGACTCGCTGAATGACCTCCGGGTTTGAGAAGTCGACTCTTCCTTATGGTTTTGAGAAAAGGAGAAGAAGGAAAAACTCAAAACAACAAGATCTAAACTACTGAGGTGATATGCTAGAGCATTTTTCTAAAAATATTATCAGCATATAAAACCCAAAGACGTGGTTTTAAAGCCCATTCAACAATCTACATGTCCAGACATAACCATAACTAGGATACAATCAAAATTCCTTTGCAACATAAAGAAATATCAATCATTCATCTACTAGATAACAAGTGCAAAACATAGTTTAATCAGTAGAATCTTAGATATATATTTCCAAAGTTATCAGAATCACGATAGAAAGCACAAAAAACCATCAGAGCATGCTGAAAAGAGGCATCACAAAGGCCACAGGCACAATTTGATTAACCTTCTTCAGAAAACAGTAACATCTAAAAGGCCAAAAATTCTAACTAGGAAAACTTAATTGTTTCTTTTTAAAGTTTTGAACCTTCATAACAGGGAAAACACAAGCATAAATAGAGCCCATGGCTCTACTAACATCCCAAACATCCGCCAACCGAGCACAACCACCTCTGAAATAGAAAAGACATGTCATGGCACTCCGCAGGAACACACCCAGCAAAACGGCCTCCGAAGTTGTTAATCTCACCTAGCCGCGACAATCTTCCTACCCGCCTGAACAAAAAAACCATGATGTGGCACTCCGTAGGAAAACACACTAAAGGATGCAGAAGAATGGAGGAAACTCTACAAAAGAGCCTCCCAACCGAAAAACTACCAACAACACGGAGAGGCCAGGTCTCTCCATCTTTCTCAAACCACGAGGCGGGGCCCAAAAGCAAAGCCGAGTCACCAAGGTCCAGAACCGCTCCATTTGTTACCTCCGCGCTCTTTGAGACTTCGAAACATAAAATGCGGGTCATCGGGGTAGCGCCAAGATGACACTTGGCTCATACGTCGAGCGCGACTGGAAAGCTAAAGAAAGAAAAGAAGCATCCCGATCAAAAAAAATCGCCCGTTGACTTTAACTGAAAACAATGTGAACAGGTACATACTTAAGCAACTCTATTATTATCCATATTTTTGAAACTCTTGTACTGCAATCGTCAGATTCCTTTCTATTATAAGATACCTCTCGACATAATTTACCTATATTTTTTAAATATAGATAAACTAGTTTAGTCATTGTAATCATTAATTGTTGTCAATTGGTAGTATATTTAGTCATTTTTATTCACTAATTTCCGTCCATTGGTAGTATATTTAGTCATTTTTATTTACTGGTTTTCATTAATTGGTAGTAAATATAGTCATGATATGAATAATTTATTAAATACCATAATTCTTATAATGCAAAAATAACATAATATTAAACTTGAACTAAAACATAAAAGCAAATAAAACTATTAAATATGCAAAAAAGCTACAACATGCTAGAATTAAAAGATTGATTCAACATCATGATAAATAAAGGTAATCTGCAATAAAAATATATATATAATGCATGCATATATAAAGTTATAAGATGTCAAAGTTGTCTAAGATTTTCCAACTCTTTAAAATACACCATGATAATGAAGACCCCTGAACAACACATTCAAAATGTTGCATAAAGCAGTGAGCCAAGATGTCTAACAACTAGTACATGATAAATATGATCAACTATGTCAATTTTTGCAAATATTTTAGTGGCCACCGTGTGAAGGTTCCCTTTTTCTCTTTCAAACCAATAGCTCCATCTATTTTTTCATAAGCAAGGGGTATGTTACTTGTGACCTTTAAAATGTTTACATTTGCATCTCATATTCCTTTCAAGTTGACTCCATGTACAATAGATAGGGAGTGAATCCATCCAATACCCACAACAACACCATCAAACAGATCCAACACCCTAACTTTATCCCCTTCTTTGAGTTTATCAATACATTTCTACAAAAAGAAACATAAAATAACATGTTATATTACATAGGTAAAGATTATTTGAACAAATATGAACAACCCCATCTCGAGAAGGCATTCACAAAATAAGGCACCAACATAAACCTATTATTTGACACAAGTATCAGTGTATAGCAACCTTAGAACACATGACATTTATAAAGGGTTTCGGAGTTAAAAAAGATAGCCATAGTTCACATTCAAATGACAAAGACTTGACAATACCTAAGAAGCCTTTTCTTAGCAATCATCATATTTTATTGTAGTCACAATATATATAAGTTGAGTGCATGAAAATCATTTGGTGAGAAATCAAATAAATAATTGATTATGATATTCAAAATCAATTCATATAATAGCCCACATAATAGCCCTTATTAATATCAACAAGATAGTGAGAATGACTATAAAGAAGCTACAAATTTGGTAGTCTACATAATAGGTTTCAGACCTATAAAGGTTGCAAAGGACACATAATAAAACACCACAACTAATGCAGTCAAGGTGCAATATATGTCATAGATTGAAAGATCAGTCACCATGCATAGTAGTCAAAGACAAAGGCAACCTCTATCCAACAAGAAAAGGTGTAGAGCTTCATAGAATAATCTCACAATGATAGTGATATGACACATGCAAGCTACATATTATGTTTAAGGAAGTCACTTGAAACCCGAAAGACTACTACAGTTATAGGAAAAGACTACATTATTACCAAGGTCACAGTCAAAAGAGTGTCATGATATATATATATATATATATATATATATATATCCTCAGAACAAGAAGGTTTTAATCAACAAAATAACAATGATGCAAGAACCTAAAGCAATCATCATTAGGTCATTACAAGTTAACAAGTTTGTGTCAGTCACAATGACGAGTTTCATAGTCCAAAGAAGGACTCTAATCCAACCTTGAGAGCTAAGGACAAAGGTTAAAAGAAGAACCTTCAGTGACAACTACAAGAAGTTATAACAGTCATGATTTCATTAAGATGTTTTTGTATTCACAAAACAGTAGCCAGAGTCTACAAAGATGTCAAAACACAGAGCAGTGTAAGAAGAGTGCATAGTCTTTAAGAAGATCACAAAGCATATGGATTATTAAGGCCTCATCACAGTGTCAAAGGACAATGAGTATTATTTTTAGAGAAGAGACCCTTGGCAAAGACAGGGCACCAAATCTAGAATGAGAGAGACATCTTCTCATATTCAAAGATGATCTGTAGACCTCTAGGCCTAATAGACAGTGATACAGAGCCTAAGACAGCATATGATAGTCATCCCCTCATTGGCAGCTCTTACTTCATAGCTAATTCACAGTCACAAGGTCTTTGTGTTGAGAATTACAAGATATAATTGGCTGAGCAGTCAAAGATAAATCTGAACCAAAAGTCATAAAAAGACAAGCTACAAACCGTGACCTTCAGAGAAAGACAAAAAATAAAAACAATCCCTTGTGCGTGCCACAAAATGACAATCCTAGTCATAGCAACAAACACCAAATGGAATCTTATAACAAAAAGACAAAAGATTGTGAATAGAGTCAAGAGTTGTAGACTTTTGAAGACAGCCATAGAACAAAGTTCAACAAAGAGCAGAGATTAGGCAGTCAAAAGACTATTAGGCCACAGTGATACATACAAGATATGAATCAGTCTCATAATAACTTATGATTGCTAATTCAAGGCAAAATGAATGACAAAAAACAATGATTGATTGGTCACTTGTTCAAAAAACTCTATAGTGCCTTAGTATCAAAGAGTTAGACAATCAAAGGCATTCAGAAACAGTCTCAAATTAAAGCCCCATGACATCAATAAAGTAAAATAAAGAGATACATAGGCTTCAAATAACAGACCTAATGTCAAATATTGACAAACGACAAAGTAGGGAACAGTATAGGTTACTATATTTTCTTAGAACATAGTTATGTATAGGGGAGGACCTGAAACAAGGATGACATCTACATCTGCAATGGCAAGGAAATATTCTATAGAGAAGTCCTCTAAAAAAATTGTGTAATCACTGATTCAAGGCAACACCTTCAAGCCACAAAGACAAAGGAGCCACTCATAGTTTCAAGATTTTTCAGATAATAAGAATCATGACAGAGAATGAAGGTAAGAGAATCATTTAATAGTGCATACAGTGAGGTCACATAGTTTGTATCAAGTTCACAACCATTATCTTGAACATAAATCAGAAGACAAACAGTCATAGGACTGTTCAAGGCAATCATTAAGCATTATTAGAGCAGTATTTTCAGATGAGGATAGTCAAAGACCTAGCCATGGTTCCCTGTCAAGAATAACAAACAAATAAGGAGATCAAATGCAGTCAATAATACAGTCAAAATAAGGTTAAAGAGCATAGGGTTTCATTGGAAACACATGAATAATATTAAAGAGATGATTGCTTTCTACAAAATAGTGATAGCCCTAAGATATAATCAAGATAGTAGTATTGCAGGTCTCATCTCTTCATGAGCAGACAAATTAGTTATCAAATAATGAGAAGATCAAGGAGATTAGTTTCTCTTGATCAGTCATAAAGAAACTTTAAGAATAAAACCTAAAAAGGCTCACATACAGTTTTAGAGCAGTTCTTCAGCAAGTTTAGAGGTTCTAATAGAAGTGACAGTGAATGGGAAGTTTGAATCAAAATAGTGAGCCTGAATTGCACACTCACCGAGGCAAATAGAGGGCCCTATGGTAAAGATGAAATCACAAGTAACAGTCACAAGACAAATGACTTCATACATGGATGTATGCAGACTTCCTTGAGTAAAGGTTTTGATTTCAATAGTCATTGGATTGTCTAAGATAGAAAATTTAAGGAATGATATATTGTATTAGAACAGAGACTTCAAAGAAATCAGCCACAGTGAGGAAAACACAACCCTAACTCAGTCATGATAGCAACAAGAAAGGAAACAGATACTGAAGTTCAAAAGACAGTGATCTTTGTGAGGAGTAGTCATAAGGGCCATCCACATTGAGAAAGCAACATATACAGAAAGAAGAGTCATATCTTTGAGTTCACTATCAAGGAAAATATAGATTAGGCTTCAAGCCTTAGTGTTTAGTATGCTAGGAGCCTAAGACAATAAATAGAGCAAGATGAAACCAAAAGAGACAGGGATTTGTTCAAGACTGCATTTGACAGTCAAGGAGCAAAAGTATAGAATGATCATGAAAAGCCTTGTCCAGAGGTTAGAAAATCCATTAAACATGATAAAAAAAATTATGACAGTAATGTCTAAATCAAGGAGATCAGGTATAGCTAATAAAGAGAAAAATAGTCCTCTGTCTGATAAGGCAGTAAGTAAAGACCATGTAGTTCATTATCATTTCTACAGGGTATATTTTTTTCTACAGTAAGCAAGATCTTTTACCTAAGCTTCAATAGATCAGCCACACAAGACTTTATGATAGTAATAAGCATTAGGTAAAGGTTTAAAGAGAACCATTAGAGCAGTCAAGAAGGGAGCTCATGGAAGACCCTCAAACATGCCAAGGAATTCCCTCAAATAGAGATTACTGAGTCTAGGTGGCAAGAGGGCAGGATTTTGAGACACAGTCCCAATCACCAAAGAATCATAGAGCAAGGTCATGCTACAGTCTTAAAAGACTGTTAGAACAAATTTGTTGCCATGGATTAAGACACAACAAACCCTTTCATGCTAAGACACGATGTAGAAGATGTTTACAACTCCTCTTCAAGAATGCAGTCACTGTAGCAGTCAAAACCAATCCTTTCCTCACTCAGTCATAATAGCATAAGACACAAAATCAGAGAACTGTGATAGAAATAATAGTTGTTGTTGTCCCACAAGTGAGCCTCATATCTTTCAATCTACCTATGTCTATAATAGTATTATATGAAGTTAGTTACAAAGTATTCATTGCCAAATATAGTTGAATTGGATCTTTCATATTTTACACTCAAACATTATAAAGTCCATCCCATAAGCTCATTTCTACAATTTTCCTACCTTTAAGACAAGTACTTATTAACAGATATTATAAGTTGATAATCATGAAAAATTAAACGCCATTATATGATAGAGATGCAAGAAAAGAAGGAAACATTAATATTATTCATAGTGGAAGAAGCACATAGGACAATGATTCCCCTACAGTCAGAAATGCAAATAAAAGAAAATGGAGAACATAGTGAGTATGAAGGGCACAAAGAAAAGGAAAAATTGAAGTCAATAAGATTGTCAGTCATAGTAATAGCATAAGTGTGAAACGAGACTAAATAAAGAGAGTAGCATTTGAAAGGGCGAAATATAGCCCAAATAGAGTAGTAGATGACAACGCTCTACAGGTTTCAATAAAAGATAGTCATACTTGTGTAGATACAATGGCCAAGAAAGGCAATGTTCTTCCTGGATAGCAGCCAAGGACTGTGTACAGACATAGTGCTGACATGCAATAAAGATCAAGTCAACAACATAAGACAAATTTTGTAGAGAAGTTCATAATATTAAAAGAAATACAATGATAAATTAGAGAACTATGATAAAAATGACTATTGAAACAGTGTGAAAGCAAAGAAACCTCAAAGAGCTATTCACAGTCTTGAAGCGGTCCAATATACAAAAAGAGAAAGGGTAGCAATTATGTTAAGAAGGCAACATACATGTCAAGGGGATCACAATACAAAGAGGACAAAAGAGTTTTTTCAGACTAGTAAAGTTCACCACTAGCAATGATCTTCCATTTGTTGATTAAGTGCCCTTCATAAGCAAATTGCAGAGCATGTTCATCAAAAAGGGTCATAACAGTGCTTTAAGGTAGTTCTTTGTATTTGCAGTCCAATGCACTCAAAAATATTTCATAGCAGTTGATAGTCATATGATCTCTATTGCCAAAGTATTAAAAAAGTGCAGTTACCTCATGAAGGGTAGAGTATAGTATTTGGCATATGAAGGGATTTTCAAGCTATAAAGATCAAGAATATAAGTAACAAGACAAAGTCTCCATGAATAAACAATTTTAGACTCCAAGAGACCACTTACACTTGTAGTGAACAGGACAGTCAAAGAAATTAAAAGAGACAACACAAGCTCAGAGAAGACATGGAAATGACAGAGGTGGGGATACAAAAGCAGGCCTAAAAAAAGAGGTATCATTGAAGGATGAATAACTCATTCTAAGAGGTATCACAGCTAGAGAGGAATATTGTTTTGTTCACTATTTGATGGCTCTAATCTCTACCAAAATGCAGGGGTCTTTGTGGGAGAAAGAGTACCCATTAAGGATAATAAGGTTGATGCCAAAACACAAGTGTCATGAGCAACAATAAAGAATGCTTCGTACAGTCCTTAAGTAACACATGACAAAGAAAAGAGCCTAGGTCTCAAAAAAAGTGAGGATTGAAAATTGACCTCTAGGAGTTAAAGCACAATCCAATAAACAAGATGCTCCCATTGCCATTGATGTTTCAATGAACTCAAGAGAAAGGGATTTCTAAGTCTCATTGAATCATCTACAAGCATTTTAAAGTTACTGTTCTTTAGAGAAAGATGTATAAGGCATGGTTTTGGTCAAGGACTGACACAACTAGAAGAGATCAAACAACCCATAGCCTTACCTAAATCTGAGATGACAAACAAACACCAATGATAGCCCTTAGATCCTCCCAACTACAAATTGCATCATTGCAGGGAAAATGTTTGTTTGTATGATGCAATAAGTTGTTGAATAGCATTGATACCTTATTTTCACCTTTATGTCCAAATAATCTCACGTAAGGTCCTAGGTCCCGTTTGAAGTTTTATACACCCTTAGGTGATATTAAAAGGAAGGGAAATTGTGTAAGAAATATTTCATTTCCCATGACAAATTACTTTTTTTTTAAATATGAAAAAAATGGTTTTGATTGAAAATTCATTAATACTCCAAAGATTTTATCATTTTTTCAATGTAAGTTGAAGTTACTATTGGAGGGAATTTCAAAATCTTTTCCTAATGGGTTTTTTAACCAGAAGTCAAAGAGAAAAATATGGAAGAAACCCATGGTCAAAGCATGGAGAGCTTGTGTTGTGAAGAAATCCGTAGATTTACATGGTCAAACTCATTAATGGTGACCACAATCTCTCCCTACCACTCAAGCAAAAGCTTAAAGGGGGGCAATTTATATAAAGGTCGTGTGTCCATCTTCAATCTTCTTGAGATGAAGGATTTCATTCAATGTATTTTGCAGTTAAAGGAACTATTTCAAGGTTTAAGACATGAGATACGTTCTCATAACAAGGAGAAGGGCATGCAATGGGCACTTGTGCATAGAAAGGCATCCAAAATACGAGGAAAAGCGCTTTATCTTTGAAAACTTAAAGGTAAAGTGTAGACGGAGAAGAGGTATTAATCAAGTCAAAAGACAGACAGAGTCCTCCCAAAATATAAAATCCAGACATAAGTTTGATGGTCTTCATAGTCCTCAGAAACACTAATGGACTATTATAAAGGGGCCTTTGAGTCAAGGATGGACAATGAGAAAATCATGTACTTCACAGAGAAGACATTTCATTAATGATAAAAGACATCAATACCATTCTAGAGCAGCCAAGAAAATAATGAGGGAGTAGTTAGAAAGCAAAGCAATGAAATATCATTTTAAAACAAAGGAGAAGGTAGTTTATCAATGTTGCAGTTGAAAGACCTTCTTTAAAACTCTTTAGCATTAGTTCATGATAAGCTTCATTAGATCATTCATAATAATAAGTAAACTATGAATTAATAAGTCCATAGAAAAGATAATGGATGATAGTCCAATACAAAGATTGTTGCCAAGCTGGAAAAAAGCATGGTAAATCAAGATTTACAGACAATGACAGAGACAAATCCTTCCATAATGGTTAGAAAGGGTTTTTCATTCTCTTCCATAGTCATCAAACAAGAATCGATCAAGTGCTAAAGGTATTATAGGGGTGACCATGGTAGGCCTTTTGTGTGGAAGAGAAGAACAACAATTAGAGCAGCAAATAGGCTGAAGAAAGAAGGTATTATTGTCATTGTATCAGTGCATGGACAAGGGTATGGTTTAAAAGAAGCTTGAAAATTCATTGATTAAGAGGCAACAGATATGATGTAATGCTAGAAGGACAAGCCCAAAAGTGTCACAATCAATGATGAGAAGTTCTAGCAATATCTTTAAAACAAACAATGAAAGGGTTGTACAATAAACAACAATGAGCTACAGTAAGAGAACAGTATATCCAAGAAGAAAATCAAGGCACCCATGAAAGAATAAAAATTACTATAAGAGAGAAACCATCTTAGCACTTCATAATGTTTAAAACAGAGAAGACTATAAGTTGTGATAATTTCAAGAGCATAAACAAAGACAATAGTCATAGCAGTCTCATAAGACAGTGCGTAAAAAGCATTATAACAATGGGCTACTCAAAGGTCAAGAACAGTGACAATCCTGGGATAGTTGATAGTTATCATGAGTAATGATATCTATGATTTATTCTAAAAGCTTTTAAACTCCAAAAGCCACAGGAGATTCAAAAAAGAGTTCACTGTCACTCTATTAAAACAAGTATAGATAATATAGTCCCTAAACAAGTAAGACAGTCATATGAATTGCTTGCCAAACAATGAACAATGGCCACTTTGAGAAGTCAGTATATGAATGTCAGAGAAGCATAAAAGTCTCAAAAAATCATGAATAGCAGTCCTTTACACAGAGGAAATAGCAGATAATAGTGAGCTTCAGAAAAGATAGTAATCAATTAGCAAGAGCCATAAATATTGGAAAGAGTTATGGGTATACATCATCATGCATAGATTTGAGACATAAAAGGACAAATTCAAAGACATCTTTTACAACCCTAATGGAGTTGGAAGCATTGTTCATACTGTTGGAATCACTGCTGCCATTATGCCAAAAGCTCGAGCTCTCAACAAACGCTACAGTGGCCAAAGACAAGCATTCACGGGAGGCGGTTAAGCACATGTCACGAATCTCGAAGGAGGTGATGACCACCAAGTCAACAATCTATCCCTCAACACTGATGGAATGAAGGAGACCTCTTGAGATTCAAACCCATAACCCAACGCTCTGATACCACTTATTGGAATCACCGTTGTCATTATGCCAAAATATTGAGTTGTCAATGAATGCCACAACAGCTAGAGAAAAAGGATCCATGGGAGGTGGTTAAGCACATGTCACGAATCTCAAAGGAGGTGCTGACCACCAAGTCAACACATACATCAAATTTTGGGTATGAAAATAATGTATTCACAGTTAAATGTGTAAGAGAATGAGGGATTTAGTAAAAGAAACCCTACTCGATCCTTGTGCCTTGTCACTATAATGAGGAAAAATAATAGTAAAGATAAAATCTAATGTCAAGGCAACCTCCAACCACACCATAAAATATCAAAGGGATACATTCACATACCTTGAAAGTATTGTGTAAGTAGATAGTAATACACATAAATCAAAGCAGACCCAAAAAAGAATAGAAAGTCTGAGAACAATCTTAGAAAGCTTCAAGAGAAGCAAATGGAAGCCATAAGATTTCAAGAACATGCCATAGAGATGAGGCTCGGGTTTCACAAAAAATAGAGATGTCATTGTTCCACCATCTTGAACTCATTGTAGAACTAAAAATGTATTTGTAGGATTTCATTGAGATAAATAGAAAGGTTAATACAATGCCCAAGAAGCAATGCATGCTTAAATCCCCAAGAGAATATGGGTTTTGATGATAACTAAAAGATTGTAACTTTTGAACTCATGGATGCAAAGGGTTGCATATTATTAATTATTGTCAGATTTTGCCAAGATCAAGGGCACAATGAAAAGCATAAAAAGAGACAATAGAATGGCAAGAGCAAACTATATTCTCATCAATATGCAAATGATCAACTGGATTAACCAATACAATGAATATAGGCCTGCTTATATAGGCAAGGCCATATGGATGTATGAGCACACAAATATGACATGTGGCTCAATGAGAAACAAGGGTAGGTAAGAAATACTAGGGGTAAGTAGGAGAAATAATATAATACTCCACAAGAGGTGGATAACCCACCGAAATTGGAGTGTAACAGCAAAATAAGACCACAAAAGGTGGAATTTCTCCTACAAGCTCTATCCCTATGTGCACACTTCCCTATGTGTCTCAAATCCAAACTACGAAGAGATGCATTATCCTAAGTTAACTTAAGTAGGTGTAATAATATCCAAAATGAATATTTATTTACACCAACACCCCCCCTTAAGTGCAACTTAGGGGAATGAAGACTCAAGTCAACAATGCAAGATGGGTCCCGACTACTAGGCCATGATAGGTACTCATGTATAATATGCAAATGCAAGCAAAACTATGCAATGCAATCTCTCACAAACGGAGAAAGGGAGAAAACCCAGTGGGAAAAAACTCCCCCCCAAAAGAGAGATGAATGTACAAAAGACTCTCAAAGAAGAAGGACAAAACCTCAAAAAGGAAAAAGTCCCCCCCCATAAGAGAGGAAGGAGAAGTCAGCTGACCCCCCCTAATGACACATCCCGCACCCCCAAGAGAGCTCGCAACTGCTGGAACTTACTCTCGGTGAAAGGTTTGGTGAATATGTCAACAACCTGCTCTGCTATAGGACAATACTGCAAATCAATGACCTGCTCCTGGATGAGCTCTTGGATATAGTGCATATGAATCTCGATGTGTTTGGTCCGTTGGTGCTGGACCGGGTTCTTCGAGATCGCAATAGCACTCTGATTGTCACAATGTAGAACTGTCGGCCGTGGAGTGGTGAATCCAAACTCTGTGAGAATCTGCTGGAGCCAAATGGTCTCAGTCACTACGTTAACAGCATCAGCCTTAGTCGAAGAGAGAGCAATAGCATGTTGCTTCTTGCTCTGCCAACAAATGGGGCTCGAACCAAGGTGAAAACTGTAACCAGAAGTAGACTTACGATCATCAAGATCGCCAGCCCAATCAGAGTCTGTGTAATCAACCAAGCGAAGTCTTGTGCCTGCTGCATAGTGAATCCCATAGTGATGTGTACCCTGGATGTAATGAAGGATGCGTTTGGCGGCTTTCCAATGAAGCTCATGTGGTTCCTGCATGAAGCGAGAAACCATGCCAACTACAAATGAAATATCAGGGCGTGTATGAGTCAAGTAGATGAGACTACCCACAAGCTGACGATACAAAGTGGCATCAACTGGTGGAGAAGAACACTGAGCCTCAAGCTTGACTCTTGAAAGAAAGGGAGTCGGGGTAGGCTTACAATCAGCCATATGAAAGCGTGCAAGTAGATCAAGAGCATACTTGGGCTGCGATAGTGTAATCCCGGAAGGTGACTGTGAAATCTCTATCCCAAGAAAGTAGTGCAAAAGACCCAAGTCAGTCATAGCAAATCTATCATGCAAAGTAGATTTGACCCTGCTAATGATGGATGAAGTACTCCCTGTAATGATCAAGTCATCAACATAGAGCAAAAGTATCAAGTGAGAGTCATCCTATTGCAAAATGTAGACATTCGGATCGGAATGACACCTGGTGAATCCTATGGAGAGAAGAAAGGAATCCATCTTGGCGTACCAAGCCCAAGGGGCCTGCTTAAGGCCATAGAGAGATTTCCTTAGTCTGCAAACCAAGGAAGTATCCTGGATGAAACCCTGTGGTTGCTCCATATAAATCTCCTCATCAAGATCACCATGAAGAAAAGCACTCTTCACATCCATCTGATGTACAGCCCAACCATGAGCTGCAGCAATAGCAAGTGTCAAATGAATGGAGTTCATCTTGGCTACGGGTGCAAAGTTCTCAGTATAATCAACACCTGCAACCTGCAAGAAACCTTTCGCAACAAGCCGAGCCTTATACTTATCCACACTACCATCCGCTGCGAACTTGGTCTGATAGATCCACTTACATCGAACCATCTTTCTCCCCTTAGGGAGATGGACTAAATCCCATGTGTTGTTCCTCATCAAGGAACTATACTCTTCATCCATAGCGTGGTCCCACTCAGGAACCCCTGATGCTTCCCTAAATGTCTATGGATCGGAAGCGGTGGCAATGAATGCATGTGGAAGATCCTGATGCTGTGATCGAGTTCTCCGTGTATCTGAAGGATCCCCAACAAGAGAACCTGCAGACTCAAGTGTCTGTCGAGCCCAACGAGGTCTAGGTGGAGGTGGAGAACGAGGCTCCTCAACTGCAAGTGGACCCTGCGGAGGTGTAACCCTGCGAGTCAGAGTTGAAGGAATCTCATCATCTAAATCACTAACATCACTATCCACAATGGAGGAAGATGGAGGAGGTAGAGAGGCTAAGCTAGGAGAGCTTTCCTCAAAGTGAACACTCCTCTCAATGAACACCTCATGTGTCTCTGGATCCATCAATCTGTATGCCTTAACACCCTCAGGATATCCAACAAATATGCAAGGCCGACTCTGAGGTTCCAATGCCTTGCGTTTCTGCGGAGGTATGCGAGCCCATGTTGGACACCCAAAGACTCTGAAATGTCTCACAATCGGTTTCCTACCAGCCCAAGCCTCAAAAGGAGTAATACCGTGCAAAGCTTTGTGAGGAACCCGATTCTGGATGTGTGTGGCACAACTGATAGCCTCTGCCCAAAAGGCCGGATCAAGAGAACGTGCATGTATCATACAGCTAGCCATTTCTTTGAGAGTTCTATTCTTGCATTCTACAACCCCATTTTGCTGTGGAGTGTATGCGACAGAATGTTGAAGATCAATCCCCTCAAATGTACAAAAATCCTCAAGTCTTTTGTTCACATATTCCCTTCCATTATCTGTGCGAAGAATCTTGACCACTTTCCCTGATTGCTTCTCCACACGAGTCTTGAAGTCCTGAAATCTATCAAATACTTCACTCTTATGAACGAGAAAGTAGACCCAAGTGAAGCGGGAGTAGTCATCAATGAAGGTGAGAACATAGCGGGCCTTACTAAATGAAGGTGCTGGAAATGGACCTGCTACATCGTTGTGAACAAGTTGAACAACTTCCAAAGCTCTCCAAGCTTTCCCTTTATCAAACTTCTCTTCAGGATGCTTGCCCATGGAACAACCTGAACATACACCCTCTGAAAAACTGATTCGAGGTAGTCCTGTGACCATGTCTTTAGTGCTTAACTGCTGAAGATAGCAGTAGTTGAGGTGACCAAACCGCTCATGCCATAGCTTACTTTCTGAATTTGAATGAGTAAGCAAGGCCTTAAAAGGTGAACTTGGCACAAAGTGGGAAAATGAATAAAGCCTTGAGTTGTCATTGACTTGTCCCACTGCTACCAAGGCATCATCATCAAGTTCCTTTACCACAACTGAATCTGGTGTAAACTCAACCTTTTTCCCATTCCCATAGTGAGTGATTTGGTAGATGGAGAGAAGGTTGGTAGACAAGTTAGGAACATAGAGAACATTCTCAAATGTTCCATCATCCATGTCAACTGAACCTTTCCCTTCAACCTCTACTTGTGTATCATCACCTATGTAAATGTGAGGTACCTTAGATGGCTCCAATGAAGAAAACTGCTCCTTTGTAGAACCCATGTGATATGAGGCACCCAAGTCAAGTATCCATTGTTGTGAAGAACCTGTTGTAGCCACAAATGCTTGCCCTTTTCCCTTAGACTGTGAGGAAGAGGAAGGAGATGAATCCTTCTTTGTGTAGGCGGATGGCAAGTTGATGTTGTTTTTCTTGAGAAGATTAGTTAACTCATCAACTTCCTTTGCGTGGCATCGATGCTCATCATGACCGTACTTCTTGCAATATGCACAAGTTGGTTTATCCTTCTTAGATGGTGTCCTCTTCTTGGAAGAGGATGAAAAATCGCCTTGAGATGGAGAGGATGATTGTCCTTTTTCCTGGTGTGGCTTAGACTTAGAGTGCTTCTTCTTCTTGTTGGAATCTTTGCCTTGACTTCCTTGATTCCCTTGATTAGCCACCAAAGCCTTGGACTTTGAAGACTTGAGAAACCCCATGTTCAACAACTTAGATTGTTCCAATATTAACATTTCTGTGAAAGCATCAAATGAAGGCATTACATAAGAACTCCCCATTGTCAAACAATGAGTTTGGAAGCTAGACACAAATGCTGCATATTCTGGTGCAAGCTTGTCCAACAAGTTGAATATCAACTGAGCATCCTTTTTGTCAATTCCACAATCCTTAAGCTTTGCTCTTAGCTCATTTGCTTTGGTGACATAATCTTGGATTGTATCAAAACTCTTGGGATCCAAGTTGGTGAGCTCATTGTCAATCTGATAGCCTCTGATTTCATCAACTTGACCATACAATTTCTGAAACATATCCCAAGCCTCTTTGATTGTTTTACACTTCTCAATGTGAAAAATGAGGTCAGCTGATACATACTTGCGCAAGGTTCCAAGAGCCATGCAATTCTTTGTGAGCCATTCTAATTGAGCATTTGAATCAGCCTTAGGATCAGGTGGTGTTTTTATTGTTCCATCTATGTAATGTGTGAGACCCTTTTCCATTAATTTACTCCATACTTTAATTTTCCATGATGCATAATTATGTGGAGTTAAAGGTGGAAATTTAGTAGGACTCATTGCAACAAAAATGGAAAGAGCACAAAGAGAGGCACAATCACACAAGACACCCCCCCAAATTAATTCAATCAAAGAACCCCCCCCAAAAGTGATGATTTTGGCACTTTATAATTAGTGCGTATACAATGGGCCACTTGCAAAAGATGGCAAAGTGGACTTCTGATTACAATTTTACAACTACCTCAATAAGGCCAAAGGAGACTCAAACTGATAATGCAAGAGATCTAACTAAGATCCAAGCAATTTACAAGTACCTAATAGGCCAAATAAGACCAATATCTGAAAGTACAATTTCCACTCAAAATCTCTAAAATCTGATCATAGATTATGAAAGTAGACAAAAAAACATGCAATTTAAAAAAAAACGGCACCTGAAAAGGAGGTCGTATGAGCTCAAACGAGGCCTTTGAAGTTGCAGAATTGAGGATTGGATAGGTACAGCTGAGAGAATCCAAAAATTCCAAAAAACCTATGCACCAAAATCAGAAAATAACCACACCACTGCGAAGATCATGAAATTTTAGCCCATTTTTAAAAAAATTGCACCAAAAAAGGAGCAAAAATGAGCAAGATATGGCCTTTCAAAGTTGGACTGCAAAACTGAAAAGCTCAATGGAGAGGGGTCAAAAAAATTTCAAAAAACTGCTGATGTGGTGCTGACATCAGCAATTCAATGTCTTAAATTTGACGGTCGTATGACCGTCGTGAAAACTTCGCCTCCCTACTGATTGGGTGTCTGTACTGTACAAACTGCTGGCTGGGCAGATGACTGTGCTGTCGTACGGATGCTGACGTGGCACTATGCAGTGGCGTACGTACGGACTGCGTGGTGCAGGTGACATGGCGTATGGAGGTCTGCGCGTGTGCCACATGGGGGGTCCCGGCAACTGACTAGGCTCCGCGTGGCGGTCGTTGGTGACGGGGTGTTGCCATAGGTTCTTGCCGGCACCAGAGTCTAGGTCCCGGCCGGCGGGAGGAGACCTAGGCGTCGGTGACTGAGGGGGCCGGCGGGAGTTTGAGCTGCCGGCGGCGGCGGGAGTACGCGGCGTGCAGAGCGGTCGGCGGGAGTACGTGGTGGCGCTGACAGCTCCGACGGAAAAGGTACGGCCCTGCGACCTGCAGCACACGCGGGTACGGGGGGGTCTGCGGACCCCCAAACACAACAAAAAACTTCTTTTTTTTTTAATAATTTTTTTGATTTTTTTTTTTATCGCTTTTTGATTTTTCAAATTTTTTTTTTTCAAAAAATAAATTTTTTGAAAAAAAATTTCGAAATCCGTACGATAATAGCCAAAATGGGGGAAAAAAATTTCTCACCAAAATAGGTCGACTTTATAGTCGAAATTTATGGAAACGATCTCCCGGATTCAACGGTGATGTCCAAATTGTTGTATGACGCCCCCAAAAAATGAAGATCCCCAAATCCGAAAATAGAAGCCTTCCACGATGTCTCCAAAAACCAATCAATGAAGCCCCAATAGCTCTGATACCATGTAGGATTTTGCCAAGATCAAGGGCACAGTGAAAAGCATAAAAAGAGACAATAGAATGACAAGAACAAACTGTATTCTCATCAACATGCAAATGATCAACTGGATTAACCAATACAATGAATATAGGCCTGCTTATATAGGCAAGGCCATATGGATGTATGAGCACACAAATATGACATGTGGCTCAATGAGAAATAAGGGTAGGTAAGAAATACTAGGGGTAGGTAGGAGAAATAATATAATATTCCACAAGAGGTGGATGACCCACCGAATGTGGAGTGTAACAGCAAAATAAGACCACAAAAGGTGGAATTTCTCCTACAAGCTCTATCCCTATGTGCACACTTCCCTAAGTGTCTCAAATCCAAACTACGAAGAGATGCATTATCCTAAGTTAACTTAAGTAAGTGTAATAATATCCATTAATTATAAATAGCATATAGATCAAAGATGAAGGGACAATCATATCACATCAGGACAATCATCTTCAATGGTGTAGGTCAGAGAATACAGTGATAATATTGTAGAGATCAAAGTTAAAGATGAAAGATCAATGCTCATAGGCCAAAGGCATCAAACCACAATGGTGAAAATTTAGCTTAGTCAAGAATGCCTAAAGTTTTCTTTCACTATAGAGCATACATAAGCTTTTCTATGACACATAATAGAGATAAAGGACATTGTGAATGGAAGAGTTAAAGAAGATCGTATCATCATACACACAAGCAATAACAAAGTCCCTGAAGCAGCCCATCATCACAATGTTTTGATATCAAGAGAAACATACAAGAAACACAAATCAAAAGAGTAGCTTCAAGATCAGAATAAGAAAACAAAAGAATCATTGTCAAAAGACACAAAAACAGTAAAAAAACATGCTACAAACAACCATTCATAGTCATTAAAGAGATCACTAGTAAAGAAAGGATAGTGAGGGCTTGTTAATATGAAGTCACAAAGATTGTAGAGTAGTCCACAAACTCCAAACAAAATAAATAAGATACAAACTAGTAGTAATGAGAAGATACAGTACAAAAAAGATGCATAGATCACTGCCAAATCAAAAGAACGAAGATATGTAAAAGATAGCCTATAGGATCCAAATCAAAATTCACAATCTTCTTACACAGTCAATGATGAGGAAAAGGTGTGAAAGAAGAAATACATAAGATTTTGCAGTCCACGTGATAATGGACAATAGTTATTGGTAGTGCATTAGCCTCGATGACAATGGGACAGGGTCAAATGTTCACATAGAAAGGATAGTTTTATTATTAGATGACAATTTATCATGAAAGATTTTAAAGAATACATGTCACTATAGAAGATATAAGAAGGTTGCTTAAAATAGTGGATTTAAAGAATGCAGTCATGTGGATCTATTGTATGGAACATTAGAGTCATGAAATTATATTAAAGTTGCAAATTGTCTCATAACTATATGAAAATCACACAAATGCAGTCCTAAATCTTAGTTTAGGATAGAATCATTAAGATTATGGTCTAGTTTTTGCAATAGAGATAGTAAACAATGAAAGCAACTAAATCAAAGACCTCTTGAGACCATGCTTGGATTTTCATAACATATTTTTCCTTTCACAATCACATAAGGAATCACAGACATCTTAATCACAGATATCTTAATCACAGATGCCAAAACATTTGAGTAGGAACTCAATCATATTAAGATCCTTCTAAGGGTAAAGAATGGCATCTCTCTATAGCGGTCACATCTCATGAAGTTCGAAAGACAAGTACCATATTAATAGCAATATGTATACATAATGAGAAGAGAGCAAATACAGGATGTAATGATGCAACAATACCTCTGAGTGTAGAAGAAAGACATATAAATTTATTAGTAATAGAAAAAACCATTATCATGGCATACTTGAACCTGTTGACACTTCATTTTTTCTTCCTATCTCTTCTTTCTTTCAATTCCACCATCAATCTTGATTCTAGTGACAATGGGGCATCGTTCCCTAAGATTTTTTACCAAAGGCTCCTCTATATCCCCATGATTGATCAAACCCATGTGATCTTAAGTCATTGTTATCAATTGTGCATTCTAGAATTCCCCTTTCATTAAGAAAACATTATTTTTTAAGTGGCCGATTCGAAAAGGGTTTTAGTGAGAATATGCTTCTCCTACCCATCCTAATAAAGGTTGTGTATATACATGTGATTCTTGTTGAAGTAATGTTTAATAAATACAATGCAACATATTTTCCTAATAAGGATGGAGCTGATTGAGTTTAGAAAAGCAAACAAAATAAAACTCTACGTAAAGATCATAAATTGAAACTCAAGAACCTAACAGAGTTTTCAAACCCCCAAAATTAAAACCAAAGATGAATAAATACATCATACCGTACGGTAGATGATTTTCTAAAGATGAATTCTCAATATCCAACAATCTTAAAACAAAATAGCTCCTCAAATGTGTAGAATAATTTTGAATTATTTTCATTAGTTTTTCCACCGCAATTTTTATAGCTCTCAAACTTGAACACCCAAAATGTTATTTAGAATATGAAACTAAAAAGACACCTGTATCTTTTATTCTTTGAAAAAATTCCCTCCAAAACTCTAATGGCTCACTCTGTGAATTCAGTTCCAGAATGATATCTATATGGGTTTTTTGCACCCCTTGTTGTGAGGGCATATTTACGAGCAGCCTGCAAGACAAAATAAAAGTTGAATTAAATAAGCATAGGGCAGGTGAGGAAGGCAATGTTGTTTTTCTGTGAATATGTTAGAATTTTTTCTGGTGGACAAATAATTAAAAAATGCATGCAAATTTACTTCTCGTCATTCGTCTCCCTTTGCTTGCTATTGGAAAATGCATGGTTTTAAAGAACAACTTGGTGGGGAGAGATTACTTAAAGTTTAATTTAAATGAGATAGTTAAATGTAACTCAAAGACAAGAATTTCCATGGGTAAATAATTAGTCATTTATTTAGTCATTTTTATGTGTGAGTAATTATTTAGTTGTGTTTTTTTATCTGATGATCAAATTAGTCATTTATTTATTTTTTATAGTCGTGTTACAAAAAAATAATAGAATTTAGTCATTTTTAGTTGTCGTGACTAAAAGTTTTAGTCAGGTAGTAATTTATTTGTCAAATTCTACTAGTGTGAATGTATTGATACATCCATTTGTGATAAGTATTTGAAGTTGGAAGGTCTTTTACTCTGCTGACAAGAGTAATGAGATCATCGACCTCTTCAATGAAGTCGTTGTGGGGAAGAGTTTCTGGCCATCTAGAAATTGTAGGCCTAGGTGTTTTTAGCCAATTATTTGTTGGCATATTAGCATAATTGATAATGTGAATGGATATTGGCAAATTTGTTGATGATGTTGATGAAACAGTATAAGGATTGTTGGTGATGATATAGTTGAGATATTGTTTTATGACTTGATGATCAGTTTGTGTTGTCATTGATGGTAACTATGGTTACACTATTCTATCATATTATCTAAGTCATCTATGATTGACCGGAAAGATATGGAATGGATTTGAGAGTTAACTAGCAAATAGGACTTTAAACGGTAAATGTGAAACTGTGTTATGCTTAAGTAATTGGATCTAGAGATTGTTGAATAATTTGGTGTTGCGGTTTGGAATATGTGTTTGTAACATTGTATTGAGGTTATAACCAGAACCGCATCATGTTTTGCCTACCAGAAGTCATGTTTGTGATTGACTGATGTATTTTCTGTAGGGTTTTAGTAGGGTTTAAGAACCGGTATTCAAATCTTATAACTGGTAATGATTTTGAGTTCGGTGGTGTATTACATTATGTTTGTAAGATGGTGATGACGTGGATGAATCCGCGTGAAGTGTTCAAATATTTTTTTGGCACGATTAAAGATGGAATCTGTTGGGAAACAACAAAGAACATAGAAGAATGTTTTTAAGGGCTTGATTGCTTATCAAATCGAAGTGCAGTGATGATTTATGATCATTCAACGACTGTAATTGATTTGTAATTTGTTGTAATGATTCATATGATGATCTGTAAATATTTGTAAAGATTTGTGATGATCTATGATATAAATATTAGTATGAGGTAAGGGTTTTGTAACCGACTAAGTTGTAAAGTCTATTTAGGGTAGGTCTATGATGATTTACTGTGTCGGTGATCAAAAGAAGAGTGTGTGGCCAAACCAGTGTGTGTCTACAAGAGAGAAGAAGATTGGATTAGAAAAGGATTTGTATAAGCAAGCAAAGAGTGTTATTTTCATATCATACATTTATTGTTCCCTAAGTTCTAACAGTTGCAGCAGACTCAAAATCCCTTAACCGAGTAGGTCCTGACAAGCCTGATTGTATAAATCCCTTCACCGGGTGACTCATTAGCTTGGGTTCTAAATCCTTTCACAAGGTTACTCCTAACAGACTAAATCTCCTAATGCGGCTGATGTAAATCCCTTAACCAGTGGACTCCTAACAGGTTCTGCTCCTAACCGGGCATAATTGTAAGCTCCTAACAGGGCGCATTCCAAAAGAGTGCAAAATCTTGTGGGTACCAATTCCCACTGTGGTTTTTCCCATTGGGGTTTCCACGTGAAAAATCCTGGTGTTCATATGGTGATTAATTTGTGTTTGTGTTAAGCTGATATCTTTCTATTGCATGCATGATATGGAACGCTTAAATAAGCAGTTTGATAAATCTGATTAGTAGATTGATTTCAGTGGCTACTGGTACTGGTTATGACCTATTTTGGTGAATTATTGATTAGTTTGGTTTAAGATTTCAATTTGTTGTTAATACTGATTCCCCCCCCCCTCCCCTCTCAATATTAACCGGATCCTCTAAATAACAATTGGTATCAGAGAATTGGTCCTCTGTGTGCAAAAGCTTAACCGCTTGAGGAAAAGATCCGAAAGAAAATGATGAAGGAGGGTCTGAAATTTACTAAGGACAACTACACAATATGGAAAGACAAAATGAAGATTTATATCAAAGGTATGGGTTCTCAGTTTTGGCAACATGTTACTACTAAATATGTACCTCCTACCGGTCCTCTAACTCTAGATCAACTTAAGAAGCATCAGGAAAACAATCAAGCATTGGAAGCCATTGTAAGTGCACTGTCTGATACTGAATACGTTGATGTAAATGGATTAGGAACTGCATGTGAAGTTTGGGAGAAATTAGAACTAATCTATGATGGTGATAAACATGTTCAAAAAGCTAAGGAAGAGAGTCTTAGAGGTAAATTTGATGATATGAGAATGGTAGAAGGTAAAAATATAGCTCAATATGGACAAAGGATTAAAGAGGTTGTTGGTGGTATTAAAAGTGTTGGAGGAAAGATTGAAGATTGCAATGTTGTAAGTAAGATGCTTAGAACTCTTTTACCTACCTATGCAATCAAAGTTTCTGCTATTCAAGAATTAAGGTCAGTAAGTAGTGATAAGGTCACTGTTGATTCTCTTATTGGTAAACTGACTGCTATATATGGTGAAAATGGATAACAATAATAACAACATTGAAAGGCTAAATGAATTCAACCACCAAACCCTAGCCTAACAACAACAAAGATCCACCATAACATATGAAGATTACCTAAGACAATGCAAATCAAATGAAATCACAAAGATTATACCATCATATGTTCAATAGGGTTTTGATCTCCATTCTTCCTATCTCCATTGATCTTGCTTGATATATTTGCTCTCAGATTTTAGGTGCACAAGAGCTCAACAAAGAATGGAATGTGGTTGCAAGTAGGATCGTAGTGTAGTCAAAATGATCATTAGGGCATTGAGTCATTAGGATGTTTGATTAGGGTTTGATAATGAAGGAAGCATCTCCTTATATAGAAGACACAATATGAAATGGAGGGATAAGATTGAGAGGTGTAAAAAGGAGGTCGGCTAGGATTAGAGGGTAGGTAAAAGAAATACCAAAATAATGAAAGGGGTAGGTAGTGTATGAATTAAGAGATGAATGACATGTGTCATGTGTAGAAAAAGATAATAAATTAATTAAATTAAATAAAGATTTATTTAATTAATAGAAGAAATAGGATAATTAAATAAATAAGAATATTTATTTAATTTAGGAAAATGATAATTTAAATAAATAAATGTATTTATTTAAATGAGAAATAAGGCTAGAAGAGGATAAATGAATTAATTAAATAAATAAGGATTTATTTAATTAATAGAAGAATTAGGCTTAGATAATTAAATAAATAAAATATTTATTTAATTAGACTGGACAATTTTAGGTGTCTACATTTTGCCCCTCTTTGAGACAATGCGGCTTGTCGCGTTGTTTCAAAGAAGATAAGATGAACTGATACAGAGTTGCCCCAAAATGGGAATAATATGCCCCCTCGAGAAATTGGATGAAAATGCCTGGAAAGATTGCAGACAATCTCTCGATAAGAAAGAAAGGCTAGAATGGAATGGGCGAATAAAGTGACAAAGTCACGGGATGAGGAAGACTGACTCGGGAAATGAAGGCTAAGGCTAGGGTAGGCTATAAGATAGACCACGGGCAAAAGACATCCTCATTGTCATCCACACCCTCACGAGATCAAAGTGCAGAGCAAGAAAAAGAGCAGCAGCAGTCAGCAGCGATGGCTTCCGTGCATAGATTTGACCGCGTTCGATGATTTCAGAGGCCAGCAGAGGCAGGAGAGCCGGTAAGTACCACCAAGCCTCCTTGTACTTTGACGCATTTAATTTTGTCATTAATGCATGCTAGTTAGAGCAATAAATGCGCTTAGGAATAGGGTACAAAAAAGTCTGAAATCGTGTAACCGCGTCTGTGTCGGTGTCAGGTGCGTCTGTGTCTGACAGGCACGTCTATGTCGGTGTCAGGCACGTCTGTGTCTGGAACCGCGTCTATGTCAAATGCGGGCGCGTCTGCGATGTGCAGGGGCGTCTGCGTAGTATAGTCGCGTTCATGCACAGCCTAGGCACGTCTATGTCATACAGGTGCGTCTGTGTCAGTCAAGCGCGCTTGTGCAGTCTAGAGGCGCGTTTGTGAGTTAAAAGCGCGTTTATGTCCGAAAATGCAAAGTTGTGTCTTCTAGGTCAAATCGGCAGTTCTGTGATGAACATACGCTGTCGATTGGATAAGCTGCTGAGAGGATACACTCAAGCAGGTCCTCTAGGAAGACTAGGATAGATCAAGGCACTTTGTGATGAACAGTGAGTACCAAGATAGAGTACTTTGTGATGAACAGTGAGTACCCAAAGTATGAGCAACACTTTGTGATGAACAGGGAGTGCAAATGTGAGTAACACTTTGTGATGAACAGTGAGTGTTACTAGGATAGATAACCATATGCATTTAGATAAAAAGTAGCATTTTGTGATGAACAGTGAATGCCACCATGACTGACATGATTAATTTGCTTGACTGCAGGAGTACTTGCCTATGCTGGAGTCACGGGAGAGATTCCCGTCAACACAGAGATTGCGACCTGAGTTATCGTTTCAAGATAGAGCTGTCATTGAGGAGATGGGTTTGAGACATATATTGTACGTGCCTGAGTTTCGGGCAAACATGGGTTTGCTGACTGCGCTTGCTGAGAGATGGCATTCGGAGACATGCACCTTCCATTTGCCGATGGGTGAGATGACAGTCACCCTTGAGGATGTCTACAGGATTCTGCGGATACCGATTGATGGAGAGCTGATTCCATATGATCGTGATGGAGATCGGGAGGCCTTGAGACAGGTGTTCCAGGATCCCGGACTGGAGATGAGGGCAGGACACGTGGCATGTGACACCATGACCGCCACAGGGTTAGCATTGCCGGCCGTGATCGGAGGAGCGATCAGTGGATTTCTATGCCCAGATAGGGTGACACGGGGATTGGCTATGGGCTGGGGGGGAGCACTGGAGATACTGGTGACACATCACACCAGATATGCCTGGGGACCATGTGTATTGGCCCACCTGTACTATGAGCTTCACCAGTTTGTCTATCACGGGTCAATGGGATTGGGCTGCGGGGTGACACTATTGCAGGTATGGGCCTATGAGCATCTGCCAGTGACGAGGCCAATACACTTCCGAGGTAGGGGACATGGATGCAGTTTTGTTCATTTATATGACATGATCACCTCGCAGCCGCGGATTGGCAAGTTAGAGCATTGGCGGCGAGTGCTGGATGATATTGATGTAGTCATCTGGAGACCGTATCTAGGATGCGAGGAGTGGGAGGATGACGCAGTGGAGCTGCCATACACCTTTCGGAGTAGGTACCTGATTGGGCGGATGCCCTATGTATTAGAGAGGCAGCTTGTGGACAGGGTATGTAGGCAGTATGGTAGGATCCAGAGGATGCCACGAGGCTCGGGTATGTATGCCCGTACAGTTAGGGATCAGGCGCAGTTTGGGCCTTTATTGTCATATGATAAGGCGTTCACACAACTGGCAGAGATGGTACCCCTACCCTGGGACATGTGGCCAGAGGTCGACGATGCCGGGATGGATGCTGAGTATTCAGCATATTGGGCGGAGCATCCATTCCCACGACTAACAGATCCAAGGGAGCTGTTGGAGGGAGATGGAGGAGGAGATGATGATGATGATGGCGGAGGTGATGGGAGTAGAGGCCGACGGAGGTGGAGGGGAGTAGTTAGGGAGAGGAGGGTTGTACCTTGGAGAGAGGGTGGAGAGGAGCGGCAGGCTCGGGTGGTGAGGGGTCACGGTAGATTACCCCTACAGGTACCAGTAGCACAGGGTCCCAGGCAGAGACAGGGACAGAGGATGTACAGAGACCGATACCCGTACAGGCACCAGTACAGGTACCGATACAAGGGCAGGCACCTGCAGAGGGAGAGCCACAGGCAGAGGCAGAGGGTGGGGACCCAGAGGAGGATGAGTTGATTGAGCTCAGGGAGATCTGCCAGGGCCAGGCAGATGAGATACAGGAGTTGGAGAGGGAGAGAGATCGGCTCCGGACTAGGCTCAGGGATACTGAGCGGGAGAGAGATCAGGTGATTCAGCGCTACACAGAGGCTGAGACAGCGCTGAGGGCAGGGAGACAGGCGGCGAAGGACACAGGGGCAGGATATGCATATGTCCTGCGGGCTGGAGAGGAGATAGGATACTGGAGGGACCTCTACTACGGTGCAGTGCCGGCAGATCAGCGGGTGAGGAGCTTCCATAGACCGTCGCGTACAGTGACAGCTACGAGAGGGAGTCGGAGGAGGCAGGCATCGAGTGGTGGGGTCATGGGTCCTCCACCACCACCAGATAGAGGGGGTAGGCAGGATGATCCTGGGGCGGGTCCTTCGGGGGCTCAGATTCCGTCGAGGCCAGGTGGCTCCGAGGGAGGGAGTTCATCATAGCCTTAGAGGGCTCCCATTGTATCAGTTTTGTACCATTGTTTTGTATTGTAGACACCTACGGGTGCTTTTGTAGCCATATGTATTTTTGACATCATTGTATCATGACACTTATGATTATATATATGAGATGATTCATTTTTTGCGGCAGCTATATGCATGTGTACCTATGTGATGAGATGTTTAATGATGTATGTTTCTATGTGATGCTTATGATATGGATGCAAATATGTATATGATGCAATGCAATATATTTTATTTTTTTATGTTTTATATGTGTATGCATGATGCAAATGTGAATGTATGTAATGCAGATGAATATGATAATGCAAATGTAAATTGTGCTAACAAGTGTTATGTGCAGGATGTGATGCAGTTGTGGTATCTATATGTGTGTATGAAATGCTTATATGTGGTAATGCAGGTGCAACTACATGAGATGCAAATGTTTTTGGTGTGTCATTATACTCAATCATGTGATAGCGGGCTACGCGGACTCGAGAAGGACGATGGAAGTCAATCAAGAAAGGGGGATGGAAGACAGAAGATATGAAAGTGAAAGAGCTTCTTGTGCGTTATCATCATTGAGCTTTATTATGGCAAGTAGGTTATGACAATCGAGGCATATGTTCGACCCAGAAAGTCATTGTACCTATTTGCATGGAGATAAGACAGTCATAAACAAGAAATGCCCTAGTTCACACTAGACTCACAGTGTCCTCATATCCTTGGACAAGTCATAGCATTACTAAGAAACAATCCACAGACAGCAAATACAAATAGGTGATAATACCCCATCCTCGCCTTTCTAGTCAAAGACATCCTGGAGATAGAATCTCTAGTCAAAGACATCCCAGAAAAGCTAAAAGACATGTCACCAAAAGATAAAATCAAAAGAAAACCAAGACTCGACACCAACATCTATTGTAGTCCTCAAGTTTAGTGTCTCTTGTCACTTGTATAAGTCTTATTTGATTGTGGTCACAATGTTCACTTTCACAGAAAGGATAGATAGCACTGAACCATAATGTTGTCTGAGTCTGTTGAAAGATTTGATTTGTTGAAGCCCATTGTTGCCGCTGTGTCTCATCTGAAACTGACTGAATCCATGAAACTGATACTTTATTACGGAGAAGATGAAACTTTATTGCGGATCTGTGATGCAAATGTTGCTTTATTGCGGATTGTGCGCAAATAGACTGAAGAAAGATGGAAGAAACTTTACTCCTTGAAACATGTGATGTTCTCAGTTCCACACCCATCACTAGACGTAGGATTTTGCCTTAGCCACAGATAGGATCTAATTTATTATGGATGGAAAGGGAGGCGAAAAAGGAGGTTTATTATGAATGGCTAACCAATCTTGGGTAGATCAATAACAAGCCATGATGGGAATGGATAAGTTTATTATGGATGAATAGGTTGTGAGTGTGTGCGAAGTGAAAGGATGAAAGAGAATCCTGAAGGAGGGAGGAGCAATGTCTATACGCATGGCACTAGTGACCCAGTTTTCACCATGGTACTTGCCCAGGGCAGCACCGAAGTGGTTTTCACCATTGGACGAAATTATTTCTCTTTACTTTTTTCGATTTTTCAATGTTTTTTGTGTCACAAGGCTCCTGTTTGCTAGGTTTTCACCAAGTAACAATTTTTTTGTTTTATAATTTTTTTGTATTTTTTAATTAGGATATTCTGAAGAGCTATGTGTAGAACTTGTGAAGGTGCATGCTATTGATAGGATCCTCCAAAGGTTCACCTTCTGTAGTTGAAAGCTGATATGCCCCAGATCCATAGGCTATTATAACGATGTAAGGACCAAGCCAGTTTGGTTCGAATTTGCACTTCTTCTCTCTGTCTTGCTGATTCTTGGGGTTTTCTCTGAGAACCAAGTCACCTACCTCAAATGTGCGAGGCTTGACCTTGTGGTTGTAGCTGTGACTCATTCGTTGTTGGTAATCCTTGAGATGATTAAAAGCAGTTTGTCTTCGTTCATCTAGTAGTTCTAGTTCTTGTAAGCGAGAGACCTTGTAATCTTCATCAGTGATGATGTTTTGCAAAGAGACCCGTAAAGAGGGTAGCTCGACCTCAATAGGCAAGATGGCTTCAGAACCATAGACTAGTGAATAGGGTGTAGCTCTTGTAGGTGCGCGGACACTTGTGCGGTAGGCCCAAAGTGCAGGATTGAGTTGGATATGCCAATTACGGCCAGCGTCGTCGACTGTCTTCTTGAGGATTTTAAGAATTGTTTTATTAGACGCCTCAGCTTGGCCATTACCTTGGGGGTAATACGGTGTGGAGAAATGATGGGAAATATGGAAGCGGTCACAGAGTTCATGAACATCCTGATTTTTGAAGGGACGCCCGTTATCAATAATAATGGAAACAGGAATACCATATCGGCATATGATATAGTTTAGGATGAAGGTAGCAATTTGTTTTCCAGTGACTTGTGTGAGAGGCACGACTTCAATCCATTTTGTGAAATACTCTGTGGCTGTGATAATGAATTTATGACCATTAGAGGAAGGAGGGTGAATCTTGCCTATGAGATCGAGTCCCCACTGACAAAAGGGCCAAGGAGACGCAAGTGGTTGTAATTCTTGTGCTGGCGCATGTATGAGGTCCCCATGAATTTGACATTGCTTACATTTCTTGACAAACTGATATGAGTCTTTTTCCATATTGGGCCAGTAATATCCAGTCCTAATGAGTTTCTTGGCCAAGGTAGGACCACTAGCATGTGGACCACATATCCCTTCATGCACTTCACGTAACGCAATCTGAGCTTCGTCGCTTTCTAAACATCTAAGAAGAGTGCCATCTAGACCTCGTCGGTATAAGATATCAGCTAAAATGACATATCGAGAGGATTGGCGAATGAAGGTGCGACGTTGGTTATTTGATAGATCAGGAGGTAAAGTATTGTCACATAGGTATGTGAAAATGGAACCATATAACTGGGATTCGGGACCAACAACGCATATCATTTCAGTAGGAGTGATCTCATATGAAGGAACCAAAAGGTTATCCACCAAGAACTCATAGCAGGTCTCATTTTGAGGTAGATCAATCAGTGAAGCAATTGTAGCCATGGCATATGCGGCATGATTCTGCTCTCTTGGTATCTGCTCAAAATTTATCTTTGTGAAATGTTGTTTCAAATCGTCCACCATTTGCTTGTAAGGCAATAATTTTTCATCTTTTGTTTGGTAATCATCAGTTGCTTGACGGATGACAAGTTGGGAATCCCCGAAAACATGAAGTTCCTGGATCTTCCAATGAACTGCAATTCGTAATCCAGTTGTTAATGCCTCATATTCCGCTATATTGTTAGTGCAAGGAAATGATAAGCAGTATGATTTTGGTATAGAATCGCCTTGAGGAGTTAGAAAGAGAATACCAGCTCCTGCCCCATGCTGTGTGTATGAGCCGTCAAAATACAGTTGCCATGGCCTTGTATGTGATATTGTTAAAATGGATTCATCTGAAAATTCTGAATTTAGAGGAACATCATCAATCATGGGGGCATCTGCTAATTGACCCGCGATGGCTTGTCCTTTTATTGCTTTTCTGTCCACATACTCGATGTCGAATTCACTAAGTATCATTACCCATTTGGCTAGCCGCCCAGTAAGTGTTGCTTTATTGAGGAGGTATTTCAATGGATCTATCCTTGCAACTAACTTAGTCTTATGAGTAAGCATGTAATGTCGTAATTTTTGTGAAGCAAAGACCATGGCAAGACATGCATGCTCGATTGGCGTGTAGTTTAGTTCATATCCCACCAATGTGCGACTGATATAGTATACTGCTTTTTCCTTGCCGTCAGCAATTTGTTGTGCTAGGAGTGCCCCCAGTGTTGTTGGAGTAGCTGATATGTATAGTAACAAAGGCTGATCTGGAACTGGTGGCATCAAAACTAGCGAATTCAAAAGATAATCTTTGAGCGTCTGAAAAGCTTGTTGACAGTTATCATCCCATTTAAATTTGATATTTTTATGTAGCAGGTGTTGAAAAGGATTACACTTATCTGCGAGTTGTGCTATGAATCTTCGAATGGACTGGAGTCTTCCTTGTAAGGATCGAAGTTGACTAATATTTCTGGGTGGTGGCATGTCCAAGATAGCCTTGACTTTTGCTGGATTGGCTTCGATTCATCTTTTGGACACAATGAATCCTAGGAGCTTCCCGGAGGTTACTCCAAAGACACATTTCTTGGGGTTTAACCTTACTTTGTATTTTTCCAACCGATCAAAGACGACTAAAAGTATGTCCAAATGTGTATTTCTATCTATTGATTTACCCAAGAGATCATCAACATAATCTTCCACAGTTATGTGCATGAGATCATGAAAGATAGTGGTCATTGCTCTTTGATATGTAGCACCTGCATTTTTTAGCCCAAAAGGCATGACATTCCAGCAGAAAGTTCCCCACGGACAAGTAAATGTTGTTTTATGTTGATCCTCAGGTGCGATTCTTATCTGATTATAGCCAGAGAATCCATCCATTAATGATAGCATTTCATGACCTGCTGTGAGATCAACAATCAAGTCAATGTTTGGTAATGGGAAGTCATCCTTTGGATAAGCTTTGTTGATGTCTCTAAAAGCTGTGCAAATTCTGATGCTACGATCTGGTTTACTGATAGGTACCAAGTTAGAGATCCATTCCGGATAATCAATTGGGCATATGAATCTGACATCGAGTAATTTCTCAAGTTCTGCTTTGACTAGTAATGCCACTTGTGGATGCATTTTTTTTAATTTCTGTTTCACTGGCTTTGCCCCCGTTTTGACTGTCAAATGATGCATTACCAAATCCGGATCTAGTCCAGGCATATCAGCGTATGACCATGCAAAGTTGATTTGTCGTTCCTTGAAGAAACTTATGAACTGTGACCTTTCGGACTCTGTCAATGATTTAGCCAGGAATATGTTGTGTGGAACCTCTTCCGTACCAATGTTTGTTTTGATAGTCTCCTCTACCAGCATGGATGACTTTTCCTCATACGAGGTTGGGAGAATGTCGAGCCTTCCATCTTCAGGTGCCTCAAAGAGGTTTTCGCCCTCAAATACATCCTTTCTTTTTACTTTTTTGGGATCAGATAGTGCCACAGTGTGGTTTTCGCCATAAGATCCTTGATTTTCTCTTACTTTCACATTTTTGCGACTGGAAGGTCCGACACCCTCACCAAAATATGCCATGTTGTTGAGTTCTATAGTGTATCCTGCTTTATGGTCTCCAAGGGGAAGATCATCTCGTATGCCAAGATAGTCAATAACAGCTTCATCATTTTGGAATGTGTCAAACTGTGTTGGTCCTTCATAATCCCAGTCAATGAGTTGGTGGTGAACAAGGGGAAGGCCTTTAATATTTTCAGAGTTTGCGGGGTTAAGAGTGAAGATGTGGTTATATTCGGGTATGTCAAGGTAATTATCGAGGTCGTCGATGGCACTCTCCTCATCAGTCTCGATCACGAGCGAATCCAAATTATCATCACTAATAGCGCATTCTGGAACAGGTGTTCTCATCCTATGTGATTTCAACCTAGAACCTTGAGACAAGGACTGTGTAGACTCCTCATGGGTTGTTTCTTGACCAACTCTGAATTTGTTATAAAACTCCTCCTCTTCTATGGGTTTGTCTGGCTCTCTGAATGTCTCGGTGAGCTCGTAGTCACTGGAAGACTTGTCGGAACCCCATTCCCATTCGTTGGAATCTGTGGAATAGCAATTCTCTTATTGAATTTTGGCAGCTTTGATTTGTAAGGCTTCTTCTATCCTTTTAGTATGGATCTTGGAAGTCAAAAAACCAAGTCCCTTCGAGCGTTCCCTTTTTACAGTCAATTCAGGTTGTAAGGGCTCCATAACACCTTCTTTGCGTAACCCAAGAGGGCTTTTTCCATCATACCCAAATTTTTGTAGAATCTTGAAGCCTTTGCCATATTTCTCACAGGGTATATTGATCTGATCTTGTGTGTCATCTTCAATGTCTTTGTAGAGCATTTTGTATAAACCTTCCTCTTCCAGTTCGCCCCATCTTTGAAAGGTAGTAGGATCCCATTTGAATACCATGATGGATATTTGCTTGTTAGGATGTGGCCTTCCATATTCTTTTGGAGAGCTCATGACTTGTCGTAAATACATGGTCTGATTTAAAATGTATTCTCCCATGCCTTTGTCCTGAAATCTACCTTTAAGTTCACCCTGTTTTGATGTCGAAGGTTTCAATGACTCAGGGTCAATGTATGCCGAAGAAGGGACAGCTTCACGATTACTGGGAATGATGGTTTCCGTATGTGATCTCAGGTTATTGCAATATATGAATGGATTAGGATCACCGTTAACTGTTACTTCGACTCCATTGTGAGGAAACTTAATGCATTGGTGATATGTCGATGGGACTGCCCTCATTTCTTGAATCCAAGGACGTCCTAGCAATATATTATAAGTGAGGTCTAGATCCAGGACTTGACAAACCACATCCTTTGTAACTGGCCCAATTCTTAGAGGTAAGGTGACTGTGCCCTTGGATGAGTGCTCTTCATCATCATATGCCTTGATGGTGATTTGATTTGTTGAATTCACAGCTTTATCGGAATATCCCAATTGTTTGATAGTGCTCAATGTACAAATGTTTAGACCAGCTCCTCCATCTATCAGGACTCGTTTTATTTGATGTTTGTGTATGAAGGCTTCAATATGTAATGGTGCATTATGTGGCTGACTTACGAAGGTGTCATCGGCTTCTATTAATGTAAGGGAATGTGGAATGGAAAGGTATCCCACCATGGCTTGAAACTGGTCCACGTTCAGATCGGTAGGAACAGCGGTGTCTCTCAAGATTTTGTCCAGAATAGCTTTATGAGCGGGGGATATGCATAAGAGTTCAAGTATGGAGATGAGCGCGAGTGTCTTCCCTAACTTTTCTACAAGGTCATACTCAGGTTTGGTTGATGAAGAGGCGGTGTTTTTAGCTGGAGCACCTTGCAAAGTAATTTTACCTCGACGGGTTGTAACATGACACTCAGAGGTAGGTTCAGAAGAGGATCCAACACCTCTTAGGACAATCTTGGGTCGCTGAGGAGGATTCTCAGGGTTTTTGTTCTTGATGGTAATAGTACAGATATGATTGTCCATCGAGATATAATTGATAGTTGAATCATAGTTGTAAGGTGCTCTAGTATAGTTGGCTTGATCATCTATGACTTTAGCTTTTCCATTGTCGTGCTTTGGGAATGGTTCCTTAAACATCTCATGTTCTTGATTGGATGAGTGTCCCTCAATCTCAATGTCACCTCTATCAATGAGATCTTGTACGATGTTCTTCATTCGATGACAATTTCCTATCTTATGACCCTTGCTCTTATGAAATTCACAATACTCATCATCATTCCACCAATTCGGCTTAACCTTTGGTTCATATGGAGGAAAATCTGGAACTGTGATTACCTTGTTTGCCACAAGCTTCTTGAAAACTGACTCAAGTGGTTCTCCCAATGGGGTGTACTTCCTTCGTGATTTGGAAGTTGTTTGAGTATTCACTTGATTGTTTGTAGAACTTGATCTCGGAAAGATGAATTTGGGTCGCACTGTGTTGGCATCAACAACACCATCATTGACTGTGTTCTTGTTTTTATTCCAAAATCTTGGCTTGTCTTTCCCTTTAAATTCATCTTTGTTTTCCTTGAATATCTTGATGACTCCTTGTTCAATTAGGACCTTTGTTGTCGCTAAGCCTTTTTCAATGATGTCTTTGAAGGTGGACAAACAAGCTTTCCTTAAGTCATAGCCAATGTCTTTGTTAACATTTTGTGTGAACATCTCTACCATTTGTTTTTGTGGAATTTCACAAGAGCATCTGCTAGCTAGATTTCTCCATCTTTGCAAAAATGATGCAAAGGACTCTCCTTCTTTTTGCTTAGTGTTGCACAAAGTAGTGACTGATATGTCTGTCTCTATATTGTAGGAGAAATGTTGAATAAATGCTTCTGCTAGGTCACCCCATGACTTAATACCAGGTGGGAGTTGGGAGAACCATTCCATAGCTTGATCACCTAAGCTTTGTGGGAATAATCTCATCAAATATGTCTCTTCTGCTGCTACTTCAATGCAAGCTGTGAAAAACTGTCTTATGTGCGCCTTAGGATCCCCTTTTCCTCTATACTTGTCAAATTTAGGCGTCACAAAATGTGTAGGAAAAGGAGGCATTGGAATGCTCTTGTCAAATGGATAAGGACATATGTCTCTCATTGTGTATGTTGGCTTCGGTGTATTTATGTCCTCCATTTTCTTTTTTAAGTCCCTGATTTGTTGCTCCAAACTGCTCTTAGGTGGAGATGGACTTCTTGGACCATACCCCATGCTTGAGGCACCCATTGGAGGAGGTGCATGTTGCATATATGGATGATATTGATCATACACATGTTCATATGGAGGAGGTCTATAGTGATGTTGTGTATATGGACCACTTGGTATAGATTCACGTTGAGGAACCCCATATCTATTTTGTGCATGTATACCATATTCTACAGGCATGTCATGTTCCATTGTGTTGCCCCCAAATTTGACATGAGGTTTCCTTGTGTCCAAATTTTGAGCATGCCTTGGGATATCCCATTGCTTTGGTGGTTGATCCTTACCATTGATATGTGATTGAGCATATTTTTCTCCATAAGACTTCCATAATGGTCTGCGAAGGTGAGTATCATATGTTTGACCATGTGTATGTGGGACCTCTAGTTTTTGAAGCAAAGCTAATGGTGATTCAGGTACCATGTCTGGTCCTCTATTTCCTCCACTATTAGGTCTCCTTTGATCCATATTGGAGTGAGGTTGTTGCAAAGGTCTATGTTCCATTATTTGAGACATGTCAAAATCATGAGGTATCTTGGCTCCACTTTGTGCCATCATGTGTAAGAAGTATTGTCTATCTCTCCTCATTATTTCCTCAACCAATCGATTGAAATGGGGATTCATAATGGATTCTTCCACATCTGCTGAATGTACTGAAAAGTTGTCCACATTGTCATTTTGTGTAGCATTGTTGTTTATAGTGTCCATGTTCTCAACATTTGGATTGTTTCTATAGACATCCATGTCCGGCAATGTAGTGTGATCAGTATTGAAAAATAAATCATTGTCATACTCATAAGAACTCATGTTTGTAGACTCTTGAGCCTCTTTAGTTTCTCTCCTAGATTTTTGAAGACGGGTTTCAACCATGAACTAGGTATTGACCAAGATGTGTAAGACTAGATGAAAAATGGAAAGAGTATGGAAGACCAAGAGTTGAATGGAATGTAAATGAATCTGAAGTGTCCTTGCAATGTCCAAAGTGTAAGACCAAGTATGTATGTAGTAGAGTAGGTGTGACTTCCAAAGAGAGGATAGTTTCTCTTGATGAGGTAAGTTGACCTTGACTCTAAGTAAGACCAAATGAGACCCAAAGGTAAGAAACCTTGATGAGGGACCACTTAGCAAAGTGTTGTTGTATGTAGTATGTTGACAAAGTATGATGAGGACAAGCAAGTGACCTTTTGACTCAAGTTTAGACAAGTATGAATGTAAAATGAGATGTGAAGCAATGATGGACTATGTGAGACCCAAAGACAGGTTGAATGCTAGATGAAACCTGGAGAAACAACCTAGGAAGCTCAAGTATTCCGAAACTGATTTCTTTTGTTTGCTAGACTGTGAAATTTTCTTGCAATTTTTTGAACACAGACGCGCCTGTATACTCCACAGACGCGGTTATCCGACACAGACGTGTTTCTATTCAACACAGACGCTGTTATAAACACAGATGTTATTCTGCCCTTCACAGACGCATTTATATGACCTAGACGCGGTTAAGACAGACACAGACGCGTTTCAGTAAAATTTGTGTAATTTTTCCAATCTGTGAAGTCGTTTTGTTGTGACCAAATCTGACTGTTTGACTATTTTTCGTGATAAGAGGACACAATGTTGATGAGGACTCAATGTTTGCAAGTGTTTAGACTTCAAAATGACTCCAAGAAAGTGTGTTGTTTGATGTAAAATTGTTTTGCATACACTTGAAGACACAAAAGACACAATGTTTTGTTGTTTGGTCTTGAATGTTTTGAATGTTTAACATAAGTCAAGCACAATTCTTATGGTTGGCCAAGACAATAGTTGTTGATCCCACATGGGGTTTTACCCCCGAGGCTACGCTATTCAGAGCGGATATTTAGATGCTTGACCTCACTGGCTCCACCCTCGGCACTCACTTCTCGGGTCAGCCAAGCATCAGTCCCCATGAAAACTCCCCATGGCGAACTTTGTATCTCTACTAAGAACCGTATGTGTGTGGGCCGCTACCAGAGGTCCGACCTCCTGCCCCAACAACTAGAAGGATTTGGGCTTCTAAAACAAAATGGTGCTAGTAAGGGCATCAGCTCGTGTGGCCATACATGCGGCACTTTCAGCTCTGTAAATACAGAAGGCTCCCAGCCGGTAGGGGTTACGCCCTACAAATGATCAAATAAATTTGATCAAACGGGTTTATGGGGAGACATAGTGTCAGTATGAACTAATCAACACACGTTATTCATAGTTTTCACCATGAATACATTTGATTATAGTGGTTCGGAAGAGGTGGGTTTTCCTCGCTACCACTTGGGTCGTTCTCTTCTCACTAGTAGTCCTAATGACCACACGGGAAGACAGGCCCTCTAAAGATTAAACAAAAAGAGCCTATTGCTCAAGACACAAAAGACAATGATTCAATTTTAGTGCACCAATGGAAGTGTTTGCTATTCTATGAAAACAAAGCACACAACAAAAATTCAAAACCCTAGCCAAGGACCTGCAACAAAAGTTGTTAGTAGTTTGGGTTGTTTGACATAATCACCCCTTCCTGCAAACACACAGGTTAGGTACATTTAGAAACCCAAAAGACTTTGTGACATAGGGGCCTTCAACAAAACGTTTTGCTTCCAAGACAAGCTGCACCAATTTAGTTAGCTAGATCTGAAAGTGTTAGTCCAAAAATAAACCAAATTTGAAACCCCAAGTACAAAATCCAAAAATTGAATCAATGAAAACTTCAAAATTTTGAAACAGTAAATACACAGACGCTGTTACCCTCAACACAGACGCGTCTGGATAACATAGACACGGTTTTGTGACGCACAGACGCGCCTAAAAATCACAGACGCTCCTTTCCGACACAAACGCGAGTAGAAATAACACAGACGCGCTTCTGAAACACAGACGCTCCTTTCTGAAACCTGCAAAATAAAATTTGTCGAAAACACAGACGCGATTCCAGATCCCGCAAACGCGCTAGAAAATCAAAGACACGATCTGAAAGTTCACAGAGGCGGAAAAAAAAACTAAAATGCTATCGAAAAATGTCCGATCTGCAACTTCAAAAACGCAAAATCTGCAACAAGGAGGTTAGATGCAAAGGGACAAGAGTCCCACCGGGCGTGCCAAAATGTATATGGTGAAAATGGATAACAATAATAACAACATTGAAAGGCTAAATGAATTCAACCACCAAACCCTAGCCTAACAACAACAAAGATCCACCATAACATATGAAGATTACCTAAGACAATGCAAATCAAATGAAATCACAAAGATTATACCATCATATGTCCAATAGGGTTTTGATCTCCATTCTTCCTATCTCCATTGATCTTGCTTGATATATTTGCTCTCAAATTTTAGGTGCACAAGAGCTAAACAAAGAACGGAATGTGGTTGCAAGTAGGATCATAGTGTAGTCAAAATGATCATTAGGGCATTGAGTCATTAGGATGCTTGATTAGGGTTTGATAATGAAGGAAGCATCTCCTTATATAGAAGACACAATATGAAATGGAGGGATAAGATTGAGAGGTGTAAAACGGAGGTCGGCTAGGATTAGAGGGTAGGTAAAAGAAATACCAAAATAATGAAAGGGGTAGGTAGTGTATGAATTAAGAGATGAATGACATGTGTCATGTGTAGAAAAAGATAATGAATTAATTAAATAAATAAAGATTTATTTAATTAATAGAAGAAATGGGATAATTAAATAAATTAGAATATTTATTTAATTTAGGAAAAGGATAATTCAAATAAATAAATGTATTTATTTAAATGAGAAATAAGGCTAGAAGAGGATAAATGAATTAATTAAATAAATAAGGATTTATTTAATTAATAGAAGAATTAGGCTTAGATAATTAAATAAATAAAATATTTATTTAATTAGACTGGACAATTTTAGGTGTCTACAACTGCATTTGAATTAAATATTTTAATAACAGTATTTCCAAGGCATCTAAATCATCTTTTAAAGCATTTGTAATCGGTACACCTATGAGAAAAGGGAAAGATGTATGTCACAGTTATGATTGCAGATCTAGTCATGGCGGTAGTAGAGGGGATAATGACGATGAAGAAAAATTGATGGAGTTTGAATCTCTTCTAGCTAAGAGACTTCCAAGAGGCACTGGTAGATATAAAGGTAAACTACCTCTTAAGTGTTTCTCTTGCAATAAGATTGGACATATTGTTGCAAATTTCCCTAACAGTGATAGAAAGGAGAAGTTTAGGAAATATAAAGGAAAAGGGAAGAAACAATGCTATGTTGCAATTGATGAAGGAATGACAAATGAGGAATCTGAGGAAGAGGATAATGAGGAAATTGTCTTTGTTGTTGTGAAGGAAGATCTGACTGATGAAAAGGCTTCGGTATCTCAGTTTGACTCTAGTGATGAGTGGATAATAGATAGTGGTTGTTCACATCACATGACTAGTGATAAGAACAAATTCATATCCCTTGAAGAGTTTGATGGTGGTGTGGTAAGATTTGGTAACAACTCACCCTGCATGGTAAAAGGTAAAGGATCTATTTCATTGAATGGTAAGAGTAATGCAGATGATGTTTATTGGGTTGAAGGTTTAAAACATAACTTGTTGAGTGTTGGACAACTAAATGATAAAGGATATCACCTTGAGTTTAAAAAAGGAGTGTGCAGGATCATGGGATGCAATGGAGTTTTGATAGCTATTGGTAAACGGACTAGAGGTAACCTTTTTCATCTGAATGCTAATGTGAATAGTTGTTTGGTGGCTAAAATTGAAGATAGTTGGTTGTGCTTTGATAACTTGATAAGGGTCAACAAATCTAATATGATGAGAGGTATGCCCCAACTTGTTTAACTGGATAATGTATTATACAAAGATTGTCGGATGGGTAAGATGACTTCGACATCTTTTAAGAGTAAATCTTTTTCTTTAGAGCATATCTTGATTTAGTGCTTATTGATCTATGTGGTCCTATGAGGACTAGAAGTTTTTATGGTGATAAGTTTTTTATGATTTTCACTAATGATTTTTCAAGGATGATGTGGGTAACTTTCTTGAAGGAGAAATCATAGGCATTCAACAAATTCAAGATCTTTAAAGCTCTAGTTGAAAAGGAAACTGACAAGAATCTAAAGTGCTTAAGATCTGACCAGGGTGGAGAATTTACTTCTGATGAGTTTACTAGGTATTGTGAAGAACATGAAATAAAAAGACAAATGTCAGCACCTAGGACTCCACAACAGAATGGCATTGCAAAGAGGAGAAACAGAACAATAGTGGAAGCTGCTAGAACAATGTTGATACAAGGAGATGTTCCTAAAATGTTTTGGAGAGAAGCAATTAGCACTGTTGTTTATACTTTGAACTGGGTTCTTGTGAAGAAAGGTAATGATAAAACACCTTATAAACTTTGGCATGGTAATACTCCTAATGTCAGCTACTTTAAAGTTTTTGGTAGTAGATGTTTTATTAAGAGAGATGATTTTACTGGAAAGTTTGATGTGAAGAGTGATGAAGGAATATTTATTGGATATTCTACTAAGAGTAAAGCATTCAAATGTTATAATAAAAGGACAAAGAAAATAGTTGAGTGTGAATGTTAAAATTGATGAATTTTCTGACAAACCTGATGAGTCCAACAGATTTGAGCCTGCTGAAGATTAAAAAAAACTTGTGTATATTGAACTGGAAGTGCAACAGGAAGATGAGCAGAACAATGCAGAAATAGGAGCTCAATCGATAAGAGATGAAAAAGATGACGAACATGAAGTAGAAGCATTGCACCGGAAATGGTAATCCCAAGATATATAAGGCTAAATCATTCAGAAGACCAGATTATAGGTGACAAGAATATTGGTGTGTAGACAAGAAGAAAAATCAGAGAGAATTCATGTCTAATTTCAACTATTGAGTTGAAGACTGTTAGAGAAGCTTTGAAAGATGAAGAACTTGATCAGATTGAGAAGAACAATACATGGTCTCTTGTTTCTAGACTGGAAGACAAAAACGTTATTGGGACAAAATGGGTATTCAAAAACAAACTCAATGAGAATGGTGAAGTTGTTAGAAACAAGGCGAAAGTGGTTTGCAAAGGGTATGCACAAGAAGAAGGTGAAGACTATGGTGAAACCTTTCCACTGGTAGCAAGACTTGAAGGTGTTAGAATGTTGCTTGCCTTTGCTATTTTTAAAGGATTTAAGGTATATCAGATAGACGTTAAATCAACTTTTCTGAATGGTATCTTGGAAGAAGAAGTATATATAGAACAACCAGATGGCTTTGCATTGAGTGAAGATGAAAATATGGTTTGCAAACTACACAAGGCACTATATGGATCAAAGCAAGCTCCTTGAGCGTGGTTTGAAAGATTGCATGCACATCTTATCAAGATAGGATTTCAAGGAACCAGTGAAGACGGTAACATATATTTGAAGACTGATGGAGACAAAATGTTAATTGCTGAAGATTTAGTTGATGATATAATATTTGGTGAAAATGATGAAATGTGTATGTCTTTTGCAGATGAAATGAAGAAAGAATTTGAGATATATCTTATTAGTGAGATAAAATTCTTTATTGGTTTACAGATTCAACAACTGGAGAATGGAATATTTATTTGTTAGACTAAGTATGTAAAAGAAGTCTTGAAAACTTTTGGCATGGAAGATTGTAAACCAATTGGTACTTCGATGGTGATAGGTTGTAAATTGTCAAAACAAGATGATTCACCATCTGTGGATGAGAAAGAATGCAGGTCCATGGTTGGAAAGTTGCATTATGTTGTTCATAGTAGACCAAACATTGCACATGTTGTTGAATTGGTTGCAAGATTTCAGAAATATCCTAAGGAGACACACATGGTAGCGGTAAAAAGGATATTCAGGTATTTGAAAGGAACAATTGATTAAGGTTTGTGGTATCCTTACAATGATAATTTTTCTTTAAAAGTGTTTCACAGATGCAAATTGGGCTGGAAATGTTGATGATCGGAAAATCACAACTAGTGGAGCTTTCTTTTTAGGAGAAAGATTGGCGTCCTGGATAAGCAAGAAATAATCTTGTATTTCACAATCTACAACTGAAGCAAAATATGTGGCAACATCAATGAATTGTACTCGGGCTATATGGATGAGACATATTTTGGAAGGTTTTAAGGAAGACATGTCTGAACCGGTGACTATTCATTGTGATAACACTAGGGATATTAATATTAAAAAAAATATTGTATTACATGCAAGAACAAAGCACATTGAGTTGAAGTATCACTTTCTAAGGGAAAGACTACAGGAGAAGAAAATAAAAATGGAGTATGTGTCTAGCAAAGAGTAGTTAGCAGATATATTCACTAAACCTTTGCCTAAGACAACCTTTGAATATCTCAGAGGTAGATTAGGGGTTGTACCCCTACACAAGATCAACTAAGATGTCAACGATGCATCAATCCGATGAATTCATTGAATATCTTTCAGTTTTGGATTGATGTGAAGTGAGCTAATCCTCAGGGGGAGCAGCTACGATGAGATAAACAGAGATGGTAGCAGCAGAGATGAAGACAATAGAGGTATTTGCACCTTTGGCATTGTTGTCAAAAGGGGAGAAGAACTAGTTGAGAAGAAGAAGAACTAGATAACCAACAAAAGAAATACAAAGGAGATGTTGAGCACAAGAGCAAGTACATAACATATTAGTTTAGTTTAGCATGATGAGGTTTTTCAGTGTTGCCATGAATGCAAAAGGGGTAGAATATTGGCATATTGGCATAACTGATAATGTGAATGGATATTGGCATAACTGTTGATGATATTGATGAACCAATATAAGGATTGTTGGTGATGATATAGTTGAGATGTTGTTTGATGACTTGATGGTCAGTTTGTATTGTCATTGATGGAAACTATGGTTACATTGTTCTATCGTGTTATCTCAGTCGTCTATGATTGACCAGAAAGCTATGGAATGGATTTGACAGTTAATTGGCAAATAGGACTTTAACCGGTAAATGTGAAACTATGTTATGCTTAAGTAATTGGATCTAGAGATTGTTGAATAATTTGGTGTTGTGGTTTGGAATATGTGTTTGTAACATTGTAATGAGGTTATGACCGGAACCTTATCATGTTTTGGGTATCGGAAGTCATGTTTGTGATTGACTGATGTATTTTTTGTAGGGTTTTAGTAGGTTTTAAGAATCGGTATTCAAATCTTATAATTGGTAATGATTTTGAGTTCGGCGGTGTATTACATTATGTTTGTAAGATGGTGATGACATGGTTGAATCCATGTGAAGTGTTAAAATATTGTTTTGGCGCGATTAAAGATGGAATCTCTTGGGAAACAATGAAGAATGTAAAAGAATATTTTAAGGGCTTGATTGCTTATCAGATCAAAGTGTGGTGATGATTTATGATCATTCAACGACTGTAATTGATTTGTAACTTGTTGTAATGATCCATATGATGATCTGTAAATATTTGTAAAGATTTGTGATGATCTATGATGTAAGTCTTAGTATTAGGTTAGGGTTTTGTAACCGACTAAGTTGTAAAGTCTATTTAGGGTAAGTCTGTGATAATTTAATGTGTCACTGATCAAAAGAAGAGTGTGTGGTCGAACCAGTGTGTGTGTGTCCATGAGAGATAAGAAAATTGGAGTAGAAAAGGATATGTACAAGCAAGAAGAGAGTGCTATTTTCATATCATACATTTGTTGTTCCCTAACAGTTGCAGCAGACTCAAAATCCCTTAACCGGGTAGGTCCTAACAGGCCTGATTGTATAAATCCCTTTATTGGGTGACTCGTTATCTTGGGTTCTAAATCCTTTCACAAGGTTACTCCTAATAGAGTAAAGCTCCTAACAGGGCTGAGGTAAATCCCTTAACCGGGGGATTCCTAATAGGGTCTGCTCCTAACCGGTCATATTTGTAAGCTGGTATTCAGGCTAGGCTCCTAACAGTGCGCATTCCGAAAGAGTGCAAAATCTTATGGGTACCAATTCCCACCATGGTTTTTCCCATTTGGGTTTCCACATGAAAAATCCTGGTGTTCATATGGTGATTGATTTGTGTTTGTGTTAAGTTGATATCTTTCTATTGCATGCATGATATAGAACACTTAAATAAGTAGTTTGATAAATCTAATTGGTAGATTTATTTCAGTGACTACCGGTACTGGTTATGATCTATTTTGGTGAATTATTGATCAATATGTTGTTAATATTGATTCACCCCCCCCCCCCCCAGTTTTAACCGAATCCTCTAAATAACATTATCATTCATATTTCTCCTGCATTTTTCTAAATTTTTATCAAAATAAGCCATTGTTGATTGCATATCAATATTTTCATATTGATCTATAGGAGAACACTTGAAAATAGTATCAAAGAAATCCTCATCAAGCTTGATGAGTGTTTTCTTCCCATCCGCGACTTTCATTGATCTGGTGGTAGGATCATACCTATTGGCAAGTACCAACACAAATTCTAGATTTTGAGCTAACATGGGAAATGCAGCCACCAGATGAATTTCACTATTTATGGTGGGCTCCATCTTGTAAGAAATAGGTGGCTCTCTTACCCTCTTCGAGAACTCAATGAGATCCACATGACCGATCTCGGTGTCCCTAACATTGTCAATATTTGATGTCACAGAAGAAGGAAACACTAGATGTATATCTTGCTTCTTAAACTTCATTGATTTTTTGCTTGGCTAGGGTTCCGACATTTGCAATGGATGCACTGCAACATGAAAAACCTTCATAAAATTCTTCATTTGATAGAAAAAGGCCATCGATTGACCACAAATTGATCAAAAATCATCAATTTGTATGTGTGTGCATTGGGTGCAAATCGGACTTATAAGTCCAATTTGCTCTTAAATATGTGTGAAATCAAAACAGGTGCATATCAAACTTATAAGTCTGATTTGCACTTGTAAAGTTGGCAATGAATAAAAACAAAAATAAGTGTATATCGGGCTTATACCCTCGATTTACACTCTGGGAATAATAAAAATAAGTGTGGTGTAATTCGAGGTTATACCCTCGATTTACACTTGTCTTGATAAAAACAAAGTATTCACTTAAGTGGTGGTCGAGATTATAACCTCGATCACCATTTAACAAAGGTAAATCAAAAAGAAGTGGTGGTCGGGGTTATACCCCCGATCACCATTTTGGAAGAGCAAAATAAAATCAAGTGGTGGTCAGGTTTATAAACCCAACCACCATTTTAAAACAACAAAATAATATTGGTGTTAGGTAGGGTTATACCCCCGACCACCACTCAGAAAGAACAAAGAAACAAAAATGGGGTGGTCGGGTTTAATCGACTACCACCGAAAGCAACAATTAATAAAAATAAAACAGTGGGGGCGGGACTGTATCCCTGCCACACACCGTCGAGCATGGATCTAGTGTATGACAGGGAAATAGCCACACCAAACACTGTCAAGCCAAACAATAATACAATCTAAGGAAATAATGGGGGTGAGTCGAGATTCCAATCCGACTCACCCCTGACTCTAGGGTTTCAAAAATCATTTAAAAACCATGCAAATTTTTGATATTAATCGTACGTATTGAAGTATAACTTAAATGCATACAATTACTAACAAAATTCGACAGAGAAAGCCTAAAAATAAAAAAAATGAAAGAGGGGAAAAACAACATACCCGAATCTGCAAATTGAATTTGAAGAAAGTCGAGCTCCTCTAAAATCTCCAAGAACACAAGAAGATAAAACTGGGGCACACAAATCGGGTAAATAAAGAGACAAAGAAACCCGATCCAAAAGAACTCTTCAAAACAATAAATGAAGGTCGCGACACTTATCAAACCCAAAATGGCTTCTAAAGTGCAAAATCAGGTTTAAAACCCCACTCGACATTTGAAAGGCCAAAATGGCGTAATTTCGAGTTTAAAACCCAAGTTTACACCAAAACAGGAAAAACATCCCTAAGTTAAAATTTTAAAATTTTAATCCATAGGAGGGAAAACTAAATTCTAATACTCAATATTCGAAGACTAATGAGACGACCAAAATGTCTCATTACTTGACTTAAGAGAAAAGAGGGATAAATTTAGCAAAAATTTGTAGGGGTCGTTTTGTTTTCATAAAAAACAAAAAATGAGGACAACAATAACAAAAAGAGAACAATTAGTCATAATGCTCAACTCTCCTATAGGATTTAAGTTGAGTCAAATTGGTTGTTCCCTAATGAAAGAGTTTGGAAATGGTTCTTAGTTTGCATTCCTTTGGTAAAGACCCTATTTTCACCGTTTCAACATCTACAAAAACCATCATCTTTATGTAAATTATTTTTTTCCTCATTATATCACAATCATTAAAGTAACCAACATTATAAATATATTTGAAGAGCTTATTTCTTATTGTTATTTTGTGTGATAAAGAGAACAAGAACAAAATAAAGAGGGAGTACAACTTAGTTTGTATCCATTATTCAAATTTAATTACATCACTTTATTCTTTTACATGTAGAGATAAACCAATATATAAGTTCTACTACCATTTAGAAGTTACTAAACCGCCAACTTGTCTTGCACATGGGCCAAACAAAGATATTCATCATATAAACCTAGCATCCAAATTGTGAACAAATGTATTAAATGTGAACAATAGAATCTATAATATAATCTAGGCAAGGAGACTTCACAAGAGATAACACCAAGAACTTGAAATAAATTAAAACCAATAATAGAAGAAGACATGTAAAATATGTGCACCTCTAAGTGAATTTCATGACAATGAGTTAGCACAACAACAAAAACCCAAAATTCAAGTAGAAAGAACACTCATTTTAGAGCAGTAATGGAGGCAATTTAACAAAGGAAATGAAAGAATAAATAACTAAAAACAACATCAAACCTCCATTATTTTGGATGAGATCTAAGGATTGTTAGTGGATGCCCTTTACAAATTTGTCACTCAAATGTATAGCATGGGGGTAGAAAGAGTGGATTCAATCAAGAAAGCAGTAGCATAAACTTTGGATGAAGTGGGTGATAGAATATGAGACAAGGAATCTCATTAAATAGATTTTCCAAGAGGAAAAGTTGAATGCTAAGATGTAAAGTTAAATGGAGGTTTAGGATTGAATTCATAGCATTGTGAAAAGTGTCACAAGGAAAAGGAAGATCCAAAATCAAATGATGGTATTTGATCAAGATGTAGGATTAAATGAGAAAATTAACTATTGGCATATGATGTTGAAAGGATAAGCATGCTCACACATGTGTGAGAAAGGTGACATGTTTGGGAGATATGCTTACATGTACATATGAGCAAAGAGGCGGAGATGAGTCAAGGTCAAGGGGTGAAGTGGAGGATTATAATGCTTCCAAGTCAACATGTTCACACATGTATGAGCAAAGAGTGGGGTGAATTAACATGCCCACATATGTTTCTGAACATGGAGTGGATCAAGGTGGATAAATAGCATGGCTCCAAGTTAACATTCTCACACATTTGTGAGCAAGATGTGGGTTAAGTTGGTAGAATGGAGAAGTAGGAACACATGTTAGATGATGAATTGGCTAAATTTTAATCCATGTAAATGGATAAATGACTAGGATTAAAAGGTTAAGTATTAACAATGATGTGAAACTAAAAATAGAAGAAATATTAAGTGAAATTAATTAACTAATCATGGATTAATAAATTGATTGAGCTAGAAAAATAAGAAGCTAAGGTTATGTAATTAGGTTGGTTTAATTAGTTAATTTTAGGAGAGGAATAGGAACATGCATAATTACTTGTGAAGGATAATTAATTAAATAACTATCTATTTAATTAATCATGAGAATATGGTGGAATAGTTAATTACAAAAAAAATTAATCAACTACTTACTTATTAATTAAAGTGTGTGGAATTAGTTAGTGTTGAATTTGGGTTGTTTGCAAAATATACTATACAAGCATCATCCCATGTCTCTAACAATAGAAAAAGTAATATATGAAATCACTGAAAGGGAATCATGAAACTATAAGTCAATGCCACCTATAGTTGGTGCCCATATTTGAAGGGTTGTGGTAAATATATCACATTTCTCATTTCTATCATAAGAATCTATCATAGCATGTCATAGTTAATCCTTCCAAATTGGGCACCCTAATTTATCTTATTTAAACCCTTCATATATGTTTTGTAATAGTAATAATGAAATTCATATATTGGTGAATGTTCTTAGTTAACATGTGCAAGTCCCTCTTACACCTCTCTTATACACAACATATGATCTTACATTTTTTATGTGTGATGAATAACTTGCGGAGGCCATAAATTTTGACTCAAAAGTTGGTTGAGCTCTTTTTTAATTGAAGAGCTTGGATAGGTCAATATTATCATAAGATAATTTAGCTAGATAAAGCACGTTTCAATATTTTTAAAGTTATGACCTTTATAACTCAAAATATATATTTTAATGCTCTCAACATTAAAATACAAGGTTGAGACAACTTTCCAAAGATTATCTCACATTTCAAATGTATATTTGAAGAGAAAAGGAAATACTAGCACTACCAATAATTTGCTAGAGATTTAGAGGCCATAAATATACTGCACCACCTAAACATCTATATACTAACTCACTTTGTCAAAGTATGTAAAACACTCCAAAGTATCAACTTTCTTTAATAATACCATCCCATCTTCCACCATTTTATGAACAAAATGATACTATACATCATTCTACTTCATTTATGCATGAAAGGTTAGCTTCTTTCCCAAGTTGATGACACTATAACTTCTTTCACATATGGATGTCTTTGTTGTCATTGATGTCAAACCATTGTCAATCCTATAGGACCAGGTTATTGTTGGTGATCCGAATACGTATGTGTTTAGTTGATGTATGGTGTATCTGATTGATGGTTCGGAGGATGTCTGAGAGTCACATTGTACTAATTAAGATGATACGAAGTGATGATTTTATGTGTTTCTGGAAGTCTGGTATTCCTTACCTGGTCCAAAAGTGATTATGTTATCTTTGTTGTTTGCTCTAGTGAAACTTATTGTGGTCCGGAATGAGTGTTTGAAATGGATATGTCTCAGATGATCATGTTGTCTATTGGGATTGCTTTTCTCATCATGACTATGTTTAAAATCAAGATGTTGTGGTTCTTTTGGGGTGAATTTTTTTTTTTTTTTAGATCTAGGATAAGACAGTGTGATTTTAGCAGATCAAGTGTTGTACTGGTTTGTGCATATTGGTCTAAGAAGTTGTGTGTAAAGACTTTTGATATTGATTGGAAGGTGTGTCAACTTGGTGTGAACCCTCACACGTCTTTTTTACCTTCCAGATGATATATTTTTGGGTCGATTCTATGTATACATTGCATATTCTTTTGGTCAACCTAGTGAAGTTTATTATGGATCCGATCAATATATTGAGCATATTGGTTGTGTTAGATATAGACAGATATAGAGAGAGATATACAATTAATGAGTGCAAAAGTAGTGTGAATTTTCAGAGATGTACAAAGTAGACAGATGAATATACATTGTGAATTGTTATCTACATTCTAACAAATGTTATTTTGTATACAGTTCGATTTGCTATTCCTATTGTTTTTCTAAGAGAAGATTGTATCTTGCTCTGAAGGAGTGATCTTCAATTGATCAAGTCCTCTTTTGTATCTTTCATGAGGTTGTGTGCCTCAGTCAGCAAGTACAAAATAGTGAGCTCTTTGGCAAGAAGTCGTGTTCATTCTAAATAATTATTATATATGTAGTCACATAAATTTGTCCACTTAATTAAATGAATATTTACTATTTATTTGATTATCTAACCCTCAATAATCAGTTAATTAAATTAATATTTAATTAATTCATCCTCAAACCATTCTCCTATTAATTAAATAAGTGATTCAATTTATTTAAATTAATTCATTTAGCCACACTCAAAATCAATTAAATGAATAAATCATATTTATTTAATTCAACCCCCCTTTCCTCTTTTTAAATAAATAATTAAAATATTTATTTAAATCCCTAATCTACCCCCCCCCCCTTGCATTCTCCTACAAATGCAAGTTGCAACCACAATTGAAATAAATTAATTTATTTTTAATTAAAATCCTATTTTTCCCTCACCCATCAAACCCACTTGCAACCCTAAATCCCCTTCTAGACTTTTCTAACCACTTTCTAAGTTCTTCTAATCATTCCTAATTAGCCTAAACCCATCCCTTAATTATTGTCACATTCCTAAGCAACTTGAAGTCACTTCTCAAAACCTCAAGGTCTTTGAAAAGCATTTAATGCTTTATGTGTTCAACAAGTTAACCCCTAAAGTCTTCCAAACCACTAATGACTATTACATGACCATTAATGACTCTTACATAACCATTTATGGTTAATTCCACTTGTCCACATGGTTAGAGGCTTTACCTCTAACTCAACCTCCATTTGACTCATGGGTCTCTTCAAGAATTTATTGCTTTGACCATGGTTATCCCCACTAAATCTTGCACAAGAGTTTATCCATTGGATAAAGGCATTATTTATTGGATAATGGCTTTATTCATTCAAATCAACACTAGTCTTACCTCCCAAGCTAACCTTCAAGTTGTAAGGAAGTTAAGTAGCGGAAACAACTTCCTACACTAACCTTGAGAGGAGGGTAATGCAAAACTTTTTCAGATTATTACAACAGTTACAGAAAATAGAAATAGATATAACAGCAATCATACCACAACACAATGATTTACGTGGGGAAAACCCTTTCGGGAGAAAAACCCCACCCTCCAAAAGCAGCTCAATATTTTATTCAGCAATCAAAAACAGATTACAAAATACTTGCAGAGCAAGCTCTTCGCAGGAGTAGCACTAATCAGAGATTCAGAGGCAACTCAATAGCCATGAGACTCTTACACACAACCTCTATCTCACACACCTCATAAATAGGAGATACAATACAAGAAACCGTCAAACGGTATTACAAAACCATGGGCTAAAACCACCCAATAAGGTGTAGCCGACCTTATCTCCCTTCTATGACATGTTAAAGCACACATCAACACGTGTCGCTCCCTTTTACAGCTCATTTATGTATTCGATACAAATTATTTTTCCTATTTCAGGAGTACAAACTTCCGGAGGCCATAACTTGAGAACCGGGTGTCCGATTGACGAACCGTTTGAAGCGCCGGAAAGCTCGCGAAGTGCTCTATCACCTCGTAACCCGCTTCGCTGGTTACGGCCACTTTTCAGGGCGTTTCGGAGCCTCTAAAGTCCCCAAAATTAAGTTTAAACATTTTATTGCACCCCTCCAAGACGAAAACTTTAATATCTTCAAAACTAGCTGTGACCTTGCGACGAAACTTTACCGGAATGCTTATCTAGCCAACCAGAACCTTCAGGGAGAGTTTCGCACTATTTTGTGCTCAAATGAAAACTTACTATAAATAGTAACCTCATATAAATGCAAGGTTGAGACACCATTTTTCCCAACAAATCTCCCACTTGTCGAACACCTTGCATGAGCGAAAGGGAATGTCAACACAATGAATCAATTGCTAGGGGCCATAAGGCCCATAGACTCTGAACACCATCTGAACTTCTCTGTGCTCACAGCCTTAGTTAAAGCATCTGCAACATTCATCAAAGTGTCCACCTTAACCAGCTTCACCCTACCATCTTCGACCATATCTCTAACAAAATGATACTGAACATCAATATGTTTGGTCCGGGCATGAAATGTCGGGTTCTTAGCTAGGCTAATTGCACTCTGACTGTCACAGTAAACTGTCACTGTACCTTGTTTTATTCCAATATCCGAACACAGTCTCTTAAGCCAAATGGCCTCTTTACAAGCATGAGTAGCTGCCATATACTCTGCTTCAGTAGTGGATAAAGCAACCACAGCCTGTCGCTTACTCATCCAACTAATTGCACCACCAAACAAAGTAAACACATAAGCACTGGTGGATCTTCTGCTATCAATATCACCTGCCCAATCTGAATCTACATAACCATGGATATCAAGGGAAGTCATGTCTCCAACTGAATTACCATGATAACACAAAGAATACTCTGAAGTACCCTTCAAATATCTAAAGACTCTTTTGACTGCATCCCAATGAACTCTACCAGGATTAGACATATATCTAGAAAGTACTCCCACTGCTTGGGCAATGTCTGGTCTAGTACAGACCATAGCATACATTAAGCTTCCAACCGCACTCTGGTAAGGCACTCTGCTCATGTCTTCCATCTCCAATGGGGATGTAGGACAATCTGAAACAGATAGTTTCATTCCAACTGTAAAAGGAACACTCAATGGTCTACAATTCTGCATGTTGAACCTTTGTAACACTGAATTCACATACTTACTCTGGCCTAGCCATAGCTTTCTGTTCGCCCTATCTCTTCTAATTTCCATCCCAAGAATGTGCTTTGCTGCACCAAGATCTTTCATTTCAAATTTAGCAGCGAGCTGAGACTTCAGTTCTGAAATCATACCTTTCCCTTTACCAATGAATAACATATCATCAACATACAATGCAATGAATAAGAAATGATCACCATAAGATTTATAATAAACACAGTGATCTGATTTAGAACGTTCAAATCCCAAACTCAACACATATGTATCAAATTTTTGGTACCACATCCTAGGACTTTGTTTGAGGCCATACAAAGATTTCTTCAATTTACAGACCAAATTACTTTTGCCTTTCACCACATAGTGCTCTGGCTGTGTCATATAAATATCTTCCTCCAAATCACCATGAAGGAAAGCAGTTTTCACATCCATTTGTTCAACCTCTAAATCATAAGCAGTAGCAATAGAAAGCAAAAATCTAATGGACGTCATTTTTGCAACAGGAGAAAATATCTCACCGTAATCAACACCCTCAACCTGAGAGTAGCCTTTTGCAACCAACCTTGCTTTATACTTCTCAATGCTTCCATCTGAACCAATCTTTTTCTTGAACACCCATTTACAACCAATAGGTTTTCTTCCTTCAGGCAATGGTACAAGATCCCATGTATCATTCTTTTTCAAAGCTGCCATTTCTTCCTCCATAGCAATCTTCCAGGATTCTGCATCATTCATACCTAATGCCTCTTCTACAGATTTTGGTTCATCCACACTAGTATTCAAAGCAAAAATACATCTCCAATCATCAGGTGAATACCTTTCAGGTGGTTGTCTATGTCTTGTAGACCTTCGAACAAGCTGAGTTGGAGGTTCTTCCTCCTCTTCTGAAGATTCAGAGCTAGATGAGCTCTCCTCAAATTCTTGCCTATCTAGGGGTCTCGATTCAACTCTTTCAGGTGTAGAAGGAAGTTGAATCACATCTTCCTTTTTAGTCTGTTCTGGCTGCAATGTAACAGAAGGAGACTTAATTTCTCTAAAAATAACACTTCTACTGTGAATTACCTTTTGTGCAACAGGGTCCCAAAGCTTGTATCCTTTCACACCATAACTATACCCGATGAAGATACATTTCACAGCCTTGTTCTCCAACTTTGTTCGCTTCTCCTTTGGCACATGTGCATATGCCTCGCAACCAAAAACTCTAAGATGTCTCAATGAAGGCTTGTGACCTGACCATGCTTCCATAGGCGTTTTATCAACAAGAGCTGATGTAGGAGACCTGTTAATCAGGTAGCAAGCAGTGGCAACAGCTTCAGCCCAAAACTTTTGTTCAAGACCAGCACCACTCAACATACTCCTAGCCTTTTCCATCAGTGTCCTGTTCATTCTTTCTGCAACTCCATTCTGCTGTGGAGAATATGGAGTTGTCTTCTGCCTGTTAATTCCACAGTCTTTACAGAATCTATCAAAATCATTAGAGCAAAACTCACCGCCATTATCAGTTCTCAAACATTTTATTTTCTTTTCAGTCTGCAACTCAACCATTGCTTTAAATTCTTTAAAACGACTAAAAACTTCAAATTTACTCTTTAGAAAATATACCCATGTCCTTCTACTAAAATTATCAATAAATGAAACATAATATGTGGATTTTCCAATCGAAGAGACATCTACTGGACCAAACACATCAGAATGGATAAGATCCAAAACACCACAAGTTTTATGAGAACTCGAGTAAAACTGAACGCGGTTTTGTTTTCCATAAATGCAATGCTCACAGAAATCAAAGTCAAGGTTACAGTCATTCAAACCTTCAACAAGGTTTTTATTTTTCAAGGTCCTTAGACCCTTTTCTCCAATGTGGCCAAGCCTCTGGTGCCATAACATAGTCTTTTCTGCAGGTAACTTTGCTTCAGACGAAAGAGCACCCTTAGGTACCCAAAAACCATTTCCATCTGCTGAAGGTGAAACCTTCAAATCTTCCAGTGAAGTATCCGCAGATTTACTCTTTACAGAAGTGCTATTACACTCAACAGTGTATGCTTCAAGCTTATACAAAGTGCCAAACCTGACACCTCTAGCAACTACCATAGCACCCTTAATCATCTTACATCCTGCTTCAGAAAAGACTACCTGCACACCTGCATCTATCAGTTTGCTCACAGATAACAGGTTTCGTTTTAATCCAGGGATATGCAGCACACCATTAATCCTTTTTATTCTACCATCAGAAAACCTGATTCTAACCTTACCTCGACCAACAATGTCTAGATGTGAATCATCACCCAAGTACACCTTACCTCCATTAAATCCTTCATATTCAGAAAACCAATCTCTATTGGAAGTCATATGAAAAGATGCACCTGAGTCAATTAGCCAGGCATCATTACCTGCATGAGTCGCCAAAGCCGCAATAAATGCATCGCCATCTTCCTTGTCGGACTCAGAATCAGAATCGAACTTTTTCTTTTTCTTCTTCTTTTCTTCTTTGCAGTCCTTACGGATGTGACCCGGTTTACCGCAATTCCAGCAAATGACTTTGGACTTTCCAGGAGATTTCGATCTCCCTTTGGATTTGGACTTGCCGCGCTTCTCATTCTTCTTGCCTTTCTCCTTAGGTCTTCCACGAACGGTTAGGGCTTCCTTTGAACTGATGGATACCTTCCTTCGCATCTCTTCACCGAGTAGGGCACCCACCACATCTTCAGATTTCAAAACAACAGAAGTACTACCGATAGCCATAACAAGAGAATCCCACGAATCAGGCAAAGAACAAAGCAAGATCTGACATTTCTCCTCCTCATCCATCTTAACACCGACGGATACTAATTGAGCCACAATCATATTGAATGCTTCTAGGTGGTCTGCAATTCGTCCACCCTCTTCCATCTTCAAGGAATACAATTTCTTTCTTAAGAAAATTTGATTTAATAAAGATTTCACTTGATACATCTCACCAAGCTTAGTCCATAGCTTCTTTGCAGAGTTCTCTTCATGGACATTGATTAGAACAGAGTCTGCCAGGCACAGTCTGATTAGACCCTTGGCTTTTCGGTCCATAACATCATACTAAGCTGCCGCAGTAGGATCTGAGGGCCTTTGGACATTCGCATCAACAGCATCCCAAAGATCTCGATCTATTAGCAGATCTTCCATCTTCAGCTTCCACATCTCAAAATTACTTCCATTAAATTTCTCCACCTCTATTCTCCCTGACGAACTCGCCATCTGAATATTCCTGCAATAGGATCAAAAAGTGTCTTCTGCACAAGCTCCCACTCAAATCTGGATTAGTTCAAAAAAAACCCAACTGCCCACAATTGAAACCAAAGGTGATCAGGCTCTGATACCACTTGTAAGGAAGTTAAGTAGCGGAAACAACTTCCTACACTAACCTTGAGAGGAGGGTAATGCAAAACTTTTTCAGATTATTACAACAGTTACAGAAAATAGAAATAGATATAACAGCAATCATACCACAACACAATGATTTACGTGGGGAAAACCCTTTCGGGAGAAAAACCCCACCCTCCAAAAGCAGCTCAATATTTTATTCAGCAATCAAAAACAGATTACAAAATACTTGCAGAGCAAGCTCTTCACAGGAGTAGCACTAATCAGAGATTCAGAGGCAACTCAATAGCCATGAGACTCTTACACACAACCTCTATCTCACACACCTCATAAATAGGAGATACAATACAAGAAACCGTCAAACGGTATTACAAAACCATGGGCTAAAACCACCCAATAAGGTGTAGCCGACCTTATCTCCCTTCTATGACATGTTAAAGCACACATCAACACGTGTCGCTCCCTTTTACAGCTCATTTATGTATTCGATACAAATTATTTTTCCTATTTCAGGAGTACAAACTTCCGGAGGCCATAACTTGAGAACCGGGTGTCCGATTGACGAACCGTTTGAAGCGCCGGAAAGCTCGCGAAGTGCTCTATCACTTCGTAACCTGCTTCGCCGATTACGGCCACTTTTCAGGGCGTTTCGGAGCCTCTAAAGTCCCCAAAATTAAGTTTAAACATTTTATTGCACCCCTCCAAGACGAAAACTTTAATATCTTCAAAACTAGTTGTGACCTTGCGACGAAACTTTACCGGAATGCTTATCTAGCCAACCAGAACCTTCAGGGAGAGTTTCGCACTATTTTGTGCTCAAATGAAAACTTACTATAAATAGTAACCTCATATAAATGCAAGGTTGAGACACCATTTTTCCCAACACAAGTCATGTAAAGCATTTAACACTTCTTCCCTCTCCTCTCAACCCATCTCATGTTGACATTTGTCATCTTGGGATTGGGTTGAAATCCCTCACATGGATCATAAGCCCATCAATCCTGACCCTTGTTGAGATTACTCAATCTCAACCATCCATTTCTCTATTTTTCCTATAAATAGAGCCCATTCCTTCATAATCCAGATCCTGAAATCTTGTGTGCATCTAAGTTATAGTGAATTTGAGAGAGCATTTTAGAGTAAAATCATAATTCACATTGTCTTTTGGTTAAAATTGATAATAGCTTAATTAACTCATTTTCTCTCATTCCTAGCTAGATTGCATTTGCATATTTTCATAATCATCTTCGATCTTGAATCTCCATAAGACTTCCATAGCAGTGCAAAGTTGAGAGCTACACTCATGTGGAACTTGGAGAGGAGAGGAACAAGGGAGGAGCAGCTATGGGCATCTTGGTTAGCATTTGGAGGAGTGTAGTTTATCTCTTTTATATTTGCATGCTTTCCATTTCATGTTTATTATCTCTCTTGATATGCTTTCTTAGGATAATCTTTTGTTGCTAACACTAACGTTTGAACTTGTTTTTTGTGTTGTTGTGTTTGCATTACTATTCTAGTCCTTTTTGTAGAGCTTCGGTTTTCACACAGAGTAGTGCTATTATAACAGAGAGTTGTAAAAAAATTATTTGTAACCGAAAATCACAAAAATTTAGGCTTGTAGAAGCCCACCAAAAATTCCTTTGTTACTAACTGTTTGCTTTTTGTGCAGGTTTTTTGGACTAACCCCATTGTAGGATTTGAAGAGTTATATTAGGAGGTAGTATTTCTTTTGTTACTAATTTTGTCTTTAAAGTTGGAATAAAATAAATTCATTTTCTCTTTTGGCTTAAATTCAACTTCACATTTCCTTTTGGATCCTAAAATGAATCATATCTTTTAAATTGCAGCTTTAAAAAAGAACCTCACTTAGCAAAGTAAAAAGAACCACAAAAACTCAAAACCCAACAACTTTCTTTTCTTGCAAGTTAGGAACCATTTTTGGGTTTAAAACAAGACATACAAACTTTCATTTCTTGCATCAAGATAAAAATCACAATCAATTTTTATTTTACAAGGTAAAAAGAACCCCCAATTTGTCAAAGTTTTGTTTCCAAATCGACTTTACTTCAAGAAAACGTGCTTCATTTTGTTGACCAGTATTTCAAGTTCTTGGATTACACAACATTTTGCCTTGGAAAGTTAAAAAGAACACCATTTTTGTTGGATCAACATCTCCCAATAGCTTTTAAATCACATTTCTATAAATCGGTTAAAAAGAACAAGTGTTTTCAATGATTGGCACACTTGTGCAAAAAAATTTGTAGAGTGGTCCTACTTCAAACACACACTATCCTCTCCCTTGGCTTTCGTGGTCTTAGGTGCAAGAGAAAAGTGTTAGTAAGACTCAAAATTTTATCTTTTTAAAAGAGGCATGTCAAGAGACACATCACTCTTGGGAACAACCTCGCACGGTAAATCCTTCGAGCTGCTATAGAAATCAGATGAGAGTGAAAGTTGTAGCCTTGGGTATAGTTGTTCCTATAGTGTAACTTACCGAAAGGACATATGCGCACCACCAAAAGTTACAAGGCTCTTAAGTAAGTTGCTACAAAATGAACTTATGTCCAAAAACATCAAACATTACTAGACACCTTTTATTATAGAAACCCACCCGTTCTATTGATTGAAAATATTTGTGAGAAGTTCAATGCAATAGCATAGATGGTTTTGCTCCCAAGATACTCACCATACATATTTCCTTGAGTAGAAACATGGCTTTTTGAAAGGCTACTTTTAGCTTGATAATAGTGGTGACTCCCCCATTATAGGGATCATCTATCTGTTATGCTCACGCAAGACTTAGTATATCACATCCTTACCTTCCACGGTAGGATTCATAAGGTATGTAGTACCAAAGCTGAAGAAATATCAAGATGTGGGCTGAAATTATCGCAACTGGCCATTTGACCTTAGGGATAAAGTGTGTTTTAAGTGTCTTCGTTTTATGTCAGACCAGTAATAATTTGAGCCAACTTCAGGCTTTTGGAAAAACATACAAAAACATTTGAAAAGGGGTCAAAGAGTTCAAAGATTGGGTCGATCTAGACCCACACCTATTTGTGCCTTTGAAGGAGAAATTATTGTGTTTGTGTGCTTGCTATGTTTTCTTGTCAAAGAAATTCAAAACCAATTCAAACCAAGTATTCATCCAACACAATTTTCTATCAAAACATTTGACCAACAAACAAACATCAAACAAAGTGCAAACAAGATATCAAATTATATGACCATCATTCAAAACTTGAGAAAAAGGAATCTTCGTCAACATATCAACTTGAAGAAAAGACCATTGAGTTCAAAGGCCTTTATCAAAAGAAGGATTTTTTTCTATCTCAATAGATAAATTTTTATCTCACACTGAGCCTTCTTGTGTCATATGCGTCTATATCTTCAAGGAAAATCCAACGATTTTGATAAAGAGCCTTTTGAAAAACAGAGCTTTTACTCAATATAGAGCTTTGAGTTATCACAAAAACAAAGGAGGCAAAATCAACCCTACTTTCTTTCCAAACATCTGCATTACATATAACATAGCTCGAGAAGAACCACCAACCCCTGAGCGAGAAGAGGAAGAATAAGTCCCCTTTGTGACACAAAGTTTTTATTGAGGTCCATATTTCATCCACTTTCACATTCATACATCATCAATCCATTTTAACTCTCAAAACATAAAAAGGTATTGTCCCAAGTTCTTTTTAGATATTTCTTAAATTAAAACAACACATCACTTTTAGAGTGTCTCTACATCTAGGATAAATCATCTTAAGAGGCATTTCTACTCAAGTTAAAACTAATCTATGAGTGCATCCTCTCATTACCAGGTAGCTTGGTTTGTAACACATGTCAAACCTTGCTATACCTTATCACATCAGTATTGTTGACAACACAAAGAGAAATTCACCAAGAACTCTGATAGCATCCAACCTTCAGTGTTAGAGATCCATCTTCTAAACACTTCACAAAACACTTGTCTCTCATTTCATCACCAACTCATAATCACTTTCACCAAATCTCAAAAACTTTCAAAACAAAATGTCTCACACCAGATCAAAAACTAGACAACTAGAGATTGAAGAAGAGGAGGATGAAAACCTCAACGACTTTCAAGAAGCCATTGGAGGAGGTCCAAATGATGAAGATCCTAGTACTCCAACTCCTGAAGCTATAGAAAGAGCACAACACAACCCCATTTTTAATCAAATTTTTGATGAAATCCTTAAAAACAACGCAGATGCTCATTTTTTGAGACTTGCTCAAGAGGGTGTTAAACTACCCTCTGATTTTGATACCGCACAAATACGACAAACAACAGAACACCATAGCCATGACGAGGGTGGAAGAGGTAGAGACTACTTCCGATATGATCTTAATCAAGGAAATCCTCCACCTCCTCCTCCTCCTACCGAAATAGATATGTTGAGACAACAAGTCGAGAAACTCGCTCAACAACTCCATAGTGGAGTGAAGACTACTCGGTTTTCACTTAATGATATTTGTCCCTATCACTTTGATAGGAACCTACATATGCCACCTTTTCCATGAGGGTTTGAAACACCTAAGTTTGAAAAGTATCAGGGGAAAGGAGACCCTAGAGATCATGTCTGGGAATTTCACTCAGCTTTCCTAGTAGTGGCTTATGAAGACACCTATCTAATGCGCCAGTTTGGGGGGGGGAAACCACGAAATGGTTTTCCTGATTACTAGGCGGCCTTAGGACATTTGAGGAACTAGTCCAAAAGTTCATTGCGCATTATTCACACAACATAGAATGCAATGTTACCATGGCAGATCTATGCAATACCAAACAAAAGTTATAGGAGTTGTTTTCAGCTTTCCTACAACGGTGGAGGCAACTGTCTAGTAGATGTTCTCTTCATCTGCCTGAACAAGAGCTAGTAGAAATATTTATTTCCAACTTGAACAATGAAATAGAATTCCATTTAGACATGAAGGGCACAGAGTCCTTTGAAGACATGATCACCCAAGGATTAAAATGTGAACGAGCCCTTATCAAAAAGGGACTTATCAAAATATACAATGAATCAAAAGATGGCCCTCGCTCGTGTTTTAACAATGATAAACCCAACTTTTGGAATAAGAACAAGAACATCATCGATGATGGGGTCATAGATGCAAGGACCGTAAAAATTGCACAACCTGTGGTCAGATTTGTGGGGCAAAATCCCCCTCCTAAAAATAACACCATTGCTCCTCCACAAAATCAAGGTCGTAATGTGCCGCAAGAGGAACCAAGACAATGGCAACAAAACTATAAACCAAAACTTACATACACACCCTTAGGGGAACCCATCGAAAGGATATTGTGTCAATTGGTCTCTTCGAATCTGGTGACCTTACCAAAGACATCTAACTATGAACCTCACGTCAAACCACCATTGTGGAGAGATAATGAATATTGTGAATTCCACCAAGGGAAAAGGCATAAAATGAGTAACTGCCATAGACTAAAAGATCTTGTTCAAGATCTTATTGACCGAGGAGAAATTGAAATCAAAGGACACGACCCAAAAACATCAAATGATGATCATCTAACGTTCAAGAATCTGCTTCCATCACATGATCAAAGGGGTCCTTCCACCTCAGGGCGAAACACAGATACAACTAATTATACACAAGCTTCCTATAATTATACTGCGAATTACCTCTATGACCCTAATGAACAAATTGCAACCCTCACCATCAAAGATCCAAATCCTGCATGCAATATTATTACGCATTGTAGCAAAATTACCATTCGAGAAGCACCACAAGGAATGACTCCCGTGCCCAAGCAATATAACCTTGTGGAACAATTGGACAAGACGCCCGCACTCATATCCATATTAGAGCTTTTGCGTTTATCCCCTTCACACAAAACAATCTTGGATCAAGCTCTCCGAGAAGCATCGGTCCCTGCCAACCTTAACACATATCAATTTCAAGCCATGGTTGGCAGTCTCAGGTCATCACCATGCCTCACTTTTTTCGAAAGTGACAACGCTTCATTCCAACAACCACATAATGCATCCCTTCACATTGAAGGATTTGTCAACCAACACAGAATCAAGTGAGTCTTGATTGACAATGGAGTTGGCCTAAATATATGCACCTTACAGTTGGTCACAACATTGGGATATGTAGTTGAATCAGTAGACCCCCACAAAAAGATAACCATTAAGGCCTATGATGATGCAGAGCGTTCTTCCAAAGGAGCTGGTGTTACCGATTAGAGTGGGCCCAGTGGTGAAGCACATCATCTGTCAAGTTTTGGACCTTCCTCTACCATATAATTTGTTGTTAGGAAGACCTTGGTTACACGCCATGCAAGTCGTTCCATCCACCTATCATCAGTGTATCAAGTTTCCCCATAACGGTGTAGAAATCATAATCCTTGGCGATGCAAATCCATTTGCATATTGTAACAATATCAACCATCAGCCAGAGATTATCATCCCTAACAATCAAGAAGTTATCCCATCCACATCATATGTTAGTCCGACCTCTCTTTCTAGCTCAATCAACCCTATATCAAAGCAAGAGAAGCTGAAAATGAAAATAGCAGAGGAAGGTCCTGGGGAATATAATCTAAGCCAACACTTTTGTGTTGGGCAATTACCCACTTCCCCTAGAACTCATGGCAAGCCCCAAAAGTTTCTTCAACTACCATCAACTAAGCAAGCATGCACTTTGGTGAAGTTCATCCCTGGTAAAAGTCAGGAAGAGGAAACCAGATATGAGGACCTAGCAGAATGGATCTACAAAGACCCTATCACCATAGAAATCCCACAGGCTAGGCTTCCTACTGATAAATATGGCAAAGGCCTCACCATTATGCAAAGAATGGGATATGATGGTCAGAGTGCCTTGGGACATTGCAAACAAGGATGACACGAGCCCTTGCAGCCTAAGTTGAAACCCAAAGATAACACTGGATTAGGTTTTCAAAAAGAATCTCTTCCTAAGCTCAGATTCAAAGGTAAACCCAGCAAACCCATGTATCAAACAATTACTCCAAGGAGGCCCTCCTTGATTATCTCTGTAGCACCAACAAAACCCATTACACCAACAAAATTGATAATCCCATCAGTAGCAGCAGCACCACCAATTACACCAACAAGACTGATAATCAAATCAGCAGCATCACTCACACCCATTGCACCAACAAGACTGATAAAACCATAAGTGGCAGTAGCACCCATAGCATCAAAAAACCCCATGATTCCATCAGCAGCATTAGTACCATCGATAGCCTCAACAACACTGATAATTCTATCAGAAACAATAGTAGCACGAGCAACACCGATACTCCCAGTAGCAGAATCAACAACTCCTATAATCCTACCGGCAACACCAACAATCCCACCTATAAAAGTGCATACATCCATGACAAAAACACTCTTCAATACAAAAGACACCCCATATTGGTGCAGTAATAGGATGTTAGAGAGTGATTCAGAAATTGAGTCACATGAGTGGGAATTTGATACAGTGAATCTAAATACTTCAAACGAGGAAGACACATCGCCACCCCCACCTTGTAAGGATATCCTAGTTTACGGGGAGGCATGGATTAAAACCTTTTGGGCTCGTGAGCAAGAAGCACCTTTCATAGGTCCTACATCAAATCCAACACTAGAACCCGACAAGGAGAGTACCATCAATGAACTTCACTCATCTATCTTAACCCTCACTGATGCCTCCTCTGAACATAACTTAATTAATGAGGTCATGCCCATTATCCACCCCGAACTCATTAACTAGAACCAGCCAAATACCCCATGTCTTGATCAATTCCAAAATGATGAGGCACTCATCGACTTTTTAGAAATACAAGATCACATACCAAGCGGGGATCACAAAGCTAGATTTGCCCTTGAACTTAATAGCGCAACATACTTTGGGGCAGATGCCAAACCTTTCGGCTACAAAAATATCAGAATAAAACATGGATCTTCTAGTGAAAACCACATAGTGGCACTTGTTGATCCCAAAAAAGTAAAAATAAAAAGTGTATTCAAAGATGAAAACCTCTTTGAGGCGCCTACGGATGAAAGGTTTGACATCTTCCCCTCTAGTACAAATCAGGAGAGATAGATGATCTTAATCGAAGAAATAAAATAATTCAATGTGGGGACCCCTGAGACTCCTCACCAAATACATTTGGCATCTCTACTCACTGCAGAGGAACAACCCAAATTTATAGAATTCTTCCAGAAGCGTCAAATCAACTTCGCATGGTCTTATGCAGACATGTCTAGTCTAGATTCTAATTTGGTCATGCATCACCTCACCGTGGCAGAAGGAGCTAAACCGGTAAAACAAAAGCTCAGAAAGATGCACCCACAGATTGTTGTGCTTGTCAAGGAAGAACTCAAAAAGCTCTTAGATGTTGGCTTCATTCGACCAATCAATTATGCTAATTGGATCTCCAACATCGTACCTGTCTACAAGACAAATGGGGGCATCCGCATCTGTACTGACTTCAGAGATTTGAGCAAGGCATGCCTGAAGGATGACTTCCCCTTACCCAACATCGACATGATTGTCAATCTCACATCAGGTCATGGAATGCTTTCTCTTATGGATGGCTTTTCAAGGTACAACCATATCAAGATTGCTCCAAAGGATCAACATATAACTGCTTTCACATGCCCATGGGGAACCTATTGTTGGAACGTGATGCCAATTGGTCTGAAAAATGCAGGGGCAACCTATCAGAGAGCGATGATAACCATCTTTCATGACCTAATGCACACTATAATGGAAGATTATGTCGATGATTTACTAGCGAAATTATTAACAAGAGAAGGTCATCTGGAAATACTAGGTCAGCTCTTTGACAAATTAGAGCAATATCATGTATGACTTAATCCAAAGAAATGTGTCTTTGGAGTAACCTCTGGGAAGCTCTTAGGATACATTGTCTCAAGTAAAGGCATTGAAGTAGATCCGATGAAATTCAAAGCAATCATGAATATGTCACCTCCCAAGAACATCAGTCAATTAAGGACACTCCAAGGGCGGTTACAATCAATTCGTAGATTCATTGCACAATTGGTTGATAAGTGTCATCCCTTCATGCACTTGTTACACAAGAATACCCACTTTCAATGGGATACAAAGTGCCAGCAAGCATTCCAAATATTTAAAGATTACCTAATGAATACGTCGTTGTTGATCCCACTGGATCCAAGTAGACCTCTATTGCTATATATTTCAGCTACAAATACGGTATTAGGAGTACTCCTGGCGCAACACAATGCAGAAGGAAAAGAGTGTGTTGTATACTATATCTCTCGCACATTGGTAGGCTATGAACTCAATTACAAACCTATTGAGCAAGCTTGCCTAGCAGTTATCTTGGCAATCACCAAACTGAGGCACTATATGTTGACACACAAGGTACAACATTGCTAAAATCGATCCACTCAACTACCTACTCAACAAGGCAGCATTGACAGGCTACTTGGCCAAATGGGTTATGATTCTGAGTGAATTTGAAATTGAGTACGTGGACCACAAGGTTATCAAGGGGCAAGTTATTGTAGATTAGTTGGTCAATGCACCCCTCATAGGTGATCATCCTCTTGTTTCAAATTTTCCAGACGAAGAGATCTTCATGATCACAGCAACACAACCATGGAAGCTCTACTTTTATGGCTCATATACTAGACATGGCTCGGGGGCAGGCATTCTTTTCATTACACCTCAAGGAGACAGCATCCCGAAGTCATACAGGCTCACTTTTCCATGCACCAATAATATAGCAGAATGTGAGGCCTTAATCATAGGACTCAGATTGGCTATACAATGGCATCTTAAAGAGCTACAAGTATATGGAGACTCTCAGCTAATCATCTGACAAGTTGCCATGAGTATCAAACTAAGGATGATAAGCTCATGCCATATAAAAGGATGGTGGATAGTTACAAAGAATCATTTACAACTATCACCTTTGAGCAAGTACCTAGAGATTAGAATCAAGTTGCTGACGCAATGGCTACAATTGCATCTCTCCTAGATCTTCCACACAACTCAACACGCTACGAGTTCTTGGTAGAACAACTTTGGATCCCCGCATATGATATCCCCGAAACAGAAATGATATGTCACCTAGTCAGTTCTGAATCCCCATGGTACGGTGATTTCTACACCTACCTCCGTGACCACACACTCCCTCCTAACCAATCCAATAACCAACACAAAACCTTCATTCACCAAACCGCTCGATACACCATCATTGCCGAAACCATATACCAACGAAGTCTTGATGGTACTCTCCTTTGATGTCTAGAACAAGATGAGATAACAAAGTCCTTAGCAGAGGTACATGAAGGAATTTGTGGGGCTCACTCAAGCGGTCCTTCACTTGCAAAGAAGATCATGCGCACTGGATACTATTGGCCATCCATGGAAAAAGACTCCTACTATTTTGTTAGAAAATGCAAGTGCTAAGTTCATAGAGACTTGATACATGCACCAACACAGGAATTGCAGCCAATCACAACACCATGGCCCTTTTGTCAATGGGAACTTGACCTTGTAGGTAAAATCTATCCATCTTCATCCAACGGTCACAAATTATTTATCATTACCGCCATCGAATACTTCACAAAGTGGATCGAAGATGTTCCACTTACCCAAGTCACTGGCAAGCAGATTGCCTCATTTATCCTTGATTACATCATCTGCCGGTATGGTGTACCCATGTCTATCATCACAGATAACGGTCTTCCTTTCAAAAATCAGGATGTCCATGAGCTCTGTGAGAAGTTTCACATCCAACATCGCTTTTCCACTCCCTATTACCCACAAGGCAATGGTCAGGCTGAAGCATCAATAAAAACATATTGAGAATCCTTAAAAAGATAGTCAGTGATGTTGGTCGTGATTGGCATGTTTAATTAAATCCAGCACTATGGGCATATCGAACTAGCATTTGAACCCCTATAGGCACAACTCCCTACTCATTGGTCTATGGAACATAAGCCATCCTTCCTATTGAGATTGAGATACCATCTCTATGGGTTTCCTTGCACAATCTGATAGATGATGAAGCATACCGAGTCTCCCATCTTCAAGACTTGGAACTACTTGATGAAAGGCGACAAGCTGCATACAACCACCTCAAGGCCTATCAGCAACGCATGAGCAGAAGCTATAATCATCGGGTTAAACCTCATACATTTGAGGTAGGAGATCTCATTCTTAGGGAGAATCCTCATAACCAACCAAATAGAACATCAAAGGAAGTTTGAATCAAACTGGTTGGGTCCATATGTTATCACTATTATATTTGGGTCTGGGGCATATCAGTTGGCTACTTCAGAAGGAGAACCGCTAGCAAATCTGATCAACAGAATGCACCTCAAATGGTTTCATACATAAGTTGTATAGAGCATCAGGCTCCAATACATACCAGAAAAACAACAAAAACAATCAAAAAAATATCCTGAAGAAAATACAAAAAATCAATATGGTAAAAGAGACAAATCATGCATCCAAATGGTGAACAACCCACTCGGGTGGCACCTTGGGTAAGTGTGATGGTGAAAACCTGGCAAACAAGTGCCACTCGTAAAGGCTATGGCTCCATTATCTTTCAGACTTGTTGTGATCACACCCATTCATCCATCATTCAAACCTTGGCTTGTTATTGATCTGCAATCAGGGATAGTACTTCATGCATCCTACATCTTGCTTTTCATAGTGACGTCTAAACTGTGGGCAATGCTCTTAACCTATTGATGGAAGTGGATTCTACATTACTTGTGATTCATTGAGTTCTTCATTCAACATTGGCTGGAACTAATACCCAAAACATTCGTAAAACATCAGATAATAACAAAAACATTAAAAAAAAACACTCACAAAATCCAAAAACATGATAAAACATCAAAAAAATAAATCCAAAAACATGGCAACACATAAAATCTTTTGTACATCAACATTGCAACAGACACCAAAATAGACATTTTGAGCTACTCAAACAATGATCACTTATCAAATCAATCGACCAATCAAAACATCTACACATAAACTGTCTTAACAAGGATGTATCCTTCCTTACCAAAACAAAGACATGATAACATTTTCTTTGACAAGAAAATTTTGTTTAAGTTATCAAGTACCTAGTTGGTTTGTTAGTTATTTATTCATTTATATTAGGTTCCTACGCTACTTTGGGATATCCACAAGTGATTAGAGTAGTCGGGATGGTTCTTAAGTATCGTTTTGTTTATTATCTGCAAATTGTTCCAATGAAGTTCTGAGGCATGTACTAATGGTGTCTACATGGGAAGTTCGCTAAGCTACGTGATCATATGCAAAAATCTAGTCATGGATCACTATGGCTTACTGACTACAGCATATACCTCGACCATCTACACATGAACCAGAATGGAGGGTCCCATTCTTTTACTTGTCTTCAAATGCTTGCTTACAAGTGAAATTCTCCAAACTTGGTTCCTACTACCTCGACCAAGAACGATACTACCGTGCTCAATGAGGAAAATAAAGCACTATGAATACTCTATGGAATGTCATTCCATCTCATATGTTTATATTGCATTTTGTTGCATGTCACCCATCCATTTGCCCATTTATTATTCATATCAATTGTTGCATGCAAAGAAATTGTCTTGGGTACAACATCATGATGGAGTTCTCTAATACATCATCTCACATTTGTGTTTCACGTTTGCCAAATTCTCACCAACTTGCATTCATATATCATTATGGTATGGCATTATCATTTAATTGCATTACATGCATTCAGTTCATTATCATTTACTTGCATTTAGATTCATTTAGATATTTATTTAAGTACATTAATTTGTTCATCCCATTAAGGCATTTAACACATCATGTGCATTTATTATCATTTACTTGCATTTCATTTGAGTGCATTTTGATATCAAGAACATTCATCCATATAGTGCATTCATTTTCACAACATTCATTATGCATTCTTTTCATGTTAATTGCATTACGGTGCAGTTATTCATTATCATGTTAATTGCATCAAGGTGCAGTTATTCGTTATTCTTTTAATTGCGTTAAGGTGCAATTATTCATTATCCCTTAGTTGCATTTATTTGCATTGTCATTTCACTTTCATTTATCACTTAGTTATGTTTTGAATCTTTTTAAGTCATTTAGATTCATTTTTTCATCACATCACTTAAATACAATTCTTTTAAGTGCATTCATACATAAACATTGGTATTCGCATTCTGTTTATCCATATAAAATGCAAATATTTAGAGTCATAACATAAACATTTGTCTCAACATTTGTTTATACATTTAAGTACATTCATTTTAGAAACATACATAAACATTTGGCTCAACATTTGTTTATACATTTAATAAACATTCATTTACAACCATAAACATTTGCATAAACATTCGATTCATTTAGCTTCATCTTAAAACAACATACATCATTTACTCATATCATCGTATCATTATCTCATCAAAATAAACAAGTATTATCTATCCCATAAATCATCATCATTCACTCATCATTATGCATACATAGTCAGCACTGCATCACATCGAGCATTACAACAAAGCATCATACATCTACTAACCTACATCCACATGTTAGCACCACATCCATAACATGCATATAGAAATCATAAAATCATCACCATGCACATATAGAAAGCAAAATCATCCTTAGCATGCATCTAAGCATAAATCATAATCATCATCCTGCATTAACCCATACATATCATATATGCATATCATCACAAAATATGGGATCTCCTCATATATCATATCCCAAAAACATACATGTATCAGAGTACAATGATGTCAAAAATATATTGGCTATCAAGAGCCATCCAAGTCGCAATCCAAAATAACAATGTAACAAGTACATAAACTCTCTCAAATGGCACTCTGGCTAGATGTTGCACCACCATCACTGCCTACTCCACCACCCGCACTATCTCATCATGGAGGACCCATAACACCACCACTGCTCTGTATCCTCTAAGACCGCTCTGATCTCGCTCATCGCATTTGGGAATAGCTCAGTGCTTGCTGACTGGATGGCACCATCTACTCGTATAAACCTCGCCAATAGTCAATCTCTCCACCTGCCCGTCGTAGTTCCCTTGCCATCGAATCAGTCGAACCATGTCCCTGTGCTCCAGACAACACTTAGCCTCTCTCCTACACCTCCCTCAGTCTATCCACTAGATCATCTCTCTCTCGCATCACTACCCTCAACTCCACCTCTCGTGCAAAAAGTTGGACATCTCTAGCTGCAATCTCTGCCTCACTATCCTCCAATCGTGCCTTGACTATTGTAAGTCGGGTCTGCAAATATACTATCATGTGCTCCCGCGAGTTTCCCCCTCCCATCTCCATATGATCCTCTCCTCCACCTGTGGCTCCCTCTCCCATCTCCATAGGCACTCCACCCCCACCCATATCCCTACCTCCTTCTCTGGTTGCCCCCTATATCAATGGACCCTATGATAGTCACAACGACTGTCCCCCTCTACCTCTCCTTTATAATCGTCCTCCACCACCTCCATCTCTAAATCCACCACCACACCCAAATCCACCACCTCCACCCCCTCCACCTCCTCCTTCTCCTCCAAAACCTCCTCCACCACCTCCATCACCTCCATATTCTCCTCCTACTCCTCAACCTCCTCTCCTTCGCCGATGTCTCCCGTCATCCTCAAATGATGGTATCGGCTCAGCTGGATTTGAAATGCATGGAATAGGATGTGTGGTACGATACTGCGTGTACTCCTCTGTCACCCCTACATCCATAATCTCAGGCCTCATATGCCATGGTTTTTCCTGTAAGGTCCAGAACTCAGCTAGGGCCTGATCATACCGTAACACTGGCACCCATTGAAATCTCTCTTGTACTGCCCGTGCATACTCCCCTAATCCCCTCGACAACCCCTGCCTTCGTCCAAATTGTCTCATCACTCTACCTGGTACCTATCTCTCTACATTGTAGGTTGTCCTACCAATAAAAAACCATGTCATAAATACATACGGTAAGGCCTCTGCATCATCCTCCTAGGGCTCACACTCAATATATGACCTCCATATCACTGTATCCAAATCATCTAACGCTCGCCGCCAAAACTCCAACTTCCCCAAGTGGGGCTGGCTCATCATACCTCCATACATATACACATAGGGCTGATCTGTCGCCCTAAACCTCAAGCTGATCGACCGTATCATTGGTAGGTGCTCCCACGCCCAGATATGTAGCAATGCAATCCCTACCCCTAGAGAACTCATCTCTCGGTATACAACCTCATGTAGCTCCTTGTACAAATGTGACAGCATGCATGGTCCCCATGCATAGTGGTCCCATCCATCACCATGTGCTCTATGACTTGGCCCCAACCCATGGCCAGTCCATGTGATTGTCGATCGGGGCAAAGCAAGCCCCCAACAATGCTTGATAAAATAGTTGGTAGTGGCTCATACAAGGCAGCTATCTCCTCCCATGCTATCGAGTCATCATGAATATACACATCCTCTACAAACATTCATTGCATAGCTGTTGTCCCCAAAGCTCGGTCATAGGTCACCAGCTCCCCTCGGATCGGGGTGTGTAGTATCCTCCACATGTCCTCTAGGGTAGCTATCATCTCTCCCGTCACTAGGTGAAAGGTACATGTCTCACTATGCCAACACTCAGCCAGTGCTCTCATCAGTCCATGATTCGTTTGAATCACAATAAGACACAACATATCATATAAACCAGTCCCCGCAATGCAATCTCTCTTTGCCTCGGTCAACTGCTCTCGCAACTTCTATGTGGCAGGATGTCGTTCCCACATCTGTAAGACGAGAAGATCCTCCTACACACACGCATCAACACATCATCAGTTGTTTTGTTTCAAACTTTCTTAAGTTTAAACCTAGACTATCAACGGATACTTTGATCAAGTATCTTCAGGTCTCAACAGGTAATCGATCATGGCAAACCTAGACTACATCAAGCATTTATCATAATGACCTAGTCTCAATGGGGCTGCTATGATTTAAAACAACTGATCCATCCATCCACCCAACACAGGCATCACGAGATATTTTTCCTAATACCGAGGCATCTTTTTCGGACAATAGCGCTATTCTGCTAACAATCGCACTACAACCTATACACAAAAGTGCTAAAACAATAACAATGCTATTACTACTACACAAATGCATTATTACATGACAATAGCGGTACAACATTGATCCGAATGCGCTAACAAAACAATCACACTATTACTACTACGCAAATACACTAAAAAGGGCACTAGCGCTAAAACAATTGCACAATAGCGCTATTTTTGCTAACAAAAGCGCTAAAACACAATTTTAGTGCTATTGTCTTGATTGGACTTTGACGCTTGCAAAAACATATCAAAAAAACATAAAAAGAAAAAATTCAAATTTGTGTACCGCTGGTCCATAGTCATCTGGCCGCTGGAATTGATGGATCGGTTCTAGCCGATGATCTGCTATAGGTACTGGCATGATGATCATTGCTCACTCCTTCACCAAAAGTCACTATCAGAGCTTTGAATTGCTAAGGAGATGGCTGCAAATGAACCTGTTTTTACCCCTTCACCCCCATATATACCCTCCAGCCCTAACCCTAATTCACCCCGCTCACCATCGTGGTCTCTGTGAACTTCCAATGCCTCTCATTTCTCCATTTTAACTCCGATTTCTTCCATTCTTTCACAGTTGTTGCTAATTTCTTCTATTTTACCTCCCCTCCACTTCTCGTTCTTTTTCAAGAGATCACTAGATTTTTCAAAAAAAATCGGCCCATCTCTCAAAGGGGCATACCACCCACTAAATTAATTTTTATGGGGTATATTTTTTTACGCCTATTTTTCTTTCTTTGAAACAACGCGATAAACCGCACCGTCTCAAAGAGGGGCAAATGTAGTCACATAAATCTATTCACTTAATTAAATGAATATTTACTATTTATTTGATTATCTAACCCTCAATAATCAGTTAATTAAATTAATATTTAATTAATTCATCCTCAAACCCTTCTCCTATTAATTAAATAAATTATTCAATTTATTTGAATTAATTCATTTAGCCACACTCAAAATCAATTAAATGAATAAATCATATTCATTTAATTCAACCCCCCTTTCCTCTTTTTAAATAAATAATTAAAACATTTATTTAAATCCCTAATCTACCCCCCTCCCCCACTTGCATTCTCCTACAAATGCAAGTTGCAACCACAATTGAAATAAATTAATTTAATTTTAATTAAAATCCTATTTTTCTCTCACCCACCAAACCCACTTGCAACCCTAAATCCCCTTCTAGACTCTTCTAACCACTTTCTAAGTTTTTCTAATCATTCCTAATTAGCCTAAACCCATCCCCTAATTAATGTCACATTCCTAAGCAATTTGAAGTCACTTCTCAAAACATCAAGGTCTTTGAAAAGCATTTAATGCTTTATGTGTTCAACAAGTTAACCCCTGAAGTCTTCCAAACCACTAATGGCTCTTACATGACCATTAATGGCTCTTACATAACCATTTATGGTTAATTCCACTTACCCACATGGTTAGAGGCTTTACCTCTAACTCAACCTCCATTTGACTCATGGGTCTCTTCAAGCATTTATTGCTTTGACCATGGTTATCCCCACTAACTCTTGCACAAGCATTTATCCATTGGATAAAGGCATTATTTATTGGATAATGGCTTTCTTCATTCAACTCAACACTAACCTTACCTCCCAAGCTAACCTTCAAGTCATGTCAAGCATTTCACGCTTCTTCACTCTCCTCTCAACCCATCTCATGTTGACATTTGTCATCCTGGGATTGGGTTGAAAGCCCTCACATAGATCATAAACCCACCAATCTTGACCCTTGTTGAGATTACTCAATATCAACCATCCATTTCTCTATTTTTCCTATAAATAAAACCCATTCCTTCATAATCTAGATCCTGAAATCTTGTATGCATCTAAGTTATAGTGAATTTGAGAGAGCATTTTAGAGTAAAACCATAATCCACATTGTCTTTTGGTTAAAATTGATAATAACTTAATTAACTCATTTTCTCTCATTCCTAGCTAGCTTGCATTTGCATATTTTCATAATCATCTTCAGTCTTGAATCTCCATAAGACTTTCATAGCAGTGCAAAGTTGAGAGCTACACTCATGTGGAACTTGGAGAGGAGAGGAACAAGGGAGGAGTAGCTATGGGCATCTTGGTTAGCATTTGGAGGAGTGTAGTTTATCTCTTTTATATTTGCATGCTTTCCATTTCATGTTTAATATCTCTCTTGATATGCTTGCTTAGGATAATCTTTTGTTGCTAACACTAATGTTTGAACTTGTTTTTTGTGTTGTTGTGCTTGCATTACTATTCTAATCCTTTTTGCTGAGCATCAATATATATTGTGAGTTTCATTCTCACCATGGTTTTTCCTAGTTTGGGTTTTCCATGTAAAAGTCTTGGTGTTCTTGTGGGAGTGTTTTGATGACAAGTTATGTAGTTTATTGCATAAGTGTTTAAAAATGTTACTATTCAACTAACAATATGATCAAGTTTTTGTGAATGTTGATTTCCCTCCCCTCTTAGCTTTTGGTAGCGTTCAACAATTGGTATCATAGCTTTGGTTCCTAAAGAGTCAGCTTAACCATTCAGGTAGATCTTGGATTTTGAACACTATGTTGGAAGAATAATTTAATGACATGGATGATATGGATCGAAATGGTTGGAATGATGTAGATGGTATTGTTGACATGGAAGGTGAATTAAGATCTTCTTTGGCAGACATAGATGATAGTAGAGAAAAATATAAAAAAGGAAGTTGAGAAAATTGTTGAGGAAGTATATCTCAAACTTACTGGTTGGAACCTCTCATAGAAGATTAGTCTCTTCAGAAAGTTGGCGTGACCTTGGTGTTTGACAAGTCTCTTTAAGAAGTTTCCAGAGATCATGCTTTTTACTGATATCGGTGAGACAGTTGTTGGGTCTTGGTGACATTAGGGAGTTCGGTGTAACATGTGATGTCGCTAAGATGTTTCAAGATTGTAGTTGTAGTCACCCTTCTTGCCGACAAAGTGTGAGAGAGATAAGTAATCTACTTAGATATATCCTTAGGTGAATTCTTGGCGACAAGCAACATTTTAGTATAACTTATGGTTTCGATATGTCTTCCCCAATAGTTAGCCGAAGTTATGTTGCTACATCGGCGAGGTTTATTTCAAAGTAGCTTTGGTGAAGTCTTGGCAAAAACAAAGATTTCGGTGTAGCTTGGGGTTTTGGTAAGTCATCAAAAGGAGTTCATCGAAGTCTTCTTTCGTGGTGATAAGATTGGGTTCATTGTAGCATGTCTTTGGTGTTGGTGATAAAGGGGTTTTGGGTATGACGAGAACTTGATAAAGCATTTTGGGAAGGATATCAAAGCGATAGTCTTTGCCGATAAAGCACATAGGTAATCAAGAAGACATGAAGTTGATCTTGGTGAAAAGGAGATTTTTTGGTGTAATAATGAATTTTGATAAAACAATTTTAAGGTATTGTTAAGGTGAGGAACTCTTGTCGATAAGCTATGAGACTAAGTGGGGACCATGATGGACTGTTTTGACTCGCTAAGTTATCTATTGCTGATCCATCCAAGCTAGAGGATTGAGAATTCATTGTGAGTTCTTTGCGTCTCTTCGTCAGCGGTTGGAGCCATGAAAACTAAATCGAACCGTTTTTAGCAAAAATACAAATTATCTATGGAAATGGTTGCAGAGGTTAATCGGTTAATGGAGATGGTCGATTGATGATTCTGTTGGATGTTAAATTTTAGTTCGATTGTGAATGTAATCTTTTGTATTGTTGCCTGAACAAAGACTAGATCAAAGCATGAAATTTGTATCTTGTATGTAATTTTAAAATTACTATAATACAAGTGATTTGCTTAGGTGTGTGGGTTTTTTTACTCGTAAAGGTTTTTCCACGTGAAATCTAGTGTACTCCATGTGATTGTGAATTTTTCATGTTGCTCTATTTTCCTGCATTGTGTATCTTGATCACTGTAATTGGAATTGAAATACATCCCTGCTTCTCTCCTCTAAGAAATTGACATTTTGGAAAGTGTTTCTACATTATGCTTTCCTTACAAATATTTCTTTTTTAAGAAGCCTACTCAATAAAGGAAAGAAAATCATAGACAAATTTGAAACAAAGCTTGATGAGAAGACCAAAGAATGTTCAAAGCTTGAAGAAGAAATTTCCAAACTCAAGGAGGAATTGAAAGCTGTAAAATATCAGATTGATAATGGATTGAAACTCAAAGGTGGTGGTGAAGTGCTAGATGATGTCCTTATTTCTCAGAGATAGAGTGGAGACAAGAGTGGACTTGGATTTGAAGAAGGTGAATGTTTGAAAAGGGTTAAAGGAAAAGGCAAGGTTAATGATAGAAATTATTATAAAAATCGAAGCTTCAAAAACTCCATAAATGTTTGGAGAGTTTCTTTTGTTCCTATCAGGTATTCATCCTTTAATGGTAACTATTTTTCATGTAATCTATTTGGACATGGAGCTAGTGAATGCAGAAGTCAAATCATAAATCAATCAATTAGCATAAGATACTACTCTTACACTAAGTTTGGGCATAGGGCTACTAAATGTAGAAGTAGGATGATGAGGAGTGGATACATGAATTTGAGTTATGCTTGTTATTTCAATTGAGTGTTCTATGCTTGCAATACATATGGGCACAAAGTTGTAGAATGCAGGACAAATAAAAGATTCATAAATAATAAAATGAAAGATGGCAAACCTCAGAGAGGTCCAGTATGTTATGATTGTAACAAGATGGGTCACATTGTGAAACATTGTAGAAGTAGAGTTGAAAAATCCAATGGTCTGGAAAGGAAGATTGATATTAATGAAAAAAATGAGAAGATGAAGATGAAATGGGTGAAGAAATATGATGTTAAGGTCCTAAAGAAAATATTTAGGTTGTATCCGCACATTTTGTGGGTGTAGACCCTTCTACGGTAATTAGTTCAAAAAATTGTGTATGAGGAGGAGATTCTAGAGCATATCTTCCATTCCCTCTTAGCTCAATGTTGGGTTGTTCTCAACATGGCAGAAGTATGAAAGTCATTTCCGATGGATTCTAAGCGAGTTTGATGGTTCATAAATTTTTTCTAGACCTTTTGTATGCAGTGTATCAACTTTTTGAGGAAACCTAGATGACAATTGTATATTGCTTGTTTGAAGTTCAATTATGCAAATGCAATTAAAGAACTACATATTGCAAAGAGAAGTGTTGAAGAATCAATCAAAGGTACTTGCTTGAGACATTTTCCTAATGGAAAATCCTAAAATTATTAGTGGTAGTAGTGAGGCGACACCTAGTTCTAGATTTAGACCATTTATTCAGCGAAAAGCGATCCGATTGGTGCATTTTCTATTGTTCCCAGCAAAGTGATATGCAAAGAAGATATTTTCAATCACATTCATGTTTATTTGAGAGAGTATGATCACAACAAACTTGATGATTTTAAGAGAATTCATCTAGTAGATGGTGCATAGAGATTTAGGGGAGAGTATTCTAGTTTAGGGCATAAGGGTTTGGATGCTTGGAGTAATTTTCCCATGTTTAATGATGAAGAGATAATTAATATAGTCTTAAGCATAATTCATGGAGATTTTTTATGGTTATATCGACCATATTAGAGGCCCTGAGGGATATGAATAGTTTATGCTTGATTGAAACTGTGCCTGTTTGAAGTCCGTAAAGAATGATGAAGTGAATAAATTGAATGGTGTTGTGTTGGATAAAAGAGCCTTACAGATTGATCCCATTATTGACTTGGTAGTCAGATATGTGACTATGAGAATTTCATATAAGGTGTCTTATAGGAATCATGAAGGTTCGACTTCTTCTTTGATGGTATACATGGCTTATAAGATGCTGAAAGACAATGTTGACTATGATCAATGTGAATTATTAAGGTGATAATTGTTGGATAACCTTTGGTTGACGAAGACTGATTTGTACCCCTTCCGGTATGGATCACTCATGGTGTGCCTAGTATTTTACTTTCTCAATGCATTACTTGGATTAAAAAATATAATATGGAGAAGATATTTTTTAGTCAGTACTCAGATTAAAGAATATTTGGATAATTTGGATGATTGTGATGCTGCTTGTCACAAGTTCTTTTTGGATATTCAAAAAGAGATGGTTGTGAGGAATCAAATTCTTCTAAAATTGTTGAATGGTATAGGGATGATTTTACCTTTCTAGTTGACAAGGACAACTATTTCATTGAAGCTATCATTCCAAGAACTTCATTGGTGGCTAAGCTTCCTTATGAAGTGTCAAACGATGAATGCATGAGCATTGTGGAAATAATTCTGAAGATGCCAAAAGATGTAAATATAGAAATATTTAGAACATAAGATGAGATTATGGGTAGAATTGTTGGAAAGAGACCCAACAAGTTTGAGATGGTGTCTAAAGGAAAGAAAGAAAGGAAATCGTTTGGAGAAGTGTTTGTTTCCTCCTCTAAGGTGTCTAAAGTTAAACATATATCAAAGAAGTCTTCATAAGTTGTTATTGTTCAAAGTGATAAAGAAAATTCAGAGAAGGCCAGTTTGTAGAGAAGTGCTACAATAAGGAAGATGGTGATTGATTTCCATATCTCTTTAGAGGAAGCCTCACTTGATGAAAAAAAAAAAGCTTGGGAGGCCTGATGGCTTAAAAAGTGTTGGTGAGTTGTATCTCATTGTTATGTCTTGTGTTCAAGACATCATTGAACAAGAATGTGTAATGTATTTTCTCTAGAACAAACTTGTTCTTATAAATGTTGTTGATGTTCTTCTGAAAGTGTTGATAGAATTGTTAATTGAGTGAATGGCTACAGTTTTTGGTGATGATAGTGAATCTAGCGAACCTTGCACAAAAGGATGTGATAGAGAAAATGATAGAAAGGTGCCTGAAGGAACATTGTGATCTTAAATTGAATTTGGTTAATTTTAAGAAAATGATGGATAATGTATCACAAATGTATAGGTATTGTTTAAGATGGCTTGTGACTAAAAATAATTTAAAGAAGAAATAAACTCCATTTAGTCTCAACTTATGGAGTTGGCCTAGTCCTTAGTATTTACAAAGATGCTAATTGTGCAATGAGGTCCAAGTCTTGGGATCTCCATTCTGAATTGTTTGTGTAGAGAAAGTAGAGAGAAGAATATGTGAAGCTATTTTGTGGACTCAAGGATGTCATTGAATTACGGTTGTCCACTTTTCTTAGATTATTGGTTGATGTAGAAAGGGTTGAGAAGAGTGTTAGGATAACCGGTGAACAACTGAGAGGGGGGGTGAATCAATTGTTAACAGATTATAACTTTTAATCTACTTAATAACCTTTAAACAGATCAAGTACAGGTAAAGCACATACAAATGTTGACAGGAACAGATATCGATAAAAAATACAACTTAACAATTAAACAGATAATCAATGCAAAACAACCATACCACATAACACCATGATTTGTACGTGGAAAATCCTGAAAGGGAAAAACCACGGTGGGAAGCCTACCCACGGTTAGTGTTAGGAATCCCATAGATACTGAGAGGGGGAGTGAATCAGTATCTAACCGGTGAGTAGAATTTCTTGAATTAAAACATGCAGAATATATTATAACAGTGTACCAGTATGCAAGAAATAATGCAATAAATAGAATCAAGAACATCCACATGAAAAGCACACCATAACACAAGGTTTTAACTAGGAAACCCGGTGTGGGAAAAACCTTGGTGGGATTTGTGACCCATAATATTCACTCACTGGCCAATAAGATAATATTACTTACAATAGGGGCCTGCACATGCAGGAAGGCCAACTGCCTAGAGCTCACTGCTCAATGGGAAGTCTCACTGACTTACAATGAGGATTATACAAATCCAATATCTTGTACTGCTTTACAATAGCATCTATAATGCCTTATCCAGTACCGGTTGCTGCTCTGCTTCTTACATAAACCCTTAGCCTATATTTCGCATAATAGGTCTACCTAATATATTTCCTTAACTCTTCCTCACTCATACCAAATGTCTACAATGATCTCTTTTATATATAAGAGTCATTTTACAATTTTCCAAGTCAGCTTACAAAGTTTATACAATAATAAACAAAATATAATATAACAAAATCCTGCTGGCCTCTGTGCCGGTATAGTTCTTTTCTTTGTGCCGGTGTCGGTGTCCTGAGTGTCGATGTAGAGTGTGATTGCTGATACCGGTATAATGCCTTTGTCTATGCCATAGGATTGCAAGGTTGCCATCAATGACAAAACCTTCAATCGCATACAATGTCTCATTGGAGTGTGCATATGCCAACAATCTCCCCCTTTGGCATTGATGGCAACACTCGTGAGAAATTTCAAAAATGTATCCAAAAATGTGAAGTCCAAAAATGTTACCAAAAATGTGTGTGCTCCCCCTGAGCGTATGATTCCTGTGATATTGAATTTTCTCATCCCACCACTCCCCCTTTGGCATCAATGACAAAGGTTGTCAAGATGTCAGTAGAGTTTGTAGTTTCAATCTTGTAACTGGGTGGTTACAATTTGAAAAAGATCTCCCAAAATCAAGTTTATACTATCCATAAACTTCTTGCTATCCTTTATTGTTGTCTCTGTTCTCTTCACTGTACTGGTGAGATGCTGCAAATGCTCTGCCGGTGTTTTATGTCCTTGTATTAGTGCCTCAGATACTTCCTTCCGTAGTGATGCTAGATAGTCCAATCTTGGACTTAGTTTTAATCTCAAATGTTTTGCCTTATTCACTATTCTTTCTCTCTCTCTTTCCAATTTAAGTAAATCTTCTTCAAAATTTGTTATCTTCTCCTCAAAAACTAATAGTGTATCAGGTGAGTTAACAAAATTATCTGCAAGTTTATTGATCTCATCCTGTACCTTGCTCATCTTTTTGTCTATATCTACAGTCAAAAAGTTTGTCTTACAGGTGTCTTTGTATAGAGTTTTGTACTCTTTAAATAAATTACACAATTTCGATAGAAGTGTGTCAAAATTTCTGTTACACTTCTTTATTTGCTCATCAAAGAATTTTTGCTTTTCAATTTCTACTTTATCCTTCAATGACTCTTCCTTTATTTTCTCAATGTTTTTTGTGATATATTTACACAGTGTATCAAGTTGTCCTAAAGAATCTTTATTGTCTATATTACAGTTAGGAGCAATTACCTTCAAAATTGGTGTGGTATCATCAATTGCCTTATAAGCTTGTGAGCTGCAGTCTGTTATCTTTTTGATTGAATCTAATAGTACCTCAGTCAGATTAGTTGATTTGTAGCCTGATGATGAACCAACATTCTGAGTATCGCTGGTGGAAGTAACCAAGCTCGTATTGACCTCGGGTAGGTCTGTTTGTGTCTGCATTTCTTTAAGCAATGGTTTTTCTATTTCTCTAGTTGCCGGTGGCACTGTTTCCTTATGTTCCTGTTCCTGTTGATGTTGTTCCTGTTTCGGAGCCTTTTGCTCTGTTTGTTGCATTGTCTCAGTCTGAGTCTCTACCTTTTGCTCTTTGTCTTCTGTCGGTGAAGCATCATTCTGTCCTGCCGGTGAAGCATTGATTTGTTCTACCGGTGGAGAAGTATTCCCAATATTTAGATAAGCTTTTCTAATCCATTGTTTTGAGAATTCTTTCTTAACCTCTTCAACTTTTTCTTTACCTTTCAAGCTAGAACTTTTGTTGTCTATCAGTGATCCTTTACTTCTACAAAATTTTGCAATATGCCCAATCTTGTTACATGCATAACAAGTTACATTATTCTTCTGAATAGCTTTCCCATAACCTATGCCAGTTTGTATTCTGCATTGATTAGATAAATGTCCAAATCTTCCACAAACATAACATCTCACATTCATTCTACAATTTTCAAAGTTGTGACCAACTTTGTTGCATTTAGAACATTGACCGGTGGGTGTGTTGATATTCTGATAATTTCTAGATCTACATTCATTTGCTCTATGACAATACTTATTACAGTTAAAACATTTTCCATTGAATTTATAAGCATTAGATTGTCTTACCGGTTTGTTGTGATCCTGAGTATTTGAAGTACCAGAGCTTTCACCAACTTCAAAGCCAATTCCAGAAGTGTCACCTTTAGGTTTTTGATTCTTCAGCAAGGTGCCAAGTTCCTCTGAGCCTTTTTTGAATTTTTCTTTATGTTGATTTGCAGTTTCTAGTTCTCTTTCTAAGACTTCTTTTTGTCTCATCAGTTCATTTGAGTCATTCTGAGTATGCATCAGATCTGTCTTCAACATGTCATTTTCATAGCTAAGTCTTGTGTTCTCATTTGCTGCATCACTTAGTCTTTTGGTCAATTCTTCTTCATTCTTCTTCCTATCCTCAATCTCTTTGCAAAATCTCATAGTCATATCTTGCATCTCATTCTTTGTTGTCATGCTCTCTTGTTTCAACTTGCTTATCATATCATTAAGTGATTCCTTTTCATCATTTTCATTTTGCAATTTTTCACAAAGTTCTCTTCTCTTATTTCTTGCAACAGTAAAATTTTCTTGAAGTGCCTGAATGATATCCTAAGCTGCCCTTAAATCATCTTCTAGTTTGATATTTTTCAATTTCTCTACATCATAGTCTAAAAGAGCTCCTTCAAGTTGCTTCATCAGATTTTCCATCTTTATCGGTGTCAAGATCTTCCTCAAGCTATTAGGCTTCTGGAAATAGAGGACCAGGCTCTGATACCAATTGTTAGGAATCCCACAGATACTAAGAGGGGGGGGTGAATCAGTATCTAATCGGTGAGTAGAATTTCTTGAATTAAAACATGCAGAACATATTATAACAGTGTACCGGTATGCAAGAAATAATGCAATAAATAGAATCAAGAACATCCACATGAAAAGCACACCATAACACAAGGTTTTAACAAGGAAACCCGGTGTGGGAAAAACCTCGGTGGGATTTGTGACCCACAATATTCACTCACTGGCCAATAAGAGAATATTACTTACAATAGGGGCCAGCACATGCAGGAAGGCCAGCTGCCTAGAGCTCACTGCTCAATGGGAAGTCTCACTGACTTACAATGAGGATTATACAAATCCAATATCTTGTACTACTTTACAATAGCATCTATAATGCCTGATCGAGTACTGGTTGTTGCTCTGCTTCTTACATAAACCCTTAGCCTATATTTCGCATAATAGGTCTGCCTAATATTTTTCCTTAACTCTTCCTCACTCATACCAAATGTCTACAATGATCTCTTTTATATATAAGAGTCATTTTACAATTTTCCAAGTCGGCTTACAAAGTTTTTACAATAATAAACAAAATATAATATAACAAAATCTTGTCGGCCTCTATGCCGATATACTTCTTTTCTTTGTGTCGGTGTCGGTGTCCTGAGTGTCGGTGTAGAGTGTGATTTCTGATGCCGGTATAATGCCTTTGTCTGTGCCATAGGATTGCAAGGTTGCCATCAATGACAAAACCTTCAATCACATACAATGTCTCATTGGAGCGTGCATATGCCAACAGTTAGATGATACTTCTGCAGAAAGTATGTGATACAATGAGGGGCCTACACATGTAGGGAGGCACACTGCCTAGAGCGTACTGCTCATTACAAAAGGAGTCTCACTAACTACAAAGAAGCTACAACCATCTCAAGATAAATGTACAACAATCCAGAATAAAGAACTGCCAGAAATAGCATCTACCATGCCTGATTACAGTCCTAGTTAAGCTCAATACCAGAGGCCTTTGACCTCTTCCTTAATCCCAATATGATCACCTATGATCGACCAAATCTCCTTCGCATATGATATTGCATTCCAATACCACAAACACTTATTCCATTCCCATGCCACGATCTACAATGAGATCTTACATCATTTAATACAAACCCTAAGGCCTAAACCAATTAAGTCAGCCACCTAAAAGATATTACAATAAGATCATTACATAAATCCATATTACAATGATATGTCGTGTCGGCTTAAGACCAAAACAACAATAACCAATCCATAGATCAACCCGAAACATCTTGGTAATGTGTAGAGTACACATTATCATGATACCGGTCCATAACCTAGATAGGTACTGGACCTATTCTGGGTCCACCACGCCAAAGCAATTTCTTCAAGCAGTTGAAGCATGATCGAAGAACATCTTCAGCATCCTTAAATCCATCTAGAAGTTGCACCAACACCAAATATGCATCTTGCCAAGATTCCATAGTGAGAGATTTGTCGGTAAAGCCTTAAACTAGTGTTGGTAAGGGTTTACCAAAGTGTATGATATCATCCAATTACCAAGTCAATACCAACTGACCAAGACATGCTCCAGAAGCATGTACCACATGTAACCAATCACATTCCATAGATCCAAACATGTCGGAAGTGTCCAACAAATAGTCTCTTCTACCGGTAACACTATCTCTTCTACCAGTAACCAAAATCTGTCTGTCGATAACCAACCATAACAGCTAGTGTTGACATCAATGACAAAAAATCAATGCAACACATAATCAATTCATCCATAATGCCAACAATCTCCCCCTTTGGCATTGATGGCAACACTAGATGTGAAAAACATCTAAGTACGAAGAAATGCCAAACAAGTCTCCCCTTGTGGAAGACAACCAATAATCTCCTGAATATCAATAAATCTCCCCCTGTGAATGATATCTCTGTAAAGTTATGAATTTATTATTATTTTATTTTTTATTTTTTTCACATCACTATCTCTCCCCCTTTGAAATCAATGCTAGAAATCTGACAAAAATATCAAAGCAAGAATATAAACCTCTGAATCTCAAAGCTAACTACTTACCCTGAGTAGTAGCACCACTCATCAGTGCCAAAATGAATAATATCTCTGATAATGCATGCCAGACTGATGACAAACTGCATCAATCAAGTCTCTGTCAGAGGGGCAAAAACCCCTAACCTGTCTCTCAAATACTCAAATGATTCCTTAGACAATAGTTTTGTGAATATATCTACAATCTGTTCTTTAGTGTTCACATAAACCAATTTGACTTCCTTTGCTTCTACCTTGTCCTTCAGAAAGTTATACTTTGTCGATATATGCTTAGTCTTAGAGTGAAATACCAGATTCTTAGACAAGTCAATAGTTGCAGAGTTATCACAATAGATAACTACCAGATAACTACAATTTACTCTAATATCCTTCAACATTTGCTTCATCCACAAGACTTGAGTGCAATTAGTCACTGCTGCAACATACTCAGCTTCTGCAGTAGATAAAGAAATGCATGATTGTTTTTTGTTGATCCATGAAACCAGTTTCTTTCTAAGAAAGAAAGCTCCACCAAAAGCGCTCTTCCTGTCATCAGTATCTCCTGCCCAATTTGAGTCAGTATATGCACATAAAGTGAAATCATCATTTTTAGAATACCATAAACCATATTCTATTGTTCCTTGCAAATATTGGAATATCCTCTTTACTACACATTCATGATTTTCTTTAGGATTACTTTGATAAATTGAAACAATACTCACTGCATTCATAATATCCGGTCTAGTTTGAGTTAGATATAATAGACCACCAATCATAGACTTATACCTTGTCGGATTTATCGGTGTAGAAGTATCCTTGATAGATAATTTCTCACTTGTCACCATAGGAGTACTTACCAGTTTAGAATTATAAATACCAGACTTCTTCAACAATTCCCTCGGATACTTAGTTTGATAGATAAAAATGCCTTTGTCAGTTTGAGTAATCTGCAAACCTAAGAAAAATATCATCTCACCAATCATGGACATTTCAAATTCATTCTTCATATTGTTAGCAAATTCCATGCACAATTTATCTTCTCCTCCAAAAATGATATCATCAACAAATACTTCAATAATCAGGATATCATTATCAATGATTTTATAATATAAATTACTATCGACACTGCCTTTAGTAAAACCAAGCTTCAAAAGATATTTATCCAACCTTGCATACCATGCTCTAGGAGCTTGTTTCAATCCATATAAAGCTTTCTTCAATCTACAAACCATATCTTTGTCATCTGTCAGTGAAAATCCATCAGGTTGCTCAATTTAAACTTCTTCCTCAAGTTCACCATTCAAAAATGCACATTTAACATCCATTTGATAAACCTTATAGTTCTTATAAGTTGTTGTAGCGTCATAAATTGTACGCACTTGCTAGGGTGGTACAATTTCACACCTAGTTTAGCACCCGCCTTCGTGCATTTTGCATTTTGCATTGCATTTCCCCTTTAGCACTTAATTAATTAAAGTAATTAGGTCTAAGGTCCTATTTTATCATCTCCCATATCATAAAGTTGGGCTCTTTTCATTAAAGTGTGCCCCTTTCATTTTATTCTTCCAATACATCATTTAATCAAAAACCCTAATTAGGTCCTATTTTGAACTTGGGGGCTTGATTTCGGGGGTCAAAACATCTCAAAATCAGCTGTAACTTCGGGATTCGCTCTAAAATCATCATATCCGACGGCCCTGAAAATTTGGTGAAAAGTTGTCAGGACCATGGCGCCCGGCGTGCACACGGTCCCGGACATTTTTCCTGAAATTTTAGGAGTGCGATCCAATCATAAAATAAAGCTTAACCCCAAGAAATTGGCAGGAGATTCAATCTCTAGGTCGGCCAAAAGTTGAAATTAAGACCTAGGGTTTCATATATAAGAGCCCTCTTTCTTCATTTGAAAGGGGTCAAAATTTTGGTTTCAAGGACCTTCTATGCAGCGAAAGAGCAGATCTTTGAAGACTTCAACAACATTCAACATCCATCCATCAAGCATTCATCAATTTCATTCATCCATTTAGGGCTTTGAAGGCATTGAAGAGCAATAAGGGATCACCGACTGAAGATTGGCTTGTACCCCTCCCTTGGGGTTGGGTATGATTTCATGTTGTTTTCATGTCTTTGCATAAGCCTCACTATATCATTTGTATTCATGCTTTAGATCACTTTGCATCTTGATGTAGAGCATTTACTTTGTCAATTACAAGCAATTAGGGTTTACTTTCTAGGTTGCTCTAGCTTGCTTACTTTCATTTTAGGATCTTGCACACACACAAGGTCTGCACACACTACTTTTACAATACAAATTGGCTATTCATGGAGGTGGAAATCACCAAAGTGGGGGTTTGACTAAGGCAAAACCCTATATAGCCACCCACCATACCTTTTCAGATATAAGTGCAGATTTCTGAATTCGAAGGACACCGCAAGTTGCCGATCCGACGGAAGCAGACTGAGACGAGACAACACACCAAATTGCAGAGCAGAAACCTAGGACAGGGGCATGGGGCGCCCTGGTCCTGACATGACAGGGGCATGGGGCGCCCTGGTCCCTCAGACAACAACAGCTTTTAGCACTTTTCGATAGCTTTCAGGTTGCCAAAAGGAGTAGTTTCAGGTGCAGAATCAGGTCAGTGGCGCATGCGCCCCCTTCCTGAACATTTCCACTCAGATTTTAACCTCAGGTACACATCTGCATTCTCCTTTTGTCCTTACAATTGTTCATCATTAAATCTCAATTTTACAATCTTGTGCTCAAAGTTACTAGTTCATACTTACACTTTAGGGTTAATAGTTGAACTTGCATCATTCTATCTATCATTTGCAACAAAGGAATAGAAATCCTAATAGGTAGCCCGTGGCTCTCTCTTCCACAAAAAGAAGTAGCCAATTGTGTGATACCTCTAGGCTCTTTCGTATTCCACAAGTGTGTGATTGAAAGTGAGATTAGGGCATGTTTGCTTAGTGTCACTTTTTCCCCCACACATTTTTGGTGAACCCGATGTGAACTCCAATCTTCTCTAATTCTGATTTATGTTTTCAAATTTGAGTATTTATGCTATTTCAAATTCAAATTTGTATTTACAAGTTTTAATTTCTTGCAAGATTCAAAAATTTAGAGGGAATTTTTTCTAAAACCCTAATTTTTCAATTCAAAGTTGAACTTGTGGATAGCTTAATTGGGATCAATAATTTCAAATCTGATTTAGGAGCTCATTTGAATCATAAATTTCATTTTCTAAATCTACATTCTAAGTGCTTGCATTGTTTAAAATTAAACATTTCCTTCTATTTTGCATGTGTTATCATTTGAAAGAGGAAAATTGTTGTCATGATGCATTCATTTCATAGATGTGATAATGGGTTAGCTTCCCTTGTTTCAATTTTTCCTTCTTCTAAAGAACCTCCCCCCATCTATAACAACATTTTAGTGCCTAAAAGAGTTGCTACCAATCCCTTTGAGACTCTCCCATGCTCTAAGGATGAAGACTTTAAGAGTGATCTTGACAATTCTCCTAAAATGTGCCCTTCCTATTTAGCTATCCTAGAGGAAGAGAATGATATCATAAACACCTTTCTTAATGTTACTTCACCTTCCCTACATGATGCCTCTCTAAGTGAAAAGGTATTGATGGACATTGACTTATTTTCTCCTAAAGTTGGTCCTTCCAATGGGGGCATGTTAGTGCAACAAGAGGTTATGAACACTTCTTTCAAAGATCTCCTTCCTAAGCATGAATCTTTGGAGAAATATGTTCATGTTCCTCCTAAAAAACACTCCCTTCATGAGGATCCTTTTGTGCAAGAAGATGACATTATCCCTACATTTCCTAGTGATGGCATTTCCTTTTCCAACAAAATTCCCACTAGAGATGATGAATTAATGATAAATGCTTACCCTTCTCCTAAAGTTTGTCTTACCCATAAGCATCCCTTAGAGAAAGAAGATGAAATAATAAGCAATTTCCTTAATTCTCTCTCCCCTAAAGATCATATTGAACATATTTTGAGGAAAGAGGACGAGTTTAACACATCTATTGATGCTCTCCCTCCTAAGGATGAGGAATTAATAAACAATGTTATCTCCTCTCCCAAAATTGACAATACTTCAAATATTCCTTTCAACAACTTCACTAATTAGGATGAACCATTAGAAGAAGGTGTAGACTATTCTATACCCCATGAGAGAACCCTAGCCAAAGGGGATGAAATCAAGATTGAAAACTCCCTTGATAGTTTCTCACCTTCCTTGAATCTCAATTATTCTCCCTCTAAAAATAAAGCATCTCCCTCTTCTCAACTTGGTTCTACTCATAAGGAAACCCTAGTTCAAAGCAAGATAGTTAACATCTCTTTCAAAGATCTCCCTCTCAAGAGTGAGACTTTAGAGAGTAATGTTGATCCTTCTCCTAGAGAGTTTATTCCCCATATAGATCCTTTGATGATAGAGGATGATATGACCTTTCCTAGTATTACTCTTCCTACATCAATGCCTACCCCTCGTCTCTCTCCTAAAATTGATTTAATCCGTGATAAGATTTTAGTGCAAGAGAAGACTATCAATAATTCTTCCAACACTTTTGTTCATTCCTCTAAACCATCCTCAATCAATTTGATACGTGTGAATGAAACACCTAACAAACCTCTCTTCACTGTCCAAGGTGCTTGTCCTTCTCAAAATTCTCAACCTTTAAATAAGCCTATCTTAGTGGTTCAAGGTGGTTATGCTAATGGTTCTTTTTGCACTCCTAAGAAACCTATTATTACTGTGCAAGGAGGTTATTCTACTAAGAGCCCTTATGAGTATGCTAAGCAACTGACTAGAGAGAGTTATAATGCGGTTGCTCATACCTATAACACAAGAAACAATAGGCAACCTAATCCTCCTCCAGTTATCCCAACTTCACTTCCTCCTTCCCAACCTATTCTTCCTTGAGGTCCTCGTATTTCACAAATGCTTAGTAAGGACTATGATCTCATAGAACAACTTAAAGCTACCCCTGCTAAGATATCCCTTTGGGATTTGATCCAAACTTCTTCCGCTCATCATGGAATGTTACAAGATGCCTTGAAAGATTTGAATGTTCCTCCACCTAATATATCTAGTAATATAGTGTCTTTAGTTAACTCTATGATGAATCCTAAAGCTCAAATTGTGTTTGCTCAAGATGAGTTGCCTACTAGCGAAATTCAACATCAATATGATCCCTTGATGATTGTGGTTATCATAAATGACACTGCTATAAGACGAACATTGGTAGATAATGGTTTTGGCCTTAATGTGTGTAGCATTAATCTATTGCATAAGATGAATGTGGATACATCCCTTATTGAGTCTGACTCTCGTCCCATTCGAGGCTTTGATAATGTGGCTAAGTCTTCATTAGGTAGTATCACCTTACCCATCACAGTGGGACCTGTTACTTTGCCTACTCCTATCCATGTTATGTCGGGAAATCTAACATACAACTTGTTATTAGGGAGACCTTGGATTCACAGTATGCAAGCTGTCCCCTCTACATTGCATAGACAAGTTAAATTTATTTATAATAATAAGACATATACC